>NC_051155.1:245425282-245753567 GCF_013339745.2 Dermacentor silvarum | reverse complement strand
CCTGTTTGAGCTACATGACAATGTTCTGCATTGTAACCTCAACCCAGATAGCCCAGAACTTCTGCTTGTCCTACTTCACCATCTACGCTTCAGTGCTCTGTACCAGCTTCATGACGTACCGACTGCTGGTCACTTAGGTGTCTCTCGTACGTATGACCATGCCCGGCATTGTTTCTTCTGGCCTGGTATGTACTGTTCTGTGCTCTGCTACGTTGGTGCTTGCGAACGCTAACAATGCTGCAAGCACCCTTTAGCGCTGCCTGCTGGCCAGCTACAACTTATTGATATCCCTGCAGAACCATTCTTCCGCTTTGACCTTGACTTTGACCTTACATCCAGCTTGGGAGATGAATGGGTTGCGGTCACGACGGACTATGCCATGCACCTCGCTATCACCAGAGCATTGCTGACAAGCTGTTCTACAGATGTCGGTGATTTTCCGCTCTACGACGAGGCGTGCCTCACCGTCCTCGAGCCTCACCGTCCTCGAGCCTCACCGTCCTCGAGCCTCACCTTCTGTAGCAGGTACTTCCTGTCAAGAGTGGGAGATGACATTCTCCATGCCTGCTCCACTGAAAACAAGCTTACCACCACTTATCATCCACAGACGAACGGACTGACCGAGTGCGTGAACTGAACTCGAACTGAGATGTGGTCCATATATGTTTCACCGGATCACCGTGACTGGGACAGCTCATTACTATTTGTTACTTCTGCATATAATTCCTCATGGATGACATTCTCCATGCCTGCTCCACTGAAAACAAGCTTACCACCACTTATCATCCACAGACGAACGGACTGACCGAGTGCGTGAACTGAACTCGAACTGAGATGTGGTCCATATATGTTTCACCGGATCACCGTGACTGGGACAGCTCATTACTATTTGTTACTTCTGCATATAATTCCTCATGGAATGGCACAGTCGGATATTTGCTGTTTTATTTACTGTTTGGCCGACGTCCTGCATCGTCATTAGACACTCTTTCCTCAACAGCTCACTTATCTATTGACTATGCCAGTGACGTCGTTGATCAAGCAGCTCGTCAACTTGTCCATGTGTCTCTCTGTGTCACAAGTATCGCCCTGAAAACCCATTATGACAGCCGGCACAGAACCGTGCACTTCGTGCCCAGTTCTCCGGTACTCTTATCACCATGCCGCTGCGTTAGCCTACCAGAGAAGCTTTTCTCACTGCGTCAACTACTACGTCAACTCAGTGATGTTAATTATGAAATCGCACCCTGGGCATTGCTTCTTCGACCTCCTTACTGCCGACTGATGCTGTTCATGTGTCTAGACTAAAATTTTTATTGCTCTGCTAGCTCCCCGCCGCCATAGCAAGAGCCTGCGATGGCACTTCCGCAGCTGGAGGGTGATGTTATGGAGTAATTCATATATAGATGATCACAAGGCTTGACAGAACGATGAAGACGATTATGTGGGATGCTTGCGCGTGTGGCACATCAGTCATCTTGCTCTGCGTTTCTTTGTAAATATTTTGTAAATATACTTTTCTCCCATCTCTAGCCTCCGTCACAATATCTTAAAATCCATGATGTCACAGTGACGTACCGGCATTTTGGTTCCGGCGCGAAAGTGAAAAAACAGATGATTGGCCTTTATTTTCCTCTCTGGTAAATTACCTTCTAATGCAAAATTAACAAATAGTCAGCTTTGAAGAAAGACTTAATCAGTCTAAAATGATTTCGTGTTTCTCTTTAGTGTCCCTTTAAGAGTGTTTGGATGAATGCTTGCAGCTGAATTAATAGACTATGATTAAGTTAAGAAAGCACTGCTTCAGAGATTAAAGTTGACCGCAGGGGAATTTTGTGACACTTTTTACCGCATGTGGTACAAGAGTTTACTGAGAAAAAATCCATTGAAATATTACACCCGGAAATCACAAAAACGTCAATGTCAGCTTACAATGCACTTCTTGTCATTATGGAAAAGCCAGATGAATTCAACAGACTCTTTGTAGATTTTATGTCTAAATGATGTATTGGTTATAGACTCTAAAATTATGCAAGGAGTAGATATCTTCACAAAAGTTGCCGGTAAAAAGTGCTTTTCAAAACTTGACCTGGCAAAATTTAGTAAATCCTTATGAAGAAAACAGCTAATGATAAAACAATGTTTTCTTGTATACCCTTTTTCAGCTCAAGTACATGCTCTTGTCTGAAGATGGCTGCAGTGGTATTCTCAACACTCATGTGAAGAGCACTTTATTGTAAGCCAAAATGACTGACTGTACAGTACATTGATGACATTCTGGTCACAATCGACACTTGAAAAAGCACCCGGAATTGTTATAATTACTTACACATAAAGATTTCACTAAGCCACTATAACTTGTACATGTTTATTTAAATGTTCCTCTCTTCATATTCTTCAGGAGAATGAGAAGAGGAATGTATAAATAAATGGGTTCAAGTTACAGTGCCCTAATGAAATCTTTACATTTACAGGGTGCCAAATCAGCATCAAGCTGACAAACCGCGAGTTTTTGTGGTTTTCCATCTATTTCACCTTTGAGTCATGAATTGGGCATGGTGCATATAGTGAAAGAGGACACAGTAGAGAAGATAACAAGCCGCAAATCCACTAGAACCATTCCCAGGCTTGACCCAACATTACAGGAATTTCATTCCATGTAACATTGAGATGGCCAATTCTGTGATGTAACCAGCCACTTCACCAGCCACTTCGAGTAGTTCAGTAATGCTAAGCTGACCAATGCCAGAGTAATGTGATGGAGCCTTGCACTACAAAAATATAGGAACACCTCAAGGAAAAAGAAAATGTCAGATTTCAAAATTCTTGTTTGGGAGATTTTGCTAGTTTTTTTTTTTTTCTTGTACTTTTTCCTGTTTAGCATAATGAGCTTTTGCTCTGTAAAGTGTGCAAGAAAATATGTAGTAATGGTCATGTGTACCAAAGTGAAGTTTGTGCGTGAGCCACAACAGCTCAAATAAAGAATGAAAAATGCATAAGGAACTATGCAGCGAAAAGGACACAAGAACATGTAGCAGAAGAAACCCAGCTAGCTATGACCTGGGACAGCATGTTCACCTTTGGGCTGGGCCACATGGGCATCAGAGCCGCCAACGCTGAATCAGCACTATGGCTTCAGGGAACTTTGGTAAATATCATAGAACTATTTCTTTCTTCTTTTCCCAGCTGACTGAAAATGCTACACTTCCAGCAGCATGTTTAGTTGTTCTTGTTAGCCGACTTGTATGCATATTTCTCTGCTGCATGTTCCTTTGTATTTGTTGTGCATTCATTGCCCCTATTGACCCTTTTCCCGGTGCTCCCGTGGGCGCTGCCATGTTTGATCACGTGGTGACGCGTCCATTTCTTGCCTCAGCTACCTCTGTTGCCTCCATGCTTACAATGCCAGCGCGTAGCACCGGTGCGGTGCACCAAACCTCCGTTTCGAGGCATATCGCAGACGGTGACTGCGTGGACGACACAATGCTTTGGCCACAGCTTTAGAGGGCATGTAAGTGAGTGCTTTCAGAGCTCATTACGCCTTGTCCAAACGGCACGAGCAGCGTATATGGTGCTTGTACTAAAAGCGGGGCTAGAAATTTATTCGAACTTGTTCAAACTTTCCGCTTATGAATTAAATCAGGATTAGTGTGCGCTTCGTTCTTTATTTGGCAAACATTTTGAAGCAGCGGCTTTTCATGTTTCTGCAGCTCAGTAAAGTTCCTCGGTCCGGCCACTATGTGATTGTTTATTTTCAGCCTAATCGCTCGCGGGTGTGCTCTGCTGCGATATATTTGTTCTTGCTACACAAAAAGCTTGGAATGTAAGTGTTCTGTACTTTGTAGTAGCTAGTAGCAAAGAAGTATTGATGTTAGTCCCTCGCTTACTTTGTGGACCGTCACGAAACGTTCAGCTTCCAACATTCATGTCTTGTCGGTGTAGTTGTCGTCACTCCTGCTTCAGCACATTGATTCAAGTGTGCGCCCATTCACTTATTATTGATACGTTGGCGATAGGGTGGGCGTAAGTTTGTGTGCGAGTAGGGGTGGATGCGTGTAAATAACGTGCAAGAAACTTACTATTCAAATATGTGGTGCTACTTCCTTTTGTAACAAGTGGTACTCACTATTAAGTACCGACGTTCCGGAGAAGTCCTGTCTTTGGAGGTTAGCTATACAGCGCAGGCAGATGAATTATCTTTTTTTATCCTCGAGGAAAGCCATGCATCGCGAAGGACCGACAACACCGGCAGGTCCTTATGTAGCAGTGGCGACACAGGTTGATTCCATTCCTTAATTAGCGAATCACTATTTTTGCAGCTAACTACCGCACACATCTTCTCTTTATCGTTGCACATTTTGCAGCATGAATTGGGCACAGTGCATTAGCAAACACCCAGTTGCACTGCCGACAGCTGATCGCGCAGTAGCAAGGCGGCAGAAGCAGTAATGGTTTCGTATTCGTGCGCATCCGCTGAGGCAACGTATGGCGCGCCGCTGAAAGCGCCATCTCGTTCCTCTAGAGCAAACTGCTCCGCGAAAAGGGTCAATAAGTGTTTCTCGTGGGCAACCAGTTCCTATGTAGTGCCTTACATCTTGAGACCATGGCAACGTATAATATCTACTTGGTTCTTCCAGCATCAAACTTGTGAAGGCTATTTATAGGGGCACAGAAAAAAGAGCATCCTTTTCGAGGTTTGTTGCTTGTGAGTGTGATGAGAAACACTCAAGTACACGTATAACTGGCAAGTCATCTATTATGTACTCCCTTTCATTTTCACTTAGTTTGCGATAAGTGGGAGGAACCAGCTCGGCATAGTCTTGATTGGTTACTTTCAGGGATGACGTAACAGCCACAACGGCTTCTCATTGGAAAAAATAGGCATCCAAACGATAAATGCATACTGAAAGTGATAACTCTAAATGTGACTGCCCAACAATATGACCCTAGGAGTGTAAACATGAAACTATGGAAGCATGTCAATGATGTGAAGTCCAAAGGTTCATTGCCATAAGCATCAAATGAAAAAGCGAGAATTGGGAATGTCTATGTGCTCTTTCTACTTTCACACACCAGTTGTCTTGTCTCTGCCATGATGACCAATCAGCATGTGGCACCCATAATGAACGCCTTCGATGTGAGGCACTGTACTTGCCACTTGCATCAGTGCCTATAACTACAGTGTTTTCTTCTTCTACCTCTTGAAGTGTGCCATTTAGCATACTCCTTTAACATCATTTCACAAGAATTCAGTTTGGTTGTAGTCTGCAAACAATTCTTGATAGCAACCACCATTAAAATTCATAAGGAAATGCTGCCACATCACACTGTGTGACATACAAAGACCTACTGTTTGCAGTGCAAATCATGTTGGTGTCATAGCTGAAAAGTTAAGTCTTCCCAAGCCGTAGGCCCTCAATTCAAATCAAGTGGGTGCCACAAAATTTTATTTTCTTTAATCTTACGGAGTCTTTTGACAATCTCGGCCACAGAGGTGAAGCAGCACCCTTATGCTATCTTTTGTGTAATTCAGGAGCTACCAAGCTGACTAGTGTGAAAATGTGCCCACATGCAATTAAGAACATAAAAAGGTTTTACCACAGCAAAAATGTCATGCTCTTAATGGCATGTGACTACATTTTGCATGAAGGTTTTGTTCTGGCAACACCTTCATGCAAAAAAGTAGCATGAGAGATGATGGAAGGATTTCGTTTCATTATCTGGGAAGCTGATGATAGTGTTTGTGAAGCCTCAGTGGCATATTGTGATTATTTGGTCCATGCTAGATTTAACGTAAAAATACGCATCAGCTAGCCCAACTACAACTTCTACTGAAGCTTGTCAATGGTTGCTTATGTATGCTTGCATAAATGTCCCATGGTTGTAGCAGAATGTGCATGTTCTTTGTAGTAAACACCTTTCTGCTGCTAGTGGTATCGCTGTTTGCAGACTTGTCTCTCCGTGTTCATCCTGGATGCATTGATTGAGTGATGATTCGCAGCAGTCATGAAGAAGAGGAGACAGCAATGCGAGTGCATAAAATTAACGATTGCTGGATTACGCATGAGGAAGAAGCTGCCCCAATGACTTGACATTCCACAACCTACTGGGATAAAACCAAAGCGCACCATGATAAGCCTGATCCTCTGCTTTCTTCTACTGCGTAGTGCCCTAAGCTGCCATCAAACTCATTTCATAAAGAATTACCAAGGAATTTTTTCCACAGTTATAGCTACTGTGCACCTGCTTGCCTGCTTGTTAAACATGTCAGACATTTTGGCCCAAATATGCAAAATTTGCTTTACTTTCACTATCCAGAAGTTCTTTCATGCAGGAAGCTAGATAACGTGATACCATAAATAGCAGTACTTAAGCAACAAAATTGCATCTTTCACACATTAGTGCACCCTTCTCAGCAATGGCATGCCGCTACGAGATATGCTCCTTGCTCCATGTAGCTGTGCTATTCATCAATAAAGTATGCTGTCAACAATACAAGCATCTGCTGCCTATAGCGGTTGAAGTGCACTCACAATCCACGAAATAAATGAGAGCAGAGTGTGCCACTTGTTCAATGTTTCACACACACACTACGAACGACTTCATATGTAAATGCACGAGAGCCTGAATCACAGCTTTGGGTGGCAAATAAGACTAACTATGATGGCTTTCCAGAAAGCTTGTGCTGTGCCACAAAGGCTGAGTAAAACAGCAGGTAAGCTTTTCTTATGGAAATGAGTACATTTTAACTTCGGTAATGAGGCTTATTGTTACCTTTGCATGACTTCTGTACAGCTGGTCAAGCATTCTGAGACCAGTGAAAGATGCGATGAATTATGATGCGCATGTGACAACCCCCTTATTGTTTTCCCACCAAGGGTGCTGAGAAATGTCTCTGACCTTTCTGCAGGCATCACCAGCCAGGTCCTGTTTGTAGCAGGATGTTGAAAGCATTCCGTCGTTGCTAACACAATGCAAGTTGTTGTTGTTGTTTGGTGGTGGCACTTGCTCTGGGCTGTGCTCTTCTCTCATGCAGGCTGTGCTCGGTGACGAGCACACTGGCAATGTGGTGGGAGGACTCAAATCAAGGGCAACTAAAATGGCAAGAAAGAAAAAAAAAAGAGGAGGGGGGGGCACGGCTTTTGGCATTACAAAACTAAAAGGAAAAATAAATACTCAAACAACCAATTAGAAAAGCAGGTATGTGGTGAGAACAGGAACCCTGATTATTGCAGCTAGTAAGACCCCACCATTTCAAATCCTCACTGGAGACAAAATGTGTCCCCAGCAATGCACTGCAATTAGCATGTCAAAGGTGTTTCACTGAACGCGGCCTCTGCCAAGGCAGACCCCTTGATGTGGCTGTGTTTGTCAACATCAAGTTGCAGAACTACCGAGTGTCGCAATAATAGGAGTGCTAGATACACACCACTCTTCCTGCTCAACAGCTGGCTGATCTCCGCTTGAATTTTACACAGAGGTACCATTTTGCATGAACTTGAGTTTAATACCATGTTTGCGGGCATTATTTACCAGTATTGGTTATGGTAAATTTGAAGTTGTCCTTGCCTGTAGCAAGTACTCTAAAAAAATTTCAGTTGCACTGCAATGGAATGGTGAAAAGAAATTTTGAAAAAAATAAAAGAAAAATTTGTAAAAAAGAAACCCTACCACACTATGGTCAGAGCATGGTTCCGAGCATAGTACAAGGTGCTTTTTCAAGCTGGCAATTATGGGAAAAGTAAAGCATCATATTGATGCAAACACGGTGAAGTAGAGAGATGGAAAATGAAGTAGACCAGCCTCAAATTTGAGTGACATACAAGAATGAATAACTTCTGAACCACAAAACTGCAGCACCAAGAGCGCCTATGAAAAGACATGCTCTTACAAAACATTTAAGGTGTGGCCCAGCTGCTTCAAAACTGTATTTAAAAAAAGAAGAGGAATCAATATCTCCTTACAAACATATTTTCAACATAGTACAAGGCCTTGCGAGACAGCACAGATTGTTTCAGCAAATAAAAGGGGAGAACCAACGTGATGGAAGAAAGCAGAGACAGACGACAAGGGTAAACAATTTATTATAAAATGTGTTCTAAGTCAGTGGCACAACAGTATGCAGCTAATTTTTTTCATGTACGGCATGCCCATAGGAAACCAGAAATTTAAGTCCTCCATTAAAACTTTAATGGTGAGGCTGGTAACCAAGAAGTGCCTAATATGCAAATGACTAGTATCCTCTGAAACTCCCCTAGCGGGGCGTTTCTCTAGAACAGCAAACCAAAGTGCTATGGCCAGTTGAATATACTAATGCTAATGCACCACTAATTCGTATCCATTTGCCTATTAGCAGCGACTGCTTTGACATGCTGCAAATGAATACAATTAGTGTAGTACAACATTCTAAACATGCCAGCCCTACAAGCAATGTCATTAACAATGCCAGAGAGAACAGATGGCTGCAGAAGACTCAATGTCCCCTCTAACAGAGTATTTATTAGATGTGTGGGGCAGTGGTCAACGCTCTGTTGTGCTTGGTGTCATGGTGGTGCACCATGAGCCTAGACACCCATGGCAGTGTCATTGCATACAGAGAAGGTGAAGAAGGTCACAACTGCAGGCTTAAATGTTACAGACATGCTGCAGCAACAGAAGTGCGACTTAACAGAAAGGACATAGCAGAAATGTTTGACTTATTGCGCTGAGGCGATGCAAATCAAATGACAACTGCACCAGCCTGTACATTTCCCAAGAAAAATGACAAGCACAGAAATGAATGAAAGCATCATGATGGACAATCCTTTTAGTACCATCAGTGACTACTGTCTTTTTCACATAAAAGCCTGGTAGAGAAAAGAAAGATCACAGCAAAACTAGTTAGCGAACCAACATGGCACAAAAAGAGTTGTGCATGCCAAACTGACATCATTTGCAGGAAGAAAGCCTGATAGCAAAAATGAATGTGTACAATACAGACATATAATACAGAAATGCCTAGAAAATGTCGCTGCTGTAATGAACTGTAGTATCCAGGTCATGCCGAAAAAATGCATGATGCTCTTATTTTAAAACAATTATACTCTGGTCAAATTGGCAAATTTGATGTCATTCTTATTGCACCTGGCATTTGAAGGCTGTCACAGGCTGAGGAAGTACAGTAATCCTTGCTGGAGCATGCACTCGACAGCAAATGCATTCAGTGGATATCCAGCTTCCAAAAAACAAAAACAAAAGCAGTGGAACAGCAGTTGCAAGAATAAAGACAAAAGCAGCAAAAAAATGCGTTTTGTTTTTCTGCACAATTATTGTTCCAGTTGACATGTAGCCCTTTCAATGCTCACTTCTAACGGCTGCCGCTACCACATCTGACATGATGTAGTTCGTCATTTTTCCTGTCTGTATCAAAGCAAACTAGAAAATGACTCGGGTGTGCAACGGTGTTGCCGTCCAAAAAGTTTCACTGTATGTCATTCAAGGTGCATTTTTTTGATAATAAGAAGCAACATTAGTGACACCTTTCTGAAAACTAGCAATAATTTTCAGTGCTTTTTGTAGCAACAATCGCCTCTGCAATCTATCCCAAGTGAAACTTTGTTCACTCACTGTTTATTGTTGATGGTGTTCCTTAAGCAAAGTGCAGTCATTCATAGTGACATTAAATCTGCCCATCTGACTGGACTGACAAGATTGTAGCATATAGAGCAGGTCACAACACTAGCTGCCTCACAAGTAAAAGAAAAACTGTGTCTGTCGACTAGTTTCAACAAGGTGAAAAACTGAAAGGTTACAATGTCTATGTAGACTAGAAACATGCACCTACGATGCAAAAGAAAGAAAGAACATAAATTGCATGATTATACTTGTATAAGGCCAACTGATGTGCAGGGATGAAGCTCGCTGCACACACAGCTCGTGGTGATGACACAACCATGGAACTTCTCACCCATCAGTTGGAGTTCATGCTGTGATTTTGAAATGCAGCTTCTGCTGGTGAGCTGATAGCTGTGGTGTAGCTGGTTACTTTCAATATTCTTTTCTTGTGTTTTTGTTTTAGGTCTCCACCGATACTGACAGCATATGCCACCTGTTGTGTGCTGTCATGGTGTCAGCACTGCCAGTGCCATAGCTTCCCCGTTTATGCACGAAAATTGAAGTGTGGTTAACTTATTCTACTAACAGCTCATGTTTTTTCACCAAGCAAGCCCTGAATAAATTCTAATATATTGTCTGCCAGCACTGCATTAGACCATTGTGTGACACATCCACTGTGGACTTTCATTTAAGAAGTCTCTATTCCTGATTGCCATGACCCAGCAATGGATCAGTAGTGGCCATAATATTTAGGCATGATTAGATATCCTTCATTCCAATCGCAACCTTATTTGGTGCAGCCGAGTCACTGTCGTCTTAATGGACTCGACCCAGACATGTAACTGAAGTTGCTGCCTACCATCAAGAGAAGTTCCGCAAGGTTGCTGCGCAGGTCACCACTAGCTGTGGCATTCACTTGGCACTAGCAACACATTACTGCTCAAGCACAGGCAGTCTGAAGTGCAAGGAATGTGTTCTACTTGAGACTACAAACATGTGTTGTACATCTGCCCATTATACGCAGCACTAACGCAATCACTGGCACAGCATTAGTTGAATTTTAACAATCAACCTTCATCCGAAAAGGTTCTCTTGGGATATTGGCCAAACCCTCGCTATAAGCGAGATGTTCTAAAGGCTATTATCAAATTCCTGCGTGAGTATGGCTTGGATTAGAAACTTTGCTGTCGAGGCTTATTCAAACCACCATTTTCATCCTAATCATTATAAATGTAGAGTCGCTGGTCAAAACTTTCACCCTATCAGCTTTTCCACCAGCCTTCCTTATCATCCATTATAAATGCTTGCAAGAACTCGGCTTTTGCACAACAGGACAGACCTGCACACTATGTTACACAGCAGAGGACTGCCAGTGAACTGCCACACAGTGAATGTATTACAGCTGGCTCATAGCAGCCAGATTCAACTGTGCAATGCTCTCTTTTCTTTTTAGCACAGCAAAAAATTATGAAGGTGATGCTCCCATGATTATCCATCTGTAAGCCCAATACAGTTAAACCCGGATATAACAAATTTCAATATATAAGGAAATTTTCGATATAACAAACTATTTAACTTTTTTTAAGTTCTTGTACACAGAACACAATGCATTTAGAAGCTCAATATAACGAAGTGTGTTTAGACACAATTTCAATATAACGAAATTTCACTGTCACCGCGAAAGAGTACCAAGACAATAAATGGAAACTTCCGCGGATGCAGATGGTCAAATGGTTGAATTACAAGGGCTCAAATCGCACAAATTGCTCTGAAATCGCACGCTGCGCAACCAAGAATGACCTCCGAAACTGAGCAGCGTCAGGTGCTGTATAAAGTCCAAGTGCAATAAGATCCTATTGTGCCCCACGCGCTGTATGCTTAGGGTGCAAGTGAAAGCATGTGAGGGCGAGCCGAGAAATATGGTGGCTTGATGAGTGCTGTCTTCCCGCATGAGCAAGGGGAAAGGGAGGGAGCGGAGCAAGCTCGCTGTAATGTGATCAAGTGTGCAGGGAGGAGGAAAAGGGGGAGAGAGGGTAGGTTGGAGCGCATCTTCTTTTCTAGTGCGGCCACGGCTGCTCATGGCTGAGCACATATGCAGCCTGCTTTCTTGCTTTTTCTGGCTGCCAGATAATTCAGAAAATTTTGAGGCCCTTTCTGTGTAAGAAAAATTTATCGGCGACTGTTCTTGTTTGAATAAAAGGTCAAATTTAAATGTAACGAAATTTCGATATCATGAAGTAAACTGCCGATTTTACAGACTTCGTTATATAGAAGTTTAACTGTATATTCTTTTAAACAATATTGTTATACGTAGGTTACTTGCACATGATGTACACTCAACAGTGAACCAGAAATTGCTTAAATGTGCAAGAAGGACTCAAACGTATACATATACCATGTCAAAATTACGAGACCGAAAGCACGCTTCAACTGCTGGCGCAGTCTTTACAAGGCTCTTGGTCTTTATACTTGAGAGCATTCTAATGATGCGAAAGATTAACTGTCTAGGGAAAAACAGTGAAAGAGACACTGTCTAAGGCTCCACTTGCTCAAATATTGCATAGCTCGTGTTCATTCAAGTGCACAGCCAGTGACGTAGTTTTCTACACTTTGGCCAGCACAGACAGCAACATGTGTGGCTGTAATGTGACCTTTTAAAGATGTTCTGGTCATTGACCAAGCAAAAGATGATATATGACTTGGCCAGTGAACGGAAATTCATCTTCAATATGTTTCCTGACCACAAAAATTTTTGTCAGACCCTTTACAACAATGTGACCTTTTACCTGGCAGGTCAACACACGGATATTGCTACGAGGATTAGGGCAGTCTTAACACTATAAAATCAACAAACGGACAATGAGCTAAAATGCCCACATTTGACATTAAATGTTCTCAGTGTTCACAACTTGAAGTGTCATGACTTTAAAGCACTAAAGATCATGTATGTCCTTGTTTCACACATTTATAAAACATCACCTGATTAAACAAATTTGTGAGCCTATAAACCTCTCAATTCACAAGACCTAAATTACGTCACAGCAAAATTTGCAATCTTTCCTTGAGTCCTGTCTATCGTCACCACTGGAACATGGATGAGTAACTTATCTCATTAAAATTGCACCAACAACAGACCAGAACTGAAATCAAAATGACCGAAAAACTCAAGCATATTTTACACCATCCCTCAATACACGAGCCAGATATATTTCCCATATTCAAGACAGCGCAGGTGCAAGGTGTAAAATGGAGCAACCATCCAGATGTGGCTGGTGAGGTATGCACAGATAAGCAAAATTTGCTGATGCAGCATGCAGCATGTTGATTGTCATCAGCATGCAATCAGTGCTGAACGTCAGATGACATAAAAAAGGAACTGAACTCACGAGTAGTAAAATTCCCCAAATAAATACCTGAATGAATGAATGAATGAAAGGAAACAAGCTAGAAGGCCAAAAATTATGTCTGCATTGCACCAAATGCATAGATGCAGTAAAGACATCAAGATATTCAGAACATGCCTAAATGGGTGTAAACTAGGGTGCATGGAGAGCATGGCAAGAAAGTACAATCAAGGTGCACACCTGAGATTCCTTGTACAAAAGCACATCTGGTACTGCTGCAACTAGCTCAACATATTCCATCCCCTAATTGTAGATGCATTAACAGAAAAAAGCAGGAGCTAGAGTGAGGCTGTGAATGAGAAACTACTAATGAGAGACCATTACTTAATGCCACCCACTGCATTCAAGTACGTGAAACAGCGTCGACAGGTGAAGGTTCTGAACTGTAAAGGAGTTAAGAGTTGACGAGCACAGAGATTTGAGAATTTCCTTTCATTCATCTGTACTGCCTGTCCACTGAGTGAACTGACCTTGAGAGGCCACAGCTACCATTAGAAATACAGCTAAAGAACCATAAGATGTTCTGATAAATACTACAATGAAGCCATAATAAAATGAAGCCATAAAATCACTGTGTGTTATCATTCTGTGGTTAGAATTTCCCCTGCGACATCCACATGTCTTGAGTGCCATGCTATCATGCTGAAACATTCTTGATTCATTACAGAACTGCCTAATTCAGTTCAGTTAGCTCTCTTCATACACCCTCACATTTTTTAGGGTACTATGACACGTGCTTTCAGATTAAGTCTTCTCATATGGCTCCAAAACAGTGCAATGATCACAGAATCATCTAAATAACATCCTGAGAAATTTTGCCAGCCTTTTGCAGCATGCATAGTGTGAGGAGAACTTAAGGTGACATGTTTCTGCCAGAGGTATTTTGTGATTGCTTTGAAACGAATGCACCACCCTTAAAATATGATCCATACCATTACTGGTGCACAAACGGGGCAGTGATGCTGACTCTTTGACAAAGGAACACAGACAAAGGAATCTGAGGTATTGCACAGAATGAACGTGAAGGAATTGACGTCAAAGTAGCAATCACTTGGCATGGAATACAACTGCAGCCTCTCGCATGACAGTGATATGATCAGCAAGTCATCTGGTGGCACTGTATTGAGCTAGAGAACTCCACATACCTGCTATGCTATGTGTACTGTCTGCACCTCTAGAGTATTTTGCATCTTGTTCGATCCATGCAATACCCTACACTGCCATAACGAGAACCAGCATTGGTGGCACTGTGGGAAGATGGTCGTAATGAAGCATGTGTTGTGTGGCTATGTGTGCACTCTATCACTGCAGGAAGGGGTTGCAGTCAAGCGGGTGGCCGTTCTTGCTATAAGAGGAGAGCATGGAGGAACTGGATGAGCTCGGCTCAAGCAGCCCACTGCCAACGATCACATCCAGGTCCACAAAGCTGGGGTACTGCCCCTCGGGAGTCTCGGGCACACTTGATGAGAACGGGCTGCTGCATAGTGTGGGTTCATCCCCAACCAAGGCAGTCTCTTCCTCCTCTGAAAAAGTGCGCTCGGGGCTCTCGCCCAGTGTGTCATCCGAACCCGTGTCCAGCCTCAATGCGTCTTCCCCTGCGTCACTCTCGGCAAGGCCATTTGACGAGTCGCTGATATCCTCAGGACGTGCCAGTGAAGCCTCACTGCGAGTGACAGTGAGCGGCAGTGCCGGTGGTGGAGGGCAGCCCAGCCTTGACAGCTCGAGTGCCAGGCTGCGCTCGAGCTCCTCGTACTTGCGCAGAACCTCATTGACAGCACTGGAGCAGTACTCCGGGGGTGGTGGGATGCCCACCAGGCCCCCCAGCAAGGCATCCTCGGCAGGGCACATGGCAATGGGGCTGAGCTGGGCCATCAGACTTTCTTCGGGAAGTGGCACGCTTGCCAGCTCCAAGGACAGGTCAGGCTTCTCTTGAGGGAAAACTTTTTGCCCCGCCTGTTCTACAGGAACTTGCTGGACACTAGGGACATGTTCAGTGGCAGGACTAGACCGTGTGGGCTCGTCCCCCAGCAATTTCTTTTTGCGAAGCACTGCCATGATTTCCCTCTCCAGAGAGTCTTCCTCTAGTGAGTCATCGTGAGAGGAAAAGCTGTCGGCCCTTGGCAGCTGTGCCAGGTGCACGAAATCCACAGACCCGACCACTCGAGGCCCAAGGGCATGTGCTCGCGCAAAGATAGTAGGTGGGCTCGACTGACGTGAACCCCGGCCCATATCTGTTCGTGGCCTGCGGCGGGGGTGCCCCTCGCTGCGCCGCATTCTACTGTCCCGCAAGAACCCCCTACGGTGCAGCACATACCCAAACTCTGAGTCCTCCTCATCAAAGCTGCGACTAGCTCGCGAGAGCTCACCCGATCGTCGACGGCCACTTTCCGGACCCCCATTCACCACTGAGCCTGGCTCCTTACTTGAATTGTCGGCACTTGGTGTGGGTGCAGCGATGGACGAGTCCCCTTCCTCCAGTCGATACGAATCATGTGAGATGTTGTCGTCTGTGTCCTGGCTAGGTGTCACAGCACCCTCAGTAAGGCGAGGTGTTTCACGGCTTGTGTCCCGTCGTGGAGAACTTGGTTCTGAGGTTGCGGCAGCTGCTGACTGAATGTTCTCCTCATTGTCTGAAGTGCCAGCACTACCACGAGAAGGTAAGCGCAGGCTTGTTGATCTGTGATATGGGAAAGAGGAGGAGAAAGAGTCATCACAGTTAAACTGCAGATCAATGTGTGCGCATCCATTGGCAACCACAGTATAGAAATGGCACCATTGTAATTACATGCATGAATTATAAAGCAGGCATGGCATTAAAGTGCCTGCAGCTATAATGATGCACAGCTGGATTTGCCACGAATTCACAAACACACAATATCATTCCTCCCCACTTGAGTCAACGTAACCATGCACTGACCAACTAGAAAGCAAGAACTTCACAAGAACACACTTTTGGGTAAAACCCAATTTCACCCAATTTCGGCTCCCTGAGCCAGTTTATAAGAATTTGGTTACACCCAATTTCTCCCAAGAAAGCAATATCACAGGAAACCTAGGTATTAGCTGGCACAGTGACAAAATCGGGGCCTTTGATTTTGGGGTAAGCTCCAGCCACTCTTAAAGGGACACTAAGAAAAAGATTTTAAGCTAGGCTGGTAGATGACATTTACGAAATACCCCCCCCCCCCTCCCCAAAATCAAGAGATTACACTGTATTCCAAAGAAAGTGTGGGTTCAAGAAGCAGAATTTCGAGCCCTGCATAAAAAATACACCATGATATCTATAACAACATCATGAATGCGTGCACAAAATTCAAAAAAGTTTCCTCCAATTTTCTACACAAAGAATTAGGCATTACCAAGCAAGCAAATGCACATAAACTTCTGAAAGAATACTATTCTAAACAGATTTCCTGCTCCATTTTGTATGCATGTGTGTTTGCATGCGCACGTGCGTTCCTTTGAAATGCAGAGGAGGATGTCCTCCTGCAGCCTCATTTTGAGCACCTTTGACAAAGTTAAGCTGCGAAAAATTATTCAGTAGTTCCCAACATTACAGAAAATTTAGATAGGGCTGCTTTTTCACTATTAATGTGGACTAGAGCAGTGGTACGACGACACAGACTCCCTGCTAAAAGAGAACGTGAACTTGTCAAGACAACAGAGCCCATCATACAAATATTTCATGTAGTTTTTTAGAAGGTAGCACAGATACAATAAGATAATGTTCTCTCTGCATTTGGTTCAACAATGTTAATAAACAAAACCTTAACATTTGGTTGCTACAGCTGGTTCTGCACCTCCTTACATTACAAGGTTCTGGCTAACGTACTTTGTAAACGGGGATATGCAACTGTAAAGATGACAGTTTTGTTAACGTGTCATCACTTCCAATTCTTTCTACTCTATATAAACGACAAACCCCATAGCTAAAAAAATACTGCATTTTCATAATCCTAAGGTTTGAAAATAAATTACCTGTGTGACCGAGATATGGTGCTTTGGAGACTAGACATATTGCTCTCTCTTGCAACATTGCCAATTTATGCATTGTTTTCCACTGAAGTTGTTCCTCAGACTAGAATTATGTATTGAACTAAAGAGTAAAACACTGAACTATATAAAAGCATTTTAATGGATGTAGGGAGATAATTACATTGGTGACACAAAACACCTATAGCTCTAGACAGCTTACGAAGTGATCTACATGGCAGTCTCATGTCACAGTTTCAAAGAAATATATGCCAAGTGATTTGAATTACGGTACCATTTCTACTTCAGTATTGTCTAAATATATGGCAGGATGCTGGCAGTAGCATGATGGATGGATAGACAGATGTATGTATGGATGGACAGATGGAGCAAATCCTGCATCAAGATCCCAACTGCTGTCACATTTATAAAAATAAGCAGTACCCAGTTTAGAATGGTCACCCGAGTGACGACTAATACACTCACTTGAACAATGAGGTGGCAGTCGAATGTAAGCTGCGTGACAAGCTCTAATGGTTGTTAATGAGCAGATGACATTCTGACACAGACAAATGGCACAGGAACACGACTGTGCTTCTGATTGGCTGGCTCCTCTTGCTTTAATGCCACACTACTGCACTATAATTGTTTTATGATTGCAAATCTTTTGCAAACAATCACAACATGTATGAGCAAAGATTAGTGAAAAGAGAATGAGAAAAGTAGTGCAAGAGTTGGGAAATGCTTTCTTGGAGCAAACTTTCCAAACTATTTGTGAAAACGAGGTGCATCATGCTGACAAAAGACAAGTTTCCAGAAGTGGTAATTATTATTTCTTGGTAAAAAAATATTAAAGATACTGACACACACAAAAACCCAAATTTTGATATTTCTCACCAATTATCAACTAAAATACAGAATGCAATTTCAACTATCCAATTTTGAAAAATAATAAATCCAACAACAGAGGGTGCTGTTTATACACTTGAAAATTGCAAGTACACACTGTAGTCCGATTTTCAGTCATAAGGAGAGTGTGCTTGTAAAAAACGGCTTGCTTCTCATTTTACCACTTGCAGGCCAAATTTTTAGTAATTTACTGCAACAAATGACACAATCATTAGGCTGCAGAGTATGTGTTTGCATTTTGCATCAGTGTCTAAGCCCTCCGTGAATTGGTTGACTATATGTGCAGGTATTACCTGACACTGCCATCAGTTGCACACATTTTGACTGTTACTATCCCAGAAGGATAGAGTCCTATGACCGTGTCTTAGGCCCCAAAACATCACATGGCATATATTTGCCATGCGAAATGTTCATCATTGTTCATTCCATTAGTGAAGGACAAAAAGGCCATTTTGAAAGCATTACTTACTATCCTGACTGAACACAAATGCAACAGCTCTGAGTATGCGATGTAAAGAGTTTTAGTAGGTTTCTGTTGTAGGAACTATTGCATGCACACGGTACTGTGTGGCCACAAAGGTTGCAGTAGTATCAGTCGACAGAAAGATGAAAGTAACACAGTTTACTTTGTCAGGCATGGGCAGAAGCAGCCACCCCAGGATCAGCATGCCAAGCATGCCATACCCAACAAGAGAGCCAAGCACGGTCCCCGAGCACAGACAACACCAGGAAGTGCAAAACCAAGGGACAGGGCAACGCAAACCAAGAGAGAGTGTGCAGGGGCTGGAAGATGGGTGAGAGTGAAAACAGAGAGAGAGCAAAGAGATGTTTGCCACATACCGGTTAAGGCATTCGAGTGTCAAACGGTAAAGTATTGCGGACCGAGTATGTACCTTTGAAAGGGCTGCCTCTTGACATAGTTCTCCCTAACATATTCAACAATCTGCTTCTGCGTTCTACCACTATACCTGCAAAGAGAAGAAAAAGTACATGCTTTATCAATCCCTTTGCTACTTGACTCCTCCAGCTGCATGTTGGTCATCAAATGGTGGTGAGGTGATCTAGTGCAGTGATTCCTACAGTTGTCTCGTGTGTGCATGTTCACAATGGGTAACAGTTTTTGTGTGTCCTGAGTAAACAAAAATAAACGGTAGGGCAGGGTAGAGGGCGGGACTGCTCTCAGAGCCATCCTCATGTCTACAAAGGTAAGCATGCAAACACACTCATTCTTCCCAATGCACTACCCACCCCCCTGCTGCACAGTTGCAACAGTGCCTACAGGGCACGACTGGAAGGCATCACAGGAGACAAACTAAATGACAACTACCACAAATCTCTGCACTTCTCACGGCATTCGGTGCCAACCGCAGTCGGCACAGCCCGCACAGGAGCTGGAGCCAAACAAGGCCTCCACTGTGCAGCTGGTCAGCTCTTGGCACATGCACAACCGCCGGGACATCCTGGGTTCCCAACGACACATCACGCTTGCACCTGCTCAAAAGGTAACACACCTCATTCATCACAATGGCCATGCAGCTTCTACAACTAGCATGCAGGGTTAAAGCAACGTCAAGGTGCATGCTGGCACAGCCAGTCAATCTGGCCAACAGCACTAAATCACTGTTTTCAAGAAGACTGTCATGCACACAGTACTGGTCTGGGAAACCTGAAAAGCAAGAGCACACTCACTTAGGGGTGGGAATAGGGGGGGCAGAAATCAACTATGTTGCATTACGTGAAAATGATCCAAGAATGCAACAAACCTGAGTTATCAGCACAGTTTGCATGGATACAACACGATGACAATGACATGAACATTCTGACTCTTGCAATTAAAAAGAAGGCTCTGTGATTATAATGTGATGTGATGCTGCAAACAGTGCCCTTGGCCAAGAATAAATAATAATTTAGTGCCTGTTAGTCCTATTCTTTCCATAAGAGGTGCAACTCAAGTTTCATACTAGGGTTACCAGAGGTGGTGCTGCAGTCACTCAACAACAGGAATCATGAGCAATGCTTTATATACTTTGAAACTGCTCCTCGCAAGGTGGCCTGAGGTGCTCCTAGGGACTGTGAAGGCGTTGCGATCAAGGCTTGCACTATGTAAATGACATTGCTCCACTCAGCGCCGCTGTCTACACACATCTGTCATGATCTTTGCTGTTGACAACTGCCTTTTATTATTTTCTTTTTTGTGTTTGTGATAGCTTGGTCACCATGCATGTGGTGTACTCTAAGAGTGTTGTGGAAAAGGTCTGACAGACATGTTCACTGTTCAACGTGCATATCAAAAGAACTTCCTTCCTTGGTATTCAAGATGAACAGCAAGGCCCATTCTGCAGCATCTGTTCTGCAGCATTTGCAAAGGCACACATGAACGGTGTCCATTCACATTTCTTTGCTCAAGTGGCATGCCAGCAAAATGACACCTCCAAATCGTCACAGTGCAAGAATTCCAACCTTGTGTAAATCCTGAATAAAGTGCATATGTGTGGTTAGCACACCATTCTCTTTCTTCTTTTTTTTGCAATTATGTACAGAGCACTGCACAACACACATGTGGCACCTGGTACGGGTGCGTGATACATTCATAACCTTATCTTTATAAGCATTTCCCACCAGTGGTGCTGTACATTGACTGTATACAGCACTGCTCAGAAATTGTAGCCTATTTCAAGCAAATCAAGGTACAAAAAACTTGATTTACCTGAAACCAAAACAGAATGACTTTATAAAAATGTCAGCATTTGACTTGGCTGATTTCAGAAAATGGAAGACTGCTGCAAAAAAAAAAAAAAAAAAAAAAATGCCAGGCCTGCGTGGCACACGCAGCACAGTTACAGCGTAAGCTAGACGAGCGTTTTGACAGACCTACCGAGTAATTTGAGTGAATGCGTCAGGAATGCGCTTGGGACGCCATCGCGCGTGCAAGCCAACGCGTTCCATCGCCAATGGCTAGCGCCGTTCGGTCCCAGCCAAGCGGCCGACAATGCAACTACGGCTGTCACATTCACTCCCATTGCAATGCACCCGACGCGGCCTGCTTGGGACGCCGTCGCGCGTGCAAGCCGATGCATTCCATCGCCAATGGCTAGCGCCTTTCCCGCTCTTGGATAGCAAGCGCTTGCGTGGCTCAGTGGTGGAGTATCCGCCTCCCATGCAGCGGGCCCAGGTTCGATCCCGGCGGAGAGCGGGTACTTTTTTTCGCGTATGATAGCGGCTATGGGGCGGCGACATCATCGCGACCCGAAGCAGCTATTGGAATGAGCCCATAACAGCTTACGCTGTAAAACTTTCAATATGTTAGTCTAGCCTGGGTTGGTTCTCCAGGCATCATGGAATGAGTCGTTTGGAGGCCTTTCTTGATGCATACTATATACCCTTACTAAAAAAGAAACTTTGTTAGTATTTAAATTAACTCACTTCTATCTTATGACTCATATGCACTACTACAAACCGATGAATTCAGAAAAATGAGGACAGCACAAAAGGACCAATGTGCACGAGAACAGAAATGTACAACACTCATAAATTGAAATGCGAATAGCAACAAACACTTTTTACGAGTCGAACCAACTTATAACGATGTTTAAGTGCCAAGAAAATCCTACTGTTATAACCGAATTGCACACAAAAAAATCAGAGGGGACAAACATTCAAAGATTTTATTTAGACAGAAGTAAGCAGTCAAATCCACTTATAGCATTACCAATCTTAACAATACTCGAAGGTAACAATAAGCAGCTACCCCACCCTTAACTTTGTGTATTCTATGATAAAATAAACCATTAATACAATGCTCCCATGCCGCATTAGTGGCAACAACAATTAAATCTGGCTACTGGGCATCTGCACTAAAAGAGAAAGGATTTGAAATCCAGGAAAAGAAAAAAATGCGAGCCACTATGCTACCCCCACATATATGCTGGGGTGCGTGCACTTCACACAGCACACCTTAGTCACCCCTCTCCACCCCTCCAATATCGATGAGAGGGTGGAAGGGAGACGGGAGAGGGGCATGACGAAGGCTGACGAAGGCATGGCGTGAGGGGTGCACACCTCAAAGGAGGATGTGGCAAATCAGCTGGTTTTTTTCTTTTTTATTTATTCGAGGCAATGCAACGAAGACGTGCAGGGGGGAGGGGAGTGCATGCGGCACAAGGGTGGGTGTGACAAAGGGATTAGCTGTTAGTTTTTTTTTTTTTTTTTAAGATGATTTTGCATTTCTTTCAGAGCACACACCCTGTAGCCAGGTTTAATTGTTACAACTGATAATGTGGTGTGCGAGCATTGCAGTAAACGGTTTACTTAACTATAGAACACACACAAAGAACTGGCTGCTCATTGTTATATCCTAGATATTGTTAAAACCAGTATTGTTATAAGTGGGTTCCACTGTAATTACATAGAAGTGCAATGTTTAATAGCTCAGTAACCAGTTTCTACGCAAAAAGTAGTACCCAGTGTAGGTTTTGGAGTCTGAATAAAGCCACTGTTACAAATGCAGGGAAAACTGGAAACAAAATTATGCATTGCAGTAGTTTCACCATTTTTCACGTTTGAATTTTCCACGTTTCACAACCGCGAAGTGCCGATGTGGCATGCGGTGGTTTTATTAAATTCAAACTGCAATGCAATGGTAGTTCCAAATGGAGGTTGACATCAGATTCATTTTGGCAGCTCACAGAATTCTTAAATGCTGTTTGCGGAAAGCCTTTGTCTACAAGAAGGCCAACCCGGTGGCGCAGCATCTCAGTTCAGCATCCCATGCTTGAAGCCCACTGAGACTCAAGACAAAACATCATCCATGCTTTTTTGTGGAATGCATACCTGACCGGGAAGCCTTTTGCGTTCTTAAAGCAGAGTGCCGATAATGAACGGCCACAGTTCGCACAAGCCATTCACATGTGCAGCGACCGAAACTGAGAGCACCCTCTAATTTTTCCTACATGGCATGTAATGATCATTGGATTCAATCTCATGTTTGACAGAATCTGCCAAAACAGTGCCGTATCAAATTTGTCGGCATTAAATATTTCCGACGATGTGAGCAGTGACCGCGTCTGTTGGGAGAAATGCACTTGCAGGGGCACGGCGCGGCGCAGTGTTCGATATATTGAATGTGTTGGTGAATCGGAGTTCGATGTACACGTAGTACATTGCTAAACTTTTGCATGGCATTTTCAAGGGGATTTTATGTATCTCTTTGGCCAACTCATAAATAACAGAGAAAATTTCCCCTCTCCTGAAAAGCACCACCGCATATACTCATTTGTGGAGCGAGTGCACATGACTGAAAGATGCTCTGCAATTTGTGGAGCCAGCCTGCACGTCGTGCTTTGTGTCGCATGAGCTCCCAAAATAGCAAGCCACATCGCCATCTTGTCCTTAGTTTTTGAGAGATCACCTGTGTGTTGCAATGTCAAATTCTGCTTAGATGTTTGCAAATTACCACAAGTTCAGCATAAAACATAAGTCATTTTAGAGCTGTTGAGAGCAACACAGATTGTCCACTTGTGATGTCAACCAAGACAGAATGCACCTTAGCTGTTGCTCTTGTCAAATTCACCGGCCAATGCTTGCAGGTCCGGCAAGAGCCGTGTTTGACAGGACGCTATGATGCCACAGCCCGAATTAATTCAAAAATAGACAAAGTAGAAAACATTAAAGGGCTCGCTACAGTTTCAGTAGTGAAGTGCCAACCAGGCTTGTTTAAGCATGCTTACGACGTTGCAGTATGGCTGGTGAAGATGTAACGAATTTACAGTCAGTAAATACTTTATGTGTGAAGTGCAAAATGTAAGGCGGTAATGTAACTCTTGACAATGAAGAGTGAGAGTGCGGCCTTGCTGAGAAACTACTTTTTGCAGGCAGGAATTTCAGCAATGTGGCTTTTGCAAGAAGCATTCCACATGTGAACTATTGACCACAGAGTTAGCCCTTTTATTGTAAGCACTCTTGCGGCACATGCATGTGATACAAGTGCCACATGATGTTTTTGTGACAGCGAACATTTTTGCAACATGGCCTTCACAACAAAAGTGGCAAAGTTATCACAAAGAACAAGGCAGTACCTGAGGCAGCTTTTACCGGCCATATGGGCGAGGCAGTCCAAAGCTTTGGCTGAAGATGCCATGAAAATTTACAAAGGAAATGAAAGCACCCTGTCTAAAATACTTAAGAAACTTCACCTGAAAGCAGGGGCCAGCAACAAAACGCAGAATACCTCTTGCTGGCGTGCTTGAGATATCACGCTTGCACTTCTTTCACGTGGACCTGATCAGCATTTTTTTTTAACTATCAGCATGTACACTTCAACGAATATTGGTTGTAACGAAGGTAGGTTTGTTAACTCTCAAGTGGATCTAATCAGGGCAGGAAAGGAGGAGGTTTAGGAGGTGGCTGGCGACGACCGAACCTATCAGTGACAAGAGCCGCCAATCTGTACATTTTTAGTTGTGCCATGCTGCGATTTACAACAAGGGGCAGTAGTTGCCTGGCTAACACGCCTACCAATATAGATAGAGGTACTGTGAATGGTTAGGGCCTACAACACAAATTTAACCCCAACCAAAAACGAAACCGCATTTATGTTTACAACAACGCAACAGAAGAAAAAAAGAAAAGAATTTGCAACCAAGCTGCCAGGCATTCTAAAAAGAAAATCTTGTTTATTAGTTGTGATAGAGCAGAAAAAAGCAAAAGTCGGGACATTTGGCCGTTCGACTGTGTCAAGTTGGGACTCCTAACTTTTACGCAAAATTAAGGACTGTCTCGATAAATTCAGGACACATGGGAACCCTAAATGAAAGTATTTTCAAGGCAGATTCAACGTCATTATACAGTGAAACCTCGATATAACGAACCTCAATTTAACAAAATTCGCAATGCAATGAACTATCTTTATTTCCCTATCTTAGTTCCATTGAATTAACGAAATTTGCGATATAACGAAGTTTTTCGCTGCAATACAACTTGATTATATCGTGGTTCAACTGTAATGAGGTTTGACTGTATTTGCTTGACTGTAACAGGCCCCTTGTTCTGTTGCCACTTTCTGATAAAAATGGCGATGACACTGGCTCTGACAATAGGCTTCTACAAACACTGCCAAATGCGTTTTCGTATCCAATTAAATCCTCGTACAGAAAATTTTGAGAATAAGTTTCTTCGAAAGAAAACGGAAATAAATATGTTGACTGGGTAAACAGGGTGATACAGCCCATGGGTAATCATGTTAATCATTCATTGTGAGTTGATCTCTTAACTTAAAAATCTTCGTATAGCAGGCATCAAAATAGCCCTTTTCAACAGGTGCCTTCGACCCATTCACTGTCCCCTAACACTGCCAAGAGAGACACTGCAGCCTATAAATTTATGACTGGGGTCACTATTTGGATAAGCCACATTGTGTTGACTCGTAAAGTTTAAATTATTCAGTGAGGGCCAATTTCAGAATTGAAATAATGAAAGCTTTGGCCCATAGAAATGTATTGGCCCTGGCCAGGACTTTCGGTATAGACAGAATTCATAAAAAATCTAATTAGCCAAAGTCTAATTAATAAAAGTATTTACTTGTACATATGCGAATAAATGTAGTTGAAAGCCAGCACTTTGTGTGTCGAGGTTACTTCTTTGTGTCTGTTTTGCTGCATGCTGTATTGTGAAGTCATGTTAGGCCAATTAACCCCTCCCTACGCCATGCTTCAGCCTACTGGAACACTACGATATGGAAGGTCTGGCTTGTATTCAATGTGGCTTAACCTGAACCATGGTCATGGCTGTGTAAATAAAGGTTTCTTGAAATCAGTCTTCACAAGAGCTCCTAGTTCTCCGGCAATACAACTTGCATTAGTGTTTACACTGATGCTAGCAATTATACCACAGACCTCATTCTTCCACAAAATTTAGAAACAAACAGGTGGTCCACATTTTATCTAACTTAACACCCTGGCAACATGTACTTTAACCCCAAAAATGATCCCAGAAAAGCATACTAAATGTCCCAATTTTTATACCGTATTATCGCGATTCTAAGCACCCCCCCCCCCCCCCTCTATTTTCGCGAAAAAATTGGGAAAAAAGTTTGCGTGTGAATCTAAGCACCCCCCTATTTGTCAAGAAGAGCGCGTAGCTAAGGCCACCAAACGCGGTTCGAGTCAGAGCCGTCGGAGTCAGAAGGTGGCACGACATCCGCGGCGCGATCTCGCCGCACAGCCATACTGTAAGGGCGCGTGGACTCGTGACGCTCGTGCGCGCGAGATTGAGTCGGCTGACCTCAGCAAGCTTTCACTCGCACACACAGTGTACAGCGCACAGCGACGATGTTGCTGTGTTTGGACTTTACACGGAACCTCAAAGCGACGTCCACGGTGACCGGTACAAAATGCACTTCGCAATAAAATGTGCTTCTGCGCGGTTACTACTCTGACAGCAACAGCGAATTCGCACCCCCTACCAGCAGCTTCTGCGCGTTACGGGGAACTTATCTCGAAGGCCATGCTTTTGTGTGCAGCAATCGACAAAAGCTGTATGAGAAGGAAATACGTCATGTTTTAAGTTCACTATCGCTGGCGACTGTCGTCCAGGCATCGCAACTCGAGAATCGAACGTCTGCGCACATGAGATTTTGCCGATTTTGTGCCTGTGCGTGTAGAACAAGAAAGATAGTACGTACTAACCGTTTGGTGGGCAATGAGCGACTACCACTTGAGCGGTCAGCCCATGAGGTTAAATGGGGGCTGAGTGGGGGAATCTTTGCGACTACATTTAAACCGCAATTACGCATTGAGCGGGTACGTATTAACGAGGTTTGACTGTACTATCCTTACTTCGTATAGCTGTCTGCTGTTTTGCTGTCGCAATCGATGCTTTGCCTTTCGTGCGAAACTGGGACTTTTTTGTTTATTGCAACTTTAGTGTATTGGGAGTAAACCTTGAGCAATAGCACATACGCTAAGAGTTTCTTTTTCCAATTTTCGTGCCGAACCTGCATATAACGAAATCCTCTTCATAACGAAGTTTTTCGGGAATTTGTCAATTTCGTTATATCCAGGTTTAACTGTAATCCAATGAAATGATCTTTTTAATCTGAGTGGTTGAGTACTAGTGACAGAATTTTTTTCAGGAGTGCCTTCGTCATCGGGCAAGTACCTGAATGTCCCTGGGGAATCTCTTATGTCCTGCATTTACCTCAATTTCTCAATTACTAAAGCTCTGTTCGCGATTATATTGACGCCTTAGATGTTCTAGAGCATTACTCTACCACTTTGGCTTGACTTTTCATTAGCCTTTAGTGTCCCTTTCAATGCTTTAGAAAAAAAAAATGTGAAATGCACTTACAAGTAGTTGTATATGAGGTTAGTTTCACACCATTTGCTACCCCAGGTTGAAATCTGTGGGCTAGTTGCAAAAAAAACTGAAGCGGGTGTCCAGTGGTAAAGAACTCCTTTATATTAGCAAATTCGTTTATTGCATGTCCTCTGACTTCACAGGCAAACTGTGTCGCATCTTATGGCAGCCTGTAAAATAATCATGTCTGCAATTTGTGCACTTGAATGGAATGGAAACTCCTCGTAGAGAGCACTGTTGGCCATGTCAGAAATGATACGTACCAAAATGTTTTTGGAGTACTAAACATGATATCAGAATCCCAGGCATAAGTGTCCTGTTTCGAAATAGGAACTCGGAACTGGTATGTTGCAAGATTGTGACAATAAATTAAGATCAGGGGTAAATAAGTTCCTCTGAATTTGTTTCTGCTCATTCTATACCCAATTCATATTTGATAATATTGATAACTGCACACTGATTAGCCAATGTATTGTTAGTCATAAGAGATCAGCTCTAACAGCTGCAATGTAGTTTCCTTCTATCATGCCCAGGTAGCTCATCCTGGGCTGGAACGCAAGTGAGCATCATAGTGCAAACATGAAACGACAATATTTGCTTCCATTTGTGTTTTCTTGGCACTGATTTAACCCTTTTTGCATCAACCAAGAATTAACAGAGCTTGAAGAGACCAAGCTACCTATTTGGACTGCAGACATGGTTGGAATTAAATTTATTTGCATGTTTGAATGCTACAATCAAAATTTGGATTAAAAAAATCACAGCATATCCACGGGGTGAATGATGATGAGTGGGCGAAGCTCCGGAGGGAATCATCGGATCTCCCGCTTAAGGGGACGCTAGCACAAACGCGTTAGAAACGTGCAGTACTCTCTAGTAAGGGGGAGCGGCCACAGCGTCGTACGCAGCCATTTACACATGCCGGAACGTGCACCGCGTTTGCCGACGCCATCACATCACTGCTGAGAGAGTATACCCCCCGTATTCATAAACGCTCCTCGACTTGAACTTGACTTGCCACCGCCTTGGGCAGCGCGTTCGAAACGCGTTGAAGGTAAGGCGGAGAGGCCACAGCGTCTTACACCAGCTTCTTACACGGGCCGTAACGCGCTAGCACAAACGCGTTAGAAACGCGCTAGAAACGCGGCCTTTCGTTAATGTTGGGTATTTATTGCCATCGTGGTGCGTGTGTCTATGTGCGCTTCATGGCGTAGTGGTTAGCACCGCGCGTTCGGAAGCGAGGGGTCCCTGGTTCGATTCCGCGCTACGGACACAACTTTCGGAATTTTTTTTTTTCATAAAATGCCGGAAGCGTTCTCCAGAAGCCGGAAGTCCGGAACCGGAAGCGGAACCGGAAGCGGAACCGGAAGCGGAACCGGAAGTGGAAACGGAAGTGGAAGTGGAACCGGAAGCGGAAGTCGGCTTCCGGTTATACTATACGTATACATATATATGTATATATGGGTATACATACATATATGGACACACAACGCCATCTATTGAGCAATTCATAAAACTACACGTGGCTACCTACTACGACGGGGACGAACGGGTGCCGCTATAAAGAGCTTCGCCCCTAAAACCAGATAGTGTGCCATTTACAAATTCTCGGCTAGCCTACTTTTATGGTTTTGCGCACCAGGGTCATGAGAGCCCCCCACTCCGAAGTGCAATGAATGTGTTAAGCAATGCAATGAATCTGTCAAGCAATGACTGCATCTGTTTCCTTCCTACAGGGAGTGACCAAGCCATAGGAGTTCAGTGCATGTGCATACCAATGAGATTTTTCAGCTGTGGTGACAAGTGCAAAAAGCTGAGGTGCTTCCTTCCCTTTGCACATCACTTGAAGTGCCTACTTCCTTAACACTCAGCCAGCATTTAGTAAGGAACAGTTTTCAAGCCAACCATATTATTTTTGTTTGCCTGTGTCAAGTCAGCAGCACACAATGCGGACCTGTAGGACAGGCAGCTCAGCTTTGTAAAGCCCTGCTGATGAGAATGTAAGCAACACAAACCAGGCATTTAACACAGGCCATTGGAGCAGCTCACCTGAAGGATGAACCTCGGCTGAAGAGCCGTGCTTTCTGCCGGGGGCTCTTTTTGACCTCAGTGCAGCGAAAAAATGCATGGTTCTCTATGCACTTTTTCCAGAAGTTCTTGCACTCATTGCGGCTTTCAAAGAAGTACTCCACAGTGTCCTTGTAGTAGCCCTGGGAACAAACACGAAAAGTCGGCCATTTTATGTTTCTTTTGAAATAACATTATGCAACGTCCAACTAAGAATTGCTGAAAACATGGATTCAAGCCTCATTTTAACTCTAAAAATGTGGTCATTTTCGGTGCTTTTATGTTTTAACATTTTATTTCAAGATGTAGTAGTCACAACGTATACTCCAACATATAAAAATATAGATTGATCACTGGTGTTCTGAAGGGATGTATAGCAGTAATAATTGCTCAGACAACTTTTTAGAATTTTTAGGCACAACTTCAAAGAAGCACCTCAAGGAACAAGAATATAAGTTATAATTTGCTATTATTAGTATAAGTACTGATGGTAAATTATTAAAAAATCTTAAATATGCAAAATATGCATCTGGATCCTACTTCCCAACTTTTGTAAGTCAGATTGAGCAAAAAAATCATTATGAAGAATAGTTGGTGTCAATACTCGCCATAGTGATGCCCACTATATGCAGAAAATCACTACCTTCGCAAATGTGAAAAATTGTATTTGTTTTTACTCATTGCAGCAGGCACCTGTATTGTTTTTTACTTTGTTCTTTAGGCTCACGACGCAATGGTTGTCAGGTCAGGGAGCACACAGAAGCCTTCTCATACTTGATTATTGCATTCGATCAGCTTTTCTGTGCAAACAAGGTGGTCAAGTGTGCGTTCAACTGACACTGGAGCATCCACATGCTTTGTTCCGTTCCTGTACAGTGATGGATAGTAATGTGGAGTGTTGCACAATATTATACAGTAGTCAAACTTCGGTCGAAGGTCGGTCTGAAATCGACTGCGTGCTCTTGTATGAGTGAAAACCCCCCCACGACGTGAAGTATTGCTCGTAGTATTTTGTACATACAGCCGAATCCATCTATAATGAACTCGATAGTTCCGCGAGAAGCGGTTGTTATTTATGTAGTGCGTTATAGATGAACTCACCCTTATAGACTAAAATTTTTAACTGCATTGAAGCTGGCATCAGCAGTTGCAATTCGGCAGCACATTGGTTCGAAAACCAGATGTTCAGTGCCATATTTGTTCACGGTGCATTCCTACACCTAGCTGTAAACTTCCGTCAGAAACGCCCATTTAAAGAACGAAATGTAGCTGTATCAAAACGGCGCCCATTTCCGATCACCTAGTCATTTCGAAACTGCAAGCACAGCCGGCATTTTTTATTCGAGAGCTTGCGATATGTTTTACTAACAGCGGGACATGACAAGCAGAATAGTGTGAAGCGTTCTAGTTGGGTGAGAGTGTAGACTTTGGAAACCACGGCGGCATTCTGCCAGTCAGCGAAGGTCTTGGACATCGTGGTCTTGGCATTACGACTGCACGCAAGCCACACAAGAGCCGTAAAATTACGTTATCTATGTCGCGTCGGTCCGCAAGAACATTGCCTTCAATGCCTCTATGCCCAGGCACCCAGCATATTATTACTTGTTGTTTAGATGCATAAACAGAGCAGATCAGTGAATAGAGGTTGATAATTACAGAGTGTTTATGTTGTTGCGGCATCATTAACACTTTAACAACACTTAAAGAGTCAGTAAATATTACAGCCTTTTGAAGTTTCAGTCTATCAATGTGTTTCACCGCTGATAGTACTGCATAGGCTTCTGCCGTAAAGACACTTGTTTGGGGATAAAGTACATCGGATTCCGAGAAGGACGGACCAACTGCCGCCTAGGAAACGCCAGAATGTGACTTTGATGCGTCAGTGTTAAATTCAGGGCAAGAGTGCTTCTACTTTAATTCTAAAAAGTGCATTTGAATGTGTGCGTCTGGCGTGTGATTTGTGACTTCAATAAACAATCTGTCACATTCTACCAGCTGGCACTGCCACGGCGGTAGCAGCTTCGCTGGAGGCATTAGGCAATGTTCAAGTAATGGAGCACCCATTTCTTCACTGAGCTTTCTCACATGTAACGAGAAGGGCTGCTTCGCTGTTGGCCGTTTATTAAATAGTGTGGCACATGTGGTATCGTTTATGGTAGAATAGGTAGGATGTGTACAGTTTGAATTAGTGTTCAGGAAATATGTAAAACTGGCATAAGACCTCTGAAGGTGGAGCGACCCCATGTTTGCTTCTACATAAAGGCTTTCTACGGGGCTTGTCCTGAAGGCCCCGGTCGCGAGGCGGATTCCTAAATGGAGAACAGGATCCAATATTTTTAAAGCACTGGGTGCAGCAGACTGATTAACTATCGCACCGTAGTCAAGTCATGAGCCGACAAGGCACCTATACAAGTTCAAAATGCATTTCCTGTCGCTGCCCCATGTTGTACGCGACAGCAGCTTCAATAAGTTCATTGTTTTCAGGCACTTGACCTTCAAGTATTTGACGTGCTAAAAAACATGAATTGTTCAAAATTTAAAACGTCACCGCGAACCGTTATCAGCAATTGGCAATGCGCAAACGAAGCACCACCAAACCGTGACCTCCAGATAACGGTGTAGTAACCGCCGAACCTTTATGACATTGCGTGGCAGCAGCAAATGGTGCAGCGTTCTCGCCGACTCGGGCCGCGTCAACAGGAACGCTTGAGCAACCGTTGTTCCCATGATGGAAGGACATAGATGATCGTTCCAAATCGTTGAAACAGGCGTAATGCACAAGGTGCTGTATGGACAATTGTGAAATAACAAGATTGACGCCATCGTGGCATCCAATATCGCACCGGCGCATGCACCAGTGCACATCCTGAACCATGCTATTTATGCTGTACGTCTCCTCGTTAGAGGTGTGCCTTGAAAGCATGTGACCGTCTTCCCTGCTTCCGAAATCCGCGCACAGCAGTCGCTCACTCATCTCGAAGGCTGCATCATTGTCGCGGTTGGACTGGAGCGTGGGGCGCACGTACTGCCGTGCACCGTTTCGTTGCGCTACCGTGCTTTGGTACTTCGTGTGTGCCCTCTTTTTACCGTGACCGAATTCAAAGGGTTCGTTGTAACAATACAGCGATTTAAAAAACTTTCGTTATAGCTGGACACAGTTTCAATACGCAGGTTCAGAAAACCGTAAATGCACTGAAATGTGGCAGTTATAACCGATAGAACGTTATTATCTGGGATCGTTATATGTGGGTTCGACTGTACGCTGTTGAATTGCTGATGGATCCCGTGGTTGGTGGGGAAAATAAACTTGCACTTGATATTAGTCGAATACAATTATCAAAATAACATGCACTCATGAGCATCTACGGTTGTTTGAGACATAACAGCCTATACAGACCATTGGGCTGATAACGCTTCTGTTTTCTGTCTTTAACAACGAAGTTTACGGTACTACAGTCGATTCGCAAGCATGAAAACAGATGTATAATACCCCTGTCAAGCGGGCAAGTTAAGTGCACTTACGGAGAGTGTCACTCGGTTTAAGTGCACTTTGCCCAATCTAAACGTCGCAAGTGGAGTGTCACTCGCTGCAGAGTGCACTCCGGTCGAAGTGCGTTCACGGAACGCACTTTGCTGGCCGAGTGCGTAGCCTCGTCGCCAGCGGTTTCAATGTTATAACATGTAATGCATAAAGAAAGGACACAGAAGTTCAATTTAGTGGTTGAACAGCTCTTGCGCACAAATAATAGCCTAAAACACGTTCATATTCTGCTCGAGCAGAATCAAATGCCGCCTTGCCGCACGCCGCTATGTCGTTCTGGATTGGCTAGGCATTTATCTTGGCCGGCATTGACTTTCCACACTCTTAAATAAAAAATATTTTCATTTTTTGTTCAAAAAACATTGATTAAGTTTGCTTTATTAATAATACAACGTAAGACAAGCACTTTTTAGAAGTACTTTTCTTTGTAATCTACGTTTTCACAAAACGCGTTCGTAGTCTGTCGCCATTTTTTTTACTGCGAGTGCACTCTGTTTTCCCGTTTAGAACCGCGTAGCCTAAAGTGTCACTCAAGGTCCCGAAGTACACTCCCCGTAAGTGCACTTAACGTGCCTGCTTGACAGGGGTATAAGTGTGTTCAGCGTTTCATGACCATGTTACGTGACTTAACTTCTCATAAAACTAAGAAATTCTTTGTGTAACAGCCCAAGAAGGTGGCACCCCATGAATCGAATACTATAAAATCGTCTATACATCAGATTAGAAAATTGACAACCCAACAGCAGCTTCTGTGTCTCCACCGCTGCTGTCGTTTAAAAATTGTTGCCGAGTCAACCAAACCACAAATTTTACGTATTTTTACTGAAGTGCTAAGAGCCCTACAGGCTAGATTCGACGATACCTCTAGTCAAAGTTTTATTTTCCAGACTCCTCAGTCTGCTAAAAAAGTTAAAGTTCAGTCGTCATTCCAGGTGGTGCATAATGGTGCTAGTGAAGAATTTCAACGGAAATATTTAACAACGCACAGAAAAACTGTCGATCAAATTGATCGATTTATATAGATGCGGTAACGAAAGAGTTAATGTGTGAACTCGTGGCAGCATCAGACACCTTTCAACTCCCAAGTTCTGCAACACCATACAGCCATAACGACAGTTTTCTTCCCCCAATCCCAATGGAGGATTGGAATACTTTGCCACCAAGAGTTACTGAAGCTAAGAATTTCGCAGCAAAACTGCAGCATCCCATTTTTCATTTTCACAATGAAGTCTGTAACCTATTAGTCCCATGCAAAAAAATATCAATACAAGGATTCTGGCTTGATTCCTGCACGTGCATTGTGCCACTGACACTATTTGCTAGGTGTGCAAGCCACATTTTACATACAGTGGAATCTCGATGATACGATCACGGCTAATACGAATTTCCGGATGATACGAATTTTTCTGCGGTACCGGCCGAGCCCCATTAATTTGCAACGTGTTAGAAAACGGTTGTTACGAATCGATTTTCGACCCGCGTCGGTTGATACGAATAAATGCCGCCCCACCGACGGCCGCGAAAGAGAACAGCGCGCAGTCACGCGCTGTCTCCCTTTCTCTTTTGGTGCGGAGGCGCGGACGCGACGCCGGACAGCACGGAGGCCGCGACTGGGCGCGAAGAGTTCGAAGCGGTGGCGCTTTCGTTGCTTTTGTGCTTTTCCTCCTTTTCCGCGTGCCATCGGACGGAGCGGCTGCCGTGCTTCGGGCCGTGTTCTTTCAGTTTGCGCCATTTTGCCTAGTCGCAGCGAGCTACGTCTACCGAGATACGATCTCGGCTGATTCGCGCGGCCATACGCCAAGGCGTGGGAGCCTCCGTTGGTGCATCTTCCGTTGGCTGCGTTATCGGTGCCAATGGCACAGAGCGATTGTCGGTTTCGCTGCTGGAGTCACACGGTGCAAGATAGCGCGGCACGTAATCCAAGGTGCAGTGGCGCACCAACGGGGGACGATTCGGGGGTTGTAACCCCCCCTGAAGACGACTTAACCCCCCCCTTTGTTTAACCCCTTTCTTTCTTTACGCATTTGAGTACTGCAACTAAGATGCAAGACGCGCAATCATCTGCACACTCGCAAAAAGTGAATTTTTTTTTTTTTTTGCCGTAAAGAAATCGACATTAGTGCTGTTTAGATGGTATTGGCAAACTGTCAACCTCCCCCCCCCCCCCCCTGGCAGAGATCCTGGGTGCGCTACTGCCACGGTGCAAGGTTGCGCTCGTTCAGTCCGGTGCTCCTCCGCTTCTCCCGCTAATCGCCGTATTTTTCTTGCCGTAGGAGCACTTCCGTATTCCGAAGGCGTGCTTTGTCCAAAGTTTATTCACCATCGTTGCTCCATCACTAACCTGGGAGCTCTCAGTAATCCGAATTCTGTGTGTCAAGTGAAGACGCCGGCGTGGTTTACGAAGCTGACAACTGCGCTTGCCATCTTGCCCCTGCCAGAGCAGCAACCACTGGAGAGACAAACGCCTTTCAGCACGGCAGCCAATCGGAGGCCCGCTTTCATTGGAGGGCCCGTGTGACTACCTATCGCAGACCCGCGCTTCTTTTGTTTTTGTGCGTTTGTTACAAGACGGCGACGACGGGCGAACTGAGAAGCGGAACGGCGAAACTTTGAGCTTTCGAACGATACCAAGATGTCGGCGCTCGGTGGCGGGAAATACAATATATGGCTCCGTGAACTGCGGTGATTTTGCGCGAATTAAACCTGTTTTCTCACCCTGCGCACTGACGAATTAAACTTTTTCGGACACTTTAGTGCGTTTTCAGCCAAGCCATTTTGATGCAGCGTAGATTATGCGTTGCCGATACCCAAACGCGTGGTTTTCAAAAATCTATTTTTCTCGCGATTTTCGCGATCTGATCCCTGCGTCCCCCTTTAATTTAGCTAGTTTTAATTGTGTTTCGATGATACGAATTTCGGCTAATACGAATATTTTTCGTGACCCTGTGAGATTCGTATCATCGAGATTCCACTATTGTTTTTTACATTCAGGATGTCTTATTCCCTTTGCTATTAGGTACCAAACACCATTGGCAGCAGCAGGCACAATGGACGCAAATAATAAAAAAGTAAAGAATTCTAGGGCGGCAGGCTGACATGCGACCTCGACTTTGCGAGGTTTCTTGCATTGGAGTTAACATATGCTCGCAGCTGCGCACCGATCAGTCTGAGCTCTCTGGTAAATTTGCTTTGATTTTGACCCTAGACAGCTAAAACCAATTTCCGGAAATAAAAATCGGCTTAATTTTTTTTTAGTTTACACCAAAATCACTGAGCCCTGGATTTAACTAACTTTTTTGTAAGTAAATAAACATTTACTGATCATTTCATGCTGATTAGGCTGAAATCTGGCAGTGCATGATGCTGCTAATAATTTGATGCAGCTTTATAAAACTCCCACAAGCCATCAGCCACCTGGCAACCTGCCAAACCAGCTGCACTGCCAAGTTAGCAGCCGTGTCTGCACTCAACCAATGCCGCCAACTCTCACATAAGGTTGTCGTGGTTAAGGGTTCTATACTACCAGAATGAAACACGAACAGCAGAGCATGTACAGTACTCACGGATTGAAACGGGACAGGCAAACTTCTGGTAGATCACTCCTTATGTGCAATTACTCGAGAGTACCATGTCATGTTGCTTCGAATCTGGTCACAAAAGGTGACGCGGACTCTGATCTAAGCGTACGAGTTGAGATTACGCCGATGTCACACGAACTACCGACCGTGGAAACAAAGCATGCGCATTGGTTAGGCCTAAATTGTCTCGTTTCAATCCGTGAGCACTGTACGTGGCTTCCAGTACGACGGAATGCTGATAAGTGTTCAGGAGGGGTGTGCAAGTACTGAATAGTAGATATAGTCACCCTCCTAAAGTTCCACCTGTAGCCACAGACGCGTCAATGTCTATTATACTTCCACTGTGTGAAAACAGCATGCTTGGCCTGCACAAGGAATGCTGCTGCCCATAGACGCTAACACGTTTTCTGCCCACTGCCTGATATCTCCTGAAAGTTATTTTATCTCCTAAAGTGAACAACCAAGAACACCAATGCTGTATACCATGAAATTTGTGACATGGGTTGTTTTCTTTACGTAGGATTTCAGATTGCCCAGTTCCTGAATGGTTTGTGGTATTTCACAATAAAAATGCTTGCTTCAATAAAAGAGCTTGCCACACTCATTTGGAACGCCAAATATTGCATTGCTTGCCGCATAACATTATTGCAGTGCATTTGGCGTGTTTAGAGATGCAGTTCAATGGTGCACGGCTTAGCGCAATATATGAAGCGGCCTCGAGGTAATGTGTTTTGCAAAAGGGCTCAACTCAGTTATTTGTCCCTTCAGTGTGGCATTATTAAGTTATATCAATATTTATATTCCCTTTCAGAAAACAATATAGCACCTACATGTCTGATTTGCCTTGGCACTATTTCACGGATAGTAAAGATACACTGAGCGAGCTCACATGAAAACACCTTAAAAAAATTATTTTCCTATGGTGAATGCACTGGTAAAACAAATCAGAGCCATCATCAAAACATTGGCACTACTTGGCGTAGAACACAAGAACAGATGCTCCACACATGAGCCCATGCACACAGCTTTAGCTGTGCTGCCACAGAAAGTTGTCACTCGGTATAAAGATTTAGCACGAAGTTGTTAATAGGAAGCTTTTGCTTTAATTTTAATTATTACCCCTTTTTTTTGCCACATGAATGCAAACAGTTTTGAAAGAATGCTTCAGCTGTCTAAATTGATTTAGTGATGCTCTTTAGCGTCCCCTTACCATTAACATAGAAAACTGCTCCAGGCCCCTATCCCTTTAAAAAGCAATATATTTTAGAAATGCTAATGGGAATACATGCTCCCGAGTAACTGTCCATGCATACCATTTGCCATTTATCCCATACTGTGGAATCTCGTTAAACTGTACCCACTTAATCCGCAGTTTCTTATTAAATGCAGTGGAGATGAATCCACAACTTACCCTTTAATTAATGTGTTTATTACCCACTTAACTCTTTCCCTACCACACCCTTTTGGCATCGTTAGCCCGCTATAAATAGTTTGAAACGGCGCTTTCAAGACCTTCCATGCCGCTCACGGACACACTGTGCTATCGGACATAAAGGAGAACTATATTTTTGCTTTCTAAGCAGTTCGCTTTTCTCCCGCCAGGCGGTGATTTTTGAACGCGCTCCGAAGTTTCGCAATCGTCAAAGTAGAAAGCAAAAACGGCCGCCTCCAGGAGCGGTGCACGCGCTTCGAAAGATCACAGATCTCGTGATTCCGCTGCGTCTGCGGCTGATTTTATTGATGGATCGAGCAGCAGCGAGTCTGAGGATGCTGCCTTTTCGTCGGACTCTGAGAGCGACGATGACACAAACTAGCCCGGAACATAGGTGAATGCAGCCTGGCATACTTAACTGTGCTTGCAGTTAAATTTTTGTACAGTCGAACCTGGATATATCGAACCCACATATAATGAATTATTGTCTATATGAAACAGCTGTAAAATCCCCTTGAAAAATTTATGTATGAAACTTTTATTTTATATATAGAGCTATCTATATATTGGACTTTTTTGTGATCCCCTTCAGATTCGGTATATCTGGGTTCGAGTGTAGTGGAATACCTGTTCAATGAAAAATTTTGAGGTTTTCTTTTTATTTTTTTTTGGGGGGGGGGGGGGAGATAATGCCTATTAGATGGCAATACATTTTCCATATATTACCATTTTTGTTACATGTTTTTCCTAGTACTAGATACAAGTGTGTCTTTACAAACTTTGTTCCATTTTATCCCACAATCTTGATTCTGGCAATTTATATCTTCTTTATGAGATATATCTCGTTATGACATACATCAGTCTTTGAAAAAAACAAGTCCACTTGTCGAAACCTTGGCTCCTGCTTCCACCTCGTTCTCGTGTTGCTCATCATCTCATTAATAAAGCTTTTATGCAGTGACAAGTGTGTTGATTCTCCTTTTTGTTTAAGAATTACATAAAATATTGAGCAGAGTAGTTTCATCAGAAAGAAGATCTGGCGTAACCAACAAAAAACACCTATTTTCCCCACGGTAGGAAAAGAGTTAAGCCGTAGTGGTACATCGTGTGCCTGTCAGTTAATGCGTACAATCCATTTCTTGTAAGGTGCCCATCATACAGCTCAGTTGCAGTCTTCTGCTCCTACGTCAACCAATTCTGCATGGATTGCACCAAGTGCGAGCTATGCATTGCATGCAAAACACGCACACTGTGCGCACGCATCTCTGTGCTTGTTGCTGAGCCATAGCCTCCGAGCTATGCTACGCACAAGCTCGAACTAGACATCTTGGAGGCCATGGCGGAGCCCCCTTGAGAGATCCCATTGCCGGTGAGAGCGCTCTCGCACAAGATCTTCCCGCCCTTGCTGGCGAGAGTCTAGCGCACGGTGGTCTAGCAAAAGCTGTGAAGAGAGCCCCGAAAGTGCGCACATGTGCTCAGTTGATTTGTTCACCGGCACATTGCATGTGTGCTGAACTTCGCGACAGTGATCTACGGACACAGCATGATTATGACAGGACCGCACAATGTCGAACAGGATAGTAAAGCGTTGCGTGCTGCGAGACATTGCTTGCAAAAGTTTTGGCAGTGACAAGGTGGCGACGATAGAGAGCTGCGATTTTCTGTGTTCTGCAATGTAAACAAAGAAATCGAAACTTGTAAAGATTTGCCCGATAGTGACATTGTTAACTCTGTTAGTGCTGAGTTACTCAGTGCAAGCGACGATAAAGACGATAACGCTGAGCCAAAAGACATGCCATGTCCGACAGCTGCGGAAACCATATGAGCACTGGATGTGATGTGGCTGTTCTCTAAAATGAGGGGATTAATGGACTTATTGGTCTTCTAGTTGGATGGCTTCGAGACTGCAGTTGGTGCAAAACCACTGACGCGGCAAACGAAAGTGACAGATCATTTGCGGCCTCTTTTCACAAAATAAAAGGGTTTCTTGGTTTTCTGGTGAAACGCGTCTTATCTCACAGGCAAGTAAGTGCGTATTTCTTACTTTTGGGTAAGCTGTAGTACCGCTTAGCTTGTACTTTTTTCGCATCCCCATCTTGTACAGTTTAACAAGGTTCTGCTTTAAATGAATAAAAGAAATGTCACAGTTTTGCCCGAAAGGCAGAGCATTGATTGCAATAGCAAACCGGTGGACAGCTATATGAAGCAAGGATAGTAGTTTCATCGATCGTATACACTTGTAAACATAGGCATACTAACTAAATTAACAAGCATGGTGTCACGCGCGCACAAGCAAATATGAACGCATCTCACTCGATGACCGCGGAAACGCGCTTTCAAAGCGCTGTAGTGAGTAAGCGCAGCAGCAGCAAGCGAATTGACCTTCGTCCCACTGCTCACAGCAACGCCAACTAAGCCACGAAAACACAACGCAGGGAGGACTGTGCCCCTGCCGCAGATGGCTTTCAAGATACAGACGCTCAGGTGGGCGTGCCCGGCACAGAACGCGGCCTCCCCCCCTCCTATCCTCCCCTCGGAGGCTTGCGGCCCGACGGGTGGACGTGGTCGCTCAGGTGGAGTAAAAAGCCCCCCTCCGGAGTGTTGCACACGAGTGGAAGACTGCGCGCTTCCTTCCCGCCGCGAGATTGAGCCACGATTGCCATCTCACCCTCACACGCTTTTTCTTGCACATAGAGCATACGACGTGCAGCAACGATTTTATCGCCTGTGGACTTATCCACCGACGACAGCTATGCGCCTGGAGTGTCCATATAATTGCTATCACAATAAAAATTGTTAAAAGTGACTATGATTAATCATGCTTTGATAGACTAGTAAAACCAAAGGTTCTGCTTTTGCTGCTCTGCCATCAAGCGGCAGTGATGATGAGGTTTCGCTAGAAGGTTAACTCACGTATCCCTCCGGGTGGAGCTTGATGAGGAAGCGCTTGCGCTTGAAGCTCAGCTTGCGGATTTTGGCCCAGGAGAAGGTATTGATGCGTGTGGTGCCCTGGAACACTATGACACCCATGTGGGCCACTGCCAAGTTGAGAGAGAGGCCCTCGGAGTCATGGGCGGGGCTCAGCCGCACCCCGTACAGCTCACAGCGACGTGCTGTCTCCAGCAGATTGAGGTCCGCCTGGGCCGGACTCTGGCCCACATGCCGCTGATGGCACTCCATGATGCGTGCCTCGAGCTCTGCATCCTGGTGGGGCACAAACTTGTAGCTTGACAGGTATGAGGCATCAGGGTAGTCTTCTGCCACGTAATCCCCACATGAAGCTGCAGACAAAGTTAAACCAGTTCACTGTAAGAGGCCTAAACATACAAGGTGCCCATCACACAGCTTCCCCACATAGAATAGTGCTTCATAATGACATGCACCATTATCAAGGCCACAAGGCCGCAGTTTATTATCCGAAAACTCATTTTCCTATGCAAGTTCAAAAGCAGACTTATATTCCCACTGCTTGATAGCCTTCATAAACACATCAATATCCAGTGCAATGTGGCTACATCTTTCTGGAAATAACAAGATTGTTAGTGTACTGGCAAACCCCAATAAATAGGCCACAAGAGTTCTGCAGACTGGCATACTTATGTGGGCCATGACATTGGTGTATTGAATTTTCACATTTCAGTGGAAAGGAGAGAGCGGAGAAATCTGCAATAACTTTGTAATGACCAATATCAGTAACTCAGATCATAATGTGGCAGGCTGGCAACCTGGTGGTTGCTACCACCGGAAGCAAACACCAAGTTGATATGCCACACATCACATCAAAACCCACGGCCAACCGCTGGTGAAAGAAAGGAGCCAGAAATAGGCAGGAAAGCCTGACAGAGAATCAGCATCTTCTCGCGTCATGCTTGACACGTTGTGGCATCACAATCGATGACGTCAATGGTCCTTAACATCACAGAGTCACAAGGCACTGCGATTTGTGGTCAGCCACTTGTACGATCTTTAATCCTTTATGTGCTCTGCCTATGTAACACCTTGTCGCCCGCCCTATCTACACAAAAGTTTGTTAAACTGAAATTGTATGGCAGCTTTTGTTCGTATGCAGACGTCAACATTCACAAACAGGTCCTGGATTCCAAGCAAGTGGAAAGACAGCTACTCTGACACTGTGTTGGTTCTGAGTTTGCCCCAACCTTCATAGCTACAAGCTATCCCAAGGCCCCCCCTTGACCAGAGGCAGATTCACACTACTATTTTATATGCTATATAATGTGGAAATGAAACAAAAGTTATCCTTGTTAAAGCCACTGCTTCTGCAAAAATTCAAGTGACATGCGAGCCACGATGCAGCCTTAGTCCCCTCGCTGACAGTATGCTTCGAGCCAGCAGGCTGTACTATCTGAACAGAAGGTGTGCTCACCCTGGACAATGTAGGAGGCCAGCAGTGCAGCAGTGGGGTCGCTGCACTGGAGCAGACCCTGCGAAAGGTCCCTCTTGATCTGCAGGCTGAACAGGTACCTAGCCAGAAAAAAATATGCTGCTTGCTGAGTTAACACCAAATGGCTGTAAAGAGTATTTATGTGCACATATACTAGGTGTTTTTTTTTTTAACGTTAACAGAATTATTAAAAATCACCCGTAGCATATAGCACAAATCTATCTACTCACTGAGCTTGATTACTCGAAGAGGTGGACATTACTGTATTTATTTGAATATAAGCGAGGTTTTTCCCCAAAATCCTTAGCCTCTAAATAACCCCTCCTTATACACAAATTTCACCTTTATGTGTGGCTTTACGGCAGTGCGTGCCGCGATGCTGTGAAGCCACACCTTAAAGGCGAAAATGCGCATATAAACCAAACTTCACGTTTCAAAGCTCCTTTCCCCCTATTTCATGGTCACCATTCCGCGTTTTGGCTGTGTTAGTAATTCAGTATTACAGGCAATTCCCGCCGAGTCTGAATAATCTATCGGCCTTATATTAGGGTGCATACTTGGGTTGTTTTTCTTGGGTAACCCTACTGGGGCCCCCTTGCCTTATAATCGTGACCACATTATAACTGAATAAATAGGGTACTTAAGCAGGAAATTAAAATGCACAATTGAGTAATTAACAAAATGTCACTAATCAACTGTTTAACTAATTACTGTAATGCACATAATCTGATATAAAAATTGAAGTATGTAATTTCACAAGGTGCATCCACTTGAAACGAATTTTGAAACTAGCACCAGTTTTGGGATAAGTGCTGCCAAACTTACAGTAAAAATGTACTGTTGTTCCACTAGTTTTTTCAAACAAACACCTTTTTATGCACTGAAGCTAAAACATTTGTGGAACTGATGTCATCCTCAGAATTCTTTCCAAATGGATACAGCTTTCAAACTCACTGGCTGGAATTCCTAAACTGCAATATGTGTCATAAATTATTTAGTCTAGAAGTTAGTTAGCAAATCTTCATTAATTAATCAAGCATTCATTTTGGTTTTTCGTGCAAATGACGTCTGCCTCCGAGAGCCATCCTGCTCAAGAAGTAGAATCGTGCTACGTGCCATGGGTGATTTCTAAAAATTTTGTTAATGATTAAAGAAAACACTCCTTAAACTAGCCTGAATGAACACACTGAGAGGACATGCACAATATTGCGACAAAAACATACTGTAAAATTCTAAGCAAGCGCCCTGCCCTTATGGTGAAAGATAATCCTACAAAAGTTGAAGGAGGGGAGGGGGCCTGGCTCGGTCACGGACCAAAATTCAAGGGATGTCAGCCCCAGATCCGGCAACCAGCGAGCTAGGTCTACACAGTCTCCCAGCGATCGCAAGCTCGCCTGGCTAACGCGTTTGCTTCCGTCGGCGTCGATAAAATCAAAGGTATTGCAATTTACAACACCGATAAGCAGGGTGGCTAAAGTTTAAGTCCTATGCGGGTGGCTGCAGCCAAGCGTGAGCAGATGGTTGAATTAAAAGCATTAACGTGAGCAGACAGGCCAAATTAACAAGATTTTATTGTATTCGCACATCATTAGTGCATGACTCAGCCAAAAGCTGTAGTCAAACCTCGTTAATACGTAGTCGGCCGGGAACGACGTTTAGGTACGCACTAAACGATGTACGAATAAACTGTCCATGCCAGTTTAGCAGCTACTTACCGACCGGAAAAAAACTATGTTACGACGCTCTCAAACACACGCACTCAGACAGGCTTTATTTGCGGGTAGGCAGCAAAAAATCGGTGATCTTCACTTGCCGCCGTGGTGGCCTTGCCGCGACGACGGCATCTTCAAACTCGATAAGGCCACGAGCCGTTTGTGCCATGAGGCCCCGCTTACTAACTAAATTAACAAGCACGGTGTAACACGTGCACAGGTAAACATGAACACATCTTGCTCGATCACCGCGGAAATTCGCTGTCAAAACGCTGGAGTGAGGAGGCACGGCAGCAGCAGCGAGCAGCGAGCAGCACAGCACAGCGCATACGAAGCTACCGGCACTAGTTGCACTTTGTCTGCAGATCGCTTTGAAGATGAGGCCCACGTGGGAGCACACTTTTTCCATGTTGCAAATCGTTTCAAGATACGGCTCCCGCGCAGCCGCCGCCGAAGTAAACTCCTCCCTTTCTCGCCTCCCCTGCTGTGCCTCGCGCACGACAGAAACGCACTTCTGCCTCGCCTTTCTCCCTCACGCACGCGAGATTGAGTCGGCTGACCCTCACAAGCTTTCACTTGCACATACAGCGTACGGTGCACTGCAACAATGTTGCCATGTTTGGACTTTATACAGAACCTCAAATCGACGTCCACGGTGACTGCAGAAATGCGCTTCGCAATAAAATGTGCTTCTGCGCAGTTGCTACTTAAATTGAATTCGACGGCGAGAGCAAATTCGCACCCCCTACAGGCAGCGTCTTCGCGTTACTGGCAGCCAATCTTGAAGGCCATGCTTTTGTCCGTGGCAATGGGCAACAGCTGTATGAGCAGGAAAAACGTCATGGTGGCCATGTTTTAAGTTCACTATCACTGGCAACTGTCGTGCGGGCGTCAAAACTCGAGAATCGAACATCTGCGCACATGAGATTTTGTGCCTGTGCGTGTAGAACAAGAAAGAAAAATAGTACTCCCTAACCGTTTGGTGGGCAATGAACAACTACGGCTTAAGCGGTCAGCCAATACATGGGGTTCAATGGGGGCTGGGAGGGCAATCTTCGCGACTACGTTTAAACCGCAATTACAGATTAAATGGGTACATATTAATGAGGTTTGACTGTATTGTTGAGCAAACAACTCAGTGTAATCAAAAACACAGACACAAGAAAAGGAGACAAAGACAAGCGCTTGTCTTTGTCTTCCTTTCTTGTGTGTTTTTTATTGCGTTGAGTTGCTTGCTGAGTTATGGAAAACCAACTAGCCCAAAAATTAACTATTCTATAATATATGACTGTATTAGGGTTTGCAATACATAAAAAGAATAAAATGGTAAAATCACTGAAACCTCACCTTGTAAACTCCTCTTCAAGTTGACATGGATCAGGTGTATAAAACTTGACAGCAAAGTACATGACAGGTGACACCATAGAAAGGCCCATCTGGCGGCACATGGGCTTCTCATTATCCAGCCAGTACTGCAACGACAAACAGGAAAAGATTATGTTCCAAATTCAGAAGGCAGTTTTCAGCATGCACTAGACGTTTTATGGCACCATACAGACCCTCTAACGTTTCTTTTTTGAGCGAATACAAATGTTTTCTATATGGCATAAACTTGACTATCAGTGCATTTTTTATTCACCACAGCTTGCTCTTCACAATAAGCAAAACCACTAATATCAAATCTAAGAAGGAAAACCATGCCTAGCAACAAGCCCATCAAAGTAGGCAACCAATGTCTTTAAATAAACTGCACATGTTGGGCAAATGAGCTACATGTACTGAAGGGTTATACAAGCTACACTTTTCACTAGTTTTTTTGCACAGTGTCACAAATGTCGCCCACATCTGTCTTTTGCCCCAGCAATGAGTTCTTGCTTGCAATTATGCCAGTCCTCTAACACGCTCCATATTACACATCTGTTCACTTGTGCACATACACAACACATGCATAAATTCTGGTGACATATTGAGCAAGTATATGGTGGCTGAATGAAATTCTGTGACACTTCATAATGACTTTTGCATTCGCTACATCATGCTCACTGCAATGTGCTGTTGGTACATACCAAAGGGTAAATTTCCTACCTGTGCCACCATTTTGCTATGTGTGATCTACTGCGATCTGGAACCTTAAAGCTGTAACACCTGTGTCAGAATGGCTTCAGCACAACCAACAGTACCAGCACTGTGGTTTTGCTGCTCATGTCATTCACTATGTATCACTAAGGGGCCTTTTACGTTGTGCAGAACAAGTAGTGTGTCACTATCATGCTCACGTATCTAGCTCAGGTGGTTACAGCAGCCGTTTACAGTGGTTACAACAATCACGTCTATTTACTTTCCTTTGAACCTTTTCAATACGTATGTACTCCATACAAGCTCAGGTGGTTACAGCAGCCGTTTACAGTGGTTACAACAATCACGTCTATTTACTTTCCTTTGAGCCTTTTCAATACGTATGTACTCCAGGTGTGCTAAAACAGTCAACTCAGTGCAACACTTGTAAAGCCCAGTGGGACGTTTACTCCTCTCCCGTCCCCTGACATTTGTCTTCCCCAAAGAATTATTGATTTCTCAACATTTACCATTCCCACATGACGTACACATGACAGAGGGAGCTGATTTCAAGTTCAGTAGCATAAATGCATATTGTCACATTGTAGTGATGCTGAAGAACACAGTAGAAAAACTGTGAATCACAAAAGAACTTTTTATTGGGCGAACCTGTGCCCACAAAAGCAAGTGACACTCGAAGCACAACGAAAGTGGCGAGCACAATCGGCGAAATCTGATTGGAGGGTCAAGCGCGTCTGCTTTTGCACATGACTCATCGAAGGTTCCAGCGTAATCACTGGTGCCTGCATGCCTTCAAGAGAGTACTACACAATTGCAATCATGCAATCAGATTACACAAGGCTCAGTGAAAACAGACAACGGATAGAACTATCGACAACATTCGAGAAACTTCTTATACATGCAGGTATGTCCTGCACCAAGCGATTACGTTTAACATTCATTAGCAGGTGAAAAGCGGTCACCAGAGAAAGATAAACAAATACACGTGTCAATATAGAATATATGGGTCAAACATGATGCATTTTCAGGAGGCCCAAAAGTAAAAACTGTGAGACGGTTTCCTGTCAGAATTAGTTAAAACAAATTCACAGTGAGCAGAACTCAGGCTGGCCAAATAGTCTGAGTGTTTTAAGAGCTATATAGATGGGGCACTTACAGCTTACTTATAGCTCTTTGCGATAAGGAACTAAAGTTCCTCAGGAGTTAATTCAGTTTGGCCTGTGTCCACCATGTATATTGTTAAATCTGTATTTTTTAGTGTTTTTGACGCATGCGCAGCAGGAGTTGACTGACGATGACTCGCCTTCCCTTTGCCCACTTTTTTTTTTTTCTTTCTGCCCGTTGCGAATTCTATATATTTGCGCAGGCTTCAATAAAGGTGTTGTTGGCAGTCAGCGCTCGTCCTGTGTTCTCTCTCTTGTCCGTGTTTTTTGGCACTGTTTTAAATATGAATGATCCGTACCAACTAGCTCGCACCCAAACCCTTCTGAGTCAAGAGGAGCACCATCAGCCGAAACAAAATTTCTGAAATCGAATTCAAGCATGTACTAAATTTTATGCATATAACTAGACGTACCCGATATCCTGCTTTTTCGTGTCTTGTCAAATGATGTGAAGTGTCGCCGGTGGCTGACGTGATCAAGCGGTCACTTAGGTGTGATTTGGCATCTTAGCTTCCGACGCGTCGCACACCGTTTGTTGCGCTGTGCAAAGTGAGCTGCACAGTGCGCGTCCTGTGCCGAGTCGCGCGAAATCTCGCAAAAGTGATCGTATTCCTGAATGCAACTATATATTTCCGAGGTGGCAACGTAGAAATGGGCAGACTATGCTGCGCACGCGCTGCCCACGCCGGTCGCTGCCATGCTGGTAGCATGTTTACATTTCTCCCGTGGCCAGCGCTGTGCCAGCATTCGATTTTGCAAACTTCGGGCAGCTCCGGGTTGTCTTGGGATCCCAGCCCATGTGACTTCCTATCAGAACCGGAACTAGCTGGCTGCCGCCTGGCTGCCAGCGGGCTGCCAGAACTCCGAAAATCGAAGAAGCCCAGTAAAAGGCATGCATTCATTTTTTCGAACTGCCAGATTTTTCTGACGTTTTTGCCGCCCCTAGAGAGTCCAAAAAATCAGAAGCTTACTGTACTCATGAAAACTAGGAGCATAAGAAGTGATTCACCGTAGCAAGCTACGACAGCAGCGGCGAGCATACATTAACAGCAACATGCTATCGGCAGCGCTGTGCAAAACCACGCAAGAAACATCAAAGGGACACCATGTAAAGAGAAACAGTCTTCGATTTTGTGGTATTAAGTAGATTATTAGAACAGAAAATGAAGGCCACGGTCCTCAATAAATTTTGCACCGCGATACCAGTGCTAGCTTGACATCGCGAATTGCAAAGCACATTTTCGTACTTGAGCTGCTGTGGACTTGTAAAAGCTCTTGAAATTTGCTAAGTACCCTTCCACTCTTCTAGGATGGAATGTACTACAACTCCACCAAAGAACAGTTATCTGAGCCCGAGCAGTCACCATAAAAGTCTATGACGTCACGGTGAGCTGGGGCGGGAAATCCAAGATGCGGTCGTCACTTGTCTTTCGTTCTTGCATCTCTTCTGGCTTACGAAGCCTGTGTTCACAGTAAGAGGGCCTTTTTTTTATTTATATAAATAAGTAATTGACTAGTGCAGCTGAAATTAGTTTTTATTCTATTTTACCGCTTTGTAGGCTTGATATTCCACACATTTCGATTTCGTTCTATGAACCATATCACGGCGGTGCGAAAGCGTAATGTTCTTTATTCTGCCACTGATATGCACTCGCAGGAAAGGCGTACAGGGCTAGTCTACTTGCTCGTTCGTGTTCAACTTTTTTACCACGAGCTTTACCAAAGGCACATGTATTACCACAGACATCGCTGACAAAGAGCATAAACCACGGTCTAGCACCTGATCACCGTGCGTTTTGTTATAATGCTGTATGCTAAATTCAATGACCTCAAATTCTCTTGAAAAAAAAAAAGAATATAGTGCAACTAATAAAGTTGCAAGCAAGCAATATGAATGCGCAAATGAATAAGAATGGACACTGATCACCTTTATGTCTAACAAAGCACCATCACGCATCAGCCCTCGATGCGTAAAATTACTGTGTTGATCATACCATCACAAAGCTAGCATGGCCACCCAACTCATTGTAGCCTCATGAACACCTCATGGTTAGTGTATAAAAATAGGAATTAATTCGATTCTGTCACCTGTCACAGCACCAGTCTTGTTGGCTGTAATGTCCTGAACGAATGTGGCCAATGAATGCAAGGACGCCACGGTTTGTTTTGTATTGCGTAGTAGCTTCCCAATCTTCACACCCCCGAAACTACATTGTGGCGCAGCAGTAGCGTAATTTAGGTGAAAAAGACACTTTTGGAGCAGTACGAAGCAATAAATTCCAGTCGGCGCAGAATGCCGCAATTGGAACAGCATTCCCGCCACTGACAGCAACATAAGTGGTGCAAGAAGCTAGTATTTACACATGATATAGTGATGCAAGCATTTCTTCAAAGACAATCGAAAACTGTTTCATTTATTTCACCTTAAGGGCCCGAAGGCATAACATAAGGGGGGGTCATAAAACACATGTAAACTTAAATTATTTAAACAAAAATGCAAAAATACACCAGAAATGCTGTTGCTGTTTAACAGAAACACTTTCACATGTAACTGTAGATTGTTCCAGATAGAGTGTCAGCACTGAAATAGCATTGCAGATCTAGTCCAGATGGTCTGGGCCTGCCCTTCCTATAACGACCCGAATAGAAATGTAGAATCCTGGAGGACCTTATTACTCAATCGCAAAGGAAAATAGCAGCGCAAAGTCATCAATCTCGCCCTGACCGTGTGGGGTCTCACATGTGCTCTTGGGACAAAGGAACGACAACACAGTAGTGCAAACAATCACAAGGGCATTTACTACGCCTTTCATACACTAATACACACTAGCCGAATTACTACCAATAGAACATTCACAAGGGCGCGCGACAAATCAAGGAAGTCCAACTCACCGCGACCGGATAGCGAGCGAATATGTTCACCCCATGCTATAATACCATCGCCTGGTCGTTCACGTGTACGGTCACGCGAACGGTGGCGCATTCGAACGATCCGTGTTCGTCCATACCGGTGCCCCGCTCCGAGCCACGCGAGACGTCTTGCGAAGCGTGGATCGGTGCACGCACGGGACATCTGCATCACTCACCGATCCCAACCCAAAGAAGAAGCACCCTTGACCTTTCTCTCCCAAGTCACCCCGCCGTTCGGCGGCGTTAGCATGGCGACAATCGCGCCATCTCCCGCAATGCGCCGCAACCACCACGACCGCCGCCGGGCTTAGCCACGCGGCGAAGCCAGACTACAGGAGACATGCGGGGAAAACAACATCAGGGGACGCGTGAGAGTCGCGCATCCCCACATCCCCCCAACCTTAAATCACTAAACATACTCCGGCGAAAAATGTCCATGCGCTTTCCATAACATGCGAGCCGACATTGTCTCTGGGGTTCACCGCTGGCGTCCGTTGGTCACAGCACCAGCTTTGCAGATTCGATGGCACGACTCCAGCACAGGACTCCGGAAACGGCGACGGCAGAAGTCGGCACGAGCAAGCGTCGCTCGCGCCGACGCGCCCTGCCGGCGAGAGCAGCTGCAGCCGTTGGTGACTGCCGGCTCTTTTCCCAGCCGCCAAGGGTAGCGAGAAGGACACAGGCGGCCACCGAAATCGCTGCGCCGAACTGGCCACAGGCATCTGCATCGCCTGGGGTAGCTCAATTGGCGTCCGCGGCAGCAGCGCTGACGATGTGCAGGTGACCGCAAACCAGGGGTGACTCCGCTCACGCTGCGTGCACTCAACGCACTCGACAAACACTAAAGTAGTGCAAGGGAGAGGAATTCGGCATACATCGCCCACGTGGTACGATGTTCAATTCGGCTAGCGAAATATGGGACGGCATTTTAGTTGCTAAGTTCACGTGAACAAAGCTTGCTTTCATGAGTCGAACACGTAATTTCAATTCGTGCGAGGCGAACTAATGAGGGAAGCAACGTGCGACACCTCAACACCCCGGTCCACCAGGTTGTGTCCCTCCACGTGCGACAGGCGGCTTCGTAAAGCCTTAGGCCTAATGCGTCGCTACCCTGACAACAACCGGCATCCAAAAAAAAAAAACATCACCCAAAATGGGCACAACTGGCAGCCGCGAGGAGACGTTAGCTCTGTGAGGTGGTCCTACCCCGCTCGGTGCACACAGCATCAGAGTTGATGGCGCCCACCGTCCAAGACGGTGTCAGAGAGCCCGGTGCCAGGCCGCAATACCAGTCAGCCCGTAGCGACACCAGTGGCCCGCGGCCACCCAGCTCCCTGAGCCGCGACTTCCGAAGTCGAAGAGATAGAAGAAGCTATTTACATAAGAAATTCGGACCACCCACGAGGCTTCCGCACTCACTCGCTTCAGGCTTGCCAATGCTCCGCGGGCGCTAGGCCTTGCTCTCCCAGGATGCAGACCACGTGGCTCTCGTACCGACGAGTGTACTTCAAAACACTCGCGAAAAGGCTTAGCATGTTGAAAAGTTCAAACACGCTACAGCAACCGTCGCCTTGCTCAAGAAAGCACGCCGCCGACGCTAGCAATCAAAATCCACGCTAGGAATACGCTTCGGTTCAAACAAAGGTTGTCTCGAACCGAGCAAAACTCAAAATTATCGTCCAATGTCCCAAGAGGCCCCACGTTGGGTGCCAGATGTGGGGTCTCACATGTGCTCTTGAGACAAAGGAACGACAACACAGTAGTGCAAACAATCACAAGGGCATTTATTGCGCCTTTCGTACACTAATACACACTAGCCGAATTACTACCAATAGAACATTCACATGGGCGCGCGACAAATCAATTCCTCCGACTCACCGCGACCGGATAGCGAATGAATATGTTCACCCCATGCTATGATACCATCGCCTAGCCCTAGTCGTTGACGTGTACAGTCACGCGAACGGTGGCGCATTCGAACGATCCGTGTTCGTCCATACCGGTGCCCCGCTCCGAGCCACGCGAGACGTCTTGCGAAGCGTAGACCGGCGCACGCACGGGACGTCCGCGTCACTCCCCGATCCCAACCCAAAGAGGAAGCGCCCTCAACCTTTCTCTCCCAAGTCACCCCGCCGTTCGGCGGCGTTAGCATCGCGACACTCGCGCCATCTCCCGCAATGCGCCGCAACCACCACGACCACCGCCGGGCTTAGCCACGCGGAGAAGCCGGACTACAGGAGACATGCGGGGAAAACAACATCAGGGGACGCGTGAGTCGTGCATCCCCACAACCGCCACCGAGTCCCAAGGGATTCCGGCCGCCGGTTAGGGGGATGAATGGGGGCTGAGAGTTAAGCCTTCGCCCCCGTCATTTTTGACGGGTGCAAATAAATGTTACTTCTCTCTCTCTCTCCAGATAGAGATGGCACTCAAACAAACTATTTGTTTTCAAAAATTTGTAATGATTTTTAGGGGGAGAAAGTTGTTTGATAAAGCAAAGGTAGTACAGTTAAACCTGCTTATAACGAACCTCCATATAACGAATTCCTGGATATAACGAAGTTTTTCTATTCCCCGCCGTTACTCTATAGAAGCACATGTATTTGAGACCTCTACATAACGAAGTGGCAGCGGGAGACCCCCTCGAAATAACGAATTTTCCCCGCCGACAACCTAGAGATTTCGCCCCAAATTTTGTCATTTTTGCGCGAGCAGCAACCGGAAGCACCTTCTCCGCCACGACGAAATGCGAAGCGGCGGCGGCGCACTTGGCGCGCTCGAATTCACGGCGACTGCAAGGTGAGAGCGAGCACACGTGTGTGTGCATGCGAGCGTGCGCGAGGCCGGCCTGCATCCCTCGACCCGGCGATCTTGCTGCCACTGGCGTGACCTTTCCCCCTCCCTTCGTTCAAACCTGATCCCGCCACTTGCTGCAGCTGGCCTAGCCCGCCAAGCCGGCACTCTCCTTTTCCAGTTGATGTTGCCGAAAAAAAAGAAACATTCTTTTTTTTTTTTTCAATGCGCTGGCAGCGCTACTCTTTGCTTACTGCACAAGTCTCTGCGCTTTACTTCACTAACCTGACGCTCTATAATAAGGCCGTTTATAGTCCGCCGTAAGCGCGCGCACGCGCACGCTACATCAGCAGCGGTGCAGCCAACGTAACCAGTGGCTTCCAACGTGCCCCTACGGGCTCGGCGCCGAATTGGCTCCTGAACTATTCACGCGTTGGTCGCGCCGACCGCGTCGACCCGCAATGCCATTTCACCCGAAGAAATAAAGGCGCCCACACCTCTTCGCCGATGGTCGCAGACAGCCGTTCAAAGCGGTGCACGGGCTTGGGATCGTTCTGCGCATGCTCTGAAGATAACAGCCGACGACGTGCGCGTCGGAGTATAGAGGATGGCGTTTCGGCTGGCGCAGCGCAACCGGCGTAGCGTGACTGGCCGCAAACGACGCTGGCCCGCACGCCGATAACGTCAGACTATAAACAGGCCTTATACGAAGCCATCGGTAAGCAATAAGAATTGAGTAAATACGGTAAGCGTTTGTTTTTCGAATTTTTGTGCCGAACCTGCATATAACGAAATCCTCTTTATAACGAAGTTTTTCTGGAATTTGTCAATTTCATTATATCCAGGTTTAATTGTATTTCTAATTCTGAATTGAAAACTTAAGAAGCATCAATGGAATCTTGAAGGCCGCAAAGTCAGAAGAATCATCAAACTAGATTTGTATAAGCAATTAACAGGTAGTACTTCCACTTAGAGGATAGGAGCTTAGATGATGAAAGAGGTGATGTAAAAGTTCTTTAGTGCATGTTTTTGGATACTTACTAAGCAAGTAATTCCTAATAGGTGAAACAGTGGTATAGTGAATCATACTTGCTTTGAGTGGTCAAATGGCCGGCTGCGGACTGCACCAGCATCCGCAGCTGATACCATTTTACCAAGCATTTTTCTTTTGAATTCCTCATTCTAGGTAACCTTCATTTTGTGTAACACCCCTTTTAATGACTATAGGTGTCTTCAAGGTTTAGGATGTGTCGTTTTAATGCTTTGACGGTTTGTCGTAATTTTTTTTGTTTGTGTTGTTTTTATGTTAACATGTATTACCTGTTTGAATACGTCTACTGTCACTATTATTGATTTATTGTAACACCCCTATGTAATGCCCTATGGGCCTTTAGAGTACTTGAATAATTGAAAAAAAAAAAAAAAAAAAAACCTCGCGGTAGCTGCTAGGTTCCACTTTAATTTTTTTTTATAGCGCATAGACTAGCATGTGGCCTGACTCTGCATGGTCTCACCGCGGTGTCAGCCGTACTTATTTTTGCGAAAGACGGTAACTCAATAAGCCGATTGACCATTCTAAACAAATTGTATTCAGAGCTGTACAATAAATATTGTGCGCATGAATTAATGTGCACAAGTTACAGAAGTGTTTAGTAAAGCCTGATATTGAATGGGTTTTAATTAGGGCTCATATGCAAAAACTAATTTTCCTAATGAGTAAAGCTATATGCACATCAAATTTTAGATTGGAATCTACAATGGCTCCTAAGAACTTTGCATGATTTGCTTGCTTAATTTCAATGCTATTTACGAATAATTGTAAATTGGTCATCACTTTGACTAGACTGGAGAACTACTCATTACGACTTAGCTGGGTTCATGTTCATATAACTATTCTTTTAACAGATGTACAGCACAGTTACCTTAACTTACCTAATATAGTTCAGTGGTGTTTTTGGCTGTGGCTGTTGCTACTATTGTTGCATCATCGGCGTAAAGGAACTACTTGTGAGCACTCCACTGCTGGCACCACATAATAGCACAGGTTACAGGGAGAGGTGGGAGGGGCATGAAGAAGGCTGCTTGACTTCAATATGTCAGTACATGCAGACCGACAAAGTGCTCATCAGCAAGCTTCAAGGGACTGTTTCACAGGAAGCGTTTTAATTGGTTTCTAAACACAGCACTGGCATGGAAAAACACAATATTACTTTTGCACACTTCAGTTTGCTGGACCCCACCGACAAATGCTCAAGGACTCACATAAGCACACAATAAGCTTGGTATCCCTACAAAATGTGTTGGTCATTTTTAAGTGTAGTAAATTTGAGATACTATGCCTTGCATTTCACCGGGACAGCAGTATTGTGCACAAGGAGCAATAAACATCATTTGTATGTCTGCATTCCTGTGTGGTGCCCTTGGTTCCAAATAACAAACCTGCACATGTGCAAGTATGTGAAAAAAGGAAAGAAAGATTTCACTCCCCCCCCATAACACAACTTTTCTTCTCACTTGAGGTAAAGGCATGCAGTATTACGCAAAGTTTGTAGTACAATGTGAAAGTCCCTAACTGCACTGCTGTGTTCTAAAACACTTCCTGTTTTGTATCATAACATCTAATGACCGAGACATGGGCACAGGGCATGCAAAGCCAGGAGATGCTGGCAACTTGCTATGTTGATGAATGTAGCAGAAGAAATGGCTTACCTTGGTCCCATTGCTATCAGCGTACTCCAGGCCAAAGTAGTCCACTTCAAGCAAGTTGATGACTCGGCAGACTTGGTCAAACAGAACACGCCCAGCCGCCTTGTACTGAAATCAAAGGACAGTTTATTCATCACACAACAGCTACATAGATTATGAATGTACAAATGAACAGTTTTGGAACACAAAATTTGAAACAAGATATTGGCAGGAGCATGACTTTCAGTGTCCAACGTTTTGCATTACAAAATAGTGCGTTTAAACACTCGCACTGTATAGCAACATAGTCGTAGTCACAACATTGCTACACATGTTAGCTTTATCAGACTTGGACAGCTTATTTTGACAGACAAGCACCCATTTTTCTCTTCTACTTAAAGGGGCCCTAAAACACTTTTCTAACTAATCATAGAATGGCCTTCTCACAAATCTCGTGCTGAAAAATTTTGTTGACTCCTTCAACCATAAGTGGAGTTGAGCGTTGCGACGCCAAAAGGGGTTGTTGCAGCACGCCACTGCCATCTCGAAGGCCCCGCACAGCTGACACAGCTACGCACAGTGCAAAGATGAAATAATTTTTCTGTCTTTTTGAGATCAGAGACATATATTTTTCAATTATTTATTTCAAAGTTAGCAGTTATGTATTACTGAGAATGCTCTCGCGATCACGAAATTAGGCAATAGTGTTGGTGGGCCAGCCGCTTTCGATGATGCTGCATGACGGCATTGCAGAAGCGAGAGAAAACTATTTTGTAGCGTGAACTACACTGGCCGAGGTTGAGCAGTTTCGCGTGGCTCCTGGAGAGCTGTGCTGCACATGCGCGAGCTGGTGCGCCGAAGCCGTCGCCGCCGCCAGCTGCGTATATCCTGGCATAGCCGAGCTAAGCCACTGCTAATTTTTTCAATGTTTTTGACACGAGACCGTAAATTTTCTGCTGCATGCAGTGCAGTAATATTTGGCTCACATGTTCCCAGCATCAACGTTTTCTTACTATGTTCAAAAAGTGTTTCAGGGCCGCTTTAAAAAGGTCCTACGGCATTCTTTTTCCTGCCAAGTGTTGTCCCACAATGGGTTTCTTGTATGGTCCCGAGATGAATGCAAAAGGAATTATAAAAATTGACACCATCAAGCAAAATTTATTCGACTTACAAATTCAAAATAAAAGTGCACAATACAAAAAAAAAAGAGGCATACCCTTTCACATTTCATTCACCCAGCAAAGACTTGCGCTGTTCATAAAACACAGCCCAATTTCTGACAGGTGTTGTTACTATGGTTACATCTGCTACATGTGTGACACATTAGCGCAGCACTAGAAGCTAGATCTTGCGACACTTTGTTCAACCACAACACCTGAGAAATGTTTTATGTCGAGTCACTGTCCTCACAGAAGGGAAAAAAATTTAAAGACATATAGTATACTCTATTGAGTGTCGCTGCTGACACCTTCCTCACAATTATAGCTTGCTCTAGTTGACATTGGTGCCAAAAGAAGGCACCACCAGTTCTGCAGTGTACACCTATGTCTCTGGTGAGTTGGCATTCTGTAAACTGTAATATGTTTATGGACAGGCCAACATACTCTAATGAGTTTCTCTCGTATAATAGAACTCGCATGCAGGATGCTTCATATAAACGAGAAGCTATATGTCATCCCATACGATGAAACACCTGTGGAAAAGCCTGAATTGCCACCAAGCTTGATGTGACGTAAGATGAAGAGCATGCTTTCTGTAAGCCACTGGATAGCACATCTATTGTCAGTTGCAAACATATTGAATTTATATTGCACACAAGTGAGACCTTTTTGTAGTTCTAAAAAGCGTAAAACGCACTTTTCTAAAAAAATTAATCATTACATGCACAACATTAACCCACCCCAACCAATCATCAAAATGCACAGTATAAGACCTACATGTCACATGCCTTCTGCCTCGCATCTAATGCCTATAATTGCTGGTGTGGAATGCTGCTGTCGGCACAGAAACTGTGTTCTGGAGCAAATTAAAGGGACACTAAAGAGAAAAATGGTTTGAGCTGTGTTAATTAAGTTTTCACAATACCAAAAAAGCCACTCTTAGTGCAAGAGGATGCTTGGTAAGCAAGAAAAGATGCAAAAACGAAAGACGGGTGGCGACAATAACTCGACATTTCCTCACCAGCTCACCATGAAGTCATGAATTTTAATGCCATATGCTTAGACCTAGTTAAATTTTCATCGGTAGAAATGGACTACATTGCATTCTGAGAGAGCCTAAGACTGAAGTTATGAAGTTTCAAGAACTTTTACTTAACCACAGCAGCCGAAATGCAAAAAGGTAGTTTGCAATGCGTGACGTCACAGTGATCTACCAGCCATGTGGTTTCGGCACAAAATTTTTAAATGGCACTTTGACCGTAATTTTCTCTTCCGATAATCAACTTATTACTGCAAAATCAATGAAAGTAGAGTTTTTCAAGAATACTTTCCAAGAGTACAAAGGGGCCACTGTCATAGGATTTACAACCGCACACTCACCGTGTCCTGTCACAGTACGAGCACTGAGACGCCTAAAAGTGTACTGGCAGGCCTTTAAAGCCATTTTGGACGTGGCTGTGGCAATTTGAGCCCTTGAGGGCAGTTACCCCAGGCATACATTCGTTTTTTCGGACTGCCAGATTTTTTGGACATCCTTGCGGTCCATAGGGAGCCCGAAAAATCAGACGTTGACTGTAACAAACAGCAGCTCACAAAAGTTGCGATTTGGCTTAAACAAGGCTAAAAAATTTGAATATACAAGTCTGCCTCTAACTTCCACATCCCGAATTATAAGCAAGACAAGTGGAGTGCGCTGTTAAATTACTCATTTGGCACAGACATAAGGCCTGGGTGTTTGCCACATGTGAGATTGGTGAGGTTTTTTCATATTCCTCCCAACATACTTGATGAGAATTCCCTGCATCTTGAAATGTGACACAGAGGGCCAGCTGCTTGACATTATAGGAACAAGTTGCAGTGTAGACCAAGTACCAAGTCAAGTAAGTTTGGCCACTTTCAGTTTGCCAGCACAGCACCATTCCAATCCCAAGGTATGAACAGATTTTGACATGTACACAATTTTGTGCCACAGGATGGCAACAGCACAATGTTACCAACGCCAACAAGATCAGAAGCTTAACAAGCAAAAACAAAGTAAATTTAAGGGAACTTGAGAATTAAATCTGCAGTTCAATGTACAAAAGATTATTAAGCTGAAACCTGCTCTCTTCTTCATTGCTGCAGTGGCTGGACAACTGCAGTGTCACCAAGATGCACCAACTTTTAGCAACTCACCTGCACATTGAACGTGTTCACTGTGTCATCGAGCAAGTGCACCTGGACAGCCAGGTTGCGGCCTGCCCCCACCGCTGGCCGGAGGTCCTCCTCCTTAGGGGGGCTGCTGGGAGACCCCCCCTCGGAATGGCGCCCAGCCATGGGCTGCCACTGTCACCTGGCCACCATCTGCTCAGCGCACCTCCTGCACATAGCAGCACCAGCTTAAAAGGATAGACTGGTGAAACTGGCATGCTAGTCTGATGCTAGACTAATGGGCTAGTGATGAGACTGGTATGGCATTGCGCTATACGACGCAGCCCCAGCTCGCACCTTGTGCATGTTTACTACACTGCACCCAAGCTGATGACCTTTTGCGGATGTTGCAGACAAAGCTGGGGATTTGCTTAAACTTGAGGATGTGGTTCAAGTATCCATAATCATTCATGAGGATAACATGGCACACAAGGTAGAAGAAAGAACTGGTACCACAGGCGCTTACTCGCAACTGAAGTTTCACTGACTACACCTTTGATTGACAAACTTTCCATCATAAAAGTCGCATGATTCACAGAAGACTAGATGCTTCGCCATCACTCTGGAATGCTCAAGAAAGTCCAAGAAGCACTGAATGGGGATCCAACTTGCTGTGCCCTGCAAGGATACTGCCACAACAGCTGGCCAAAAAGAATGCCGCTCCCAGTTTTGCTTGGATTTATTGGTCAGAAAATGACTACCTCATGTTTTGCAACCAGCTTCTTCTCCAAGGCCAACATCTCATTAGAAATGAAGTAATTTAACAACTCCATGACTAACGTCAGGGCGTAGTTAGACACAGACCTTTGGCATGCCAAACTGTATGGTGGCCTGGTCTCAGTCAGCAGCTGTCAAATTTTAGTGACAGTTGTCAGGAATGCTTGCAACATGTCATGGTGCCTGCACCTGACGATGGTGAGAATGAGGGCACTTGGTGGTCGGCAGGTATGACGCAAGTGTGCACATCACCTCCAAGATTTTTCAGTGCACCGTGAGAAGCCATGGGTCACGGTTAATCTTGGAGGTCATGCCAAAAAGTTGTGCATTCTAAGTCATGTATCACTTTCAGTGAGCGGAAATGGCAGTGTTTTTTTCTATTTCAGTATCAAAAACGTCTACTTGTACGGGCCTTTCGCAATGCATACATTCATATTCCAAACGTAACATCCTGCATAGAGGCTGCTCTATATCTCCAATATCTGAGACCATGCATTTTACGCGACCCAAAATTTTGTTGCAGGTGGTTTTAACACTATGAGATTTAATGCTGAATCAATCTTCATCTCGTATATCAAAGCTGTCCCACCAATTATGGTGTCACTCATGCTAGTGCTAGGTGCAGTGCACAAATTCACCTCCATACAGTGGTGCAACATTTGACATTTCAGTGCATTCTATGTCCTGATGGATGCAGTAAGATAAATTATAACTTGAAATATGTTGCTGCTGTTCAATATAAATACTAATTGTAATTCAATATAGGCATTACTGTGGAATACTTGTGTTTGCTAATATACACTCCGACCAATATCACCGATATCTGCCTCCCGCAAATTCAGGTAGAGAACATTGATGTGAAGAACTTTCTTCTCCAATGTGCCTCTAATATTTGTGAGCAGAAATAGCTTCTCTGGAGCATATTCCAACCAGTGGGTCACTCTGGCTGTGCAAACAGGTCTGGACCAACTGCCTTTGGGTTGGTTTTCAAAAATGGTGGTTGTAAAAGCCATTCAATTTTGTCACTGTGATTTAAATATATTTAAAGGCAATTACTCATGCCTATTGGAGTCTTGCTGCAAGAGTGGAACAAAAACCACCAATAAATGCTACCCCCTCTCCCAAGTGATGCTCATTCCCAAAGAGTCCATAAAAATTATCCGTGAAGTGGTGTGACATTACTGGATACACAAGATTTAAGTGCACTCTGTCCAGTCTGAGAGCGCAAGATATTGGAAAACTTGACTTGGACATGGCTTTAACATAATAAAATAGCTGCAGCTGTGTAAATGATGCAAAGTAGAAATTAATACTCCACAAAATGGCACAATAAACATTACTATGGACACTACTCAAATAAAAAGGGTAAATAAACAACAATAAACCACAACTGAAACAAACCTTTAACCAACACAGAGTTCACTTCTTGTATTAAGTGACTCATTGGTGACAACATCAGCATTTGCTATAACTACATATAATAATAATAAGATAACATCTTACATTTTTACTTTTTACCCTGAAAAAAAAACTGTGAAAACATGACAAGGAAGCAGACACAGATGCAGCGCTACATCGTGTCTGCTTCCTTGCCTTGTTTTCGTGCTGTTTTACCACTATGACCATTTAACCAGCTTACGTTTGTATCCTACTGCCCTTCACTGTAGACTAAACCAGTGTGACGCGTGCAAAACTGGCAGTCAGTCGTATATTCAAAATGTCATGGCTCACTGGGCATTGTATCAAGACAGCCTTTGCTCCCCAACATTTCTATGCTGACTGAACCACTGCCATAAAACCATTCCCCAAAATTAATTGCAAACCATTCTATGCCGTCAGCTGTGTCAGTTGCTAGTTTTTGTGAGTTTGCATCTCAAGGACTACTAAGCTGCACCCACTTTGCACCCTGCCTCGCAGTTCCTTACAACTACCAAGTGGGAGAAGTAGTGCTGTATGCATGGGAATGCTAGGAAATGGGGAATTGAGATTAAGAGATCCAGGACACCCCAAGTGAAGGGCAAAAAGTGTTTCGTATGTCACAATAGCTAACTTCTAAAACAGAGTGTAAAATGCTGTTTTTCATTTAGCATTATGAAATAGATTTTTTAATTCAAAACATCGGATTCATAAAGTTGGAGGAAAGACTTGAAGATCAGCGCTCAATGTGCCAGTTTCAATCATATTTCACTGGTTTGTTCACTTAATGATTGTAATATACGTAAGAAAATAATTAATAGATATTACGAGACCCAAGGATTTTTTTTTTTTTTCGTTTTGAGAAAGCCTTATTTGTGTGGTTTTATATATGAGCATGAACTAGGCCAAGCCATATTCAAAACAAGCAAACCACCCGGAGAGACAGCACAAATTTGAAAGCTCGCACAGACGATGGTACTAGGCTACTGGTTCACATGACCACTGGTTGCGGTATTTAACTGTATTGGCCAGCAACGAAAGCTAAAAAAAATAATAATAATAATAAGGTGCTTCTGGTAGAATTTGGTTGCTGAGCCATTATTACAGAGTAATGCATGATGAAACATTGGCCCGATTGCTGCCTCTATGATCAACACACATTTCTCGAAAGTACGACGACGTCAAAATTATATCATCACGACTTGTAACATAGTTGATACACTAATTTTACGTTTCGCAAAAGCTACTAAACTTCTAACTCTGTTTGAAAATAAACTTCGTTAAACAACCAAGACATCAATAGAGAATAGTGCATTTTCCTTCTTCATACGACAATCTTTCTTTCAAGGTTACGTTGCCATCCGTATGCACAGCTGTTGAAATTACACATAAAACAAGTCGCTACCGGAAAAACAAAGGACCGGAAAAATTTTTGATTAGCGATTTGCGCGTTAAAATAATTATTTTTGCGCTTGGCGCACTACGATGACAGCCCGTCTTGAAGCCCCGACTGACAAATGTAACCAGGGGAATTAGGGGCACAAGCTCACGATCCGGTACCAAGTTCTCGCCTGACTGCCTGGCGCCTGAAGGATGGTGCGAGACGAAAAGGGTAAAAGGGTGTCGCTACGGTTCCGAGCAGCCGGATCTGACAATTAAGCCGAACATTTGGTTGCGCTCGGAACAGTATACAAAAAAAAAAAAAAAAAAAAAAAAGTTAAAGCGAAAAGCTACATCGACCCGGTACCGCAGCCGCAATCACTTATGACATGAGGAGTTATATATACCTTAAAAATTAGAAAATCACAAGCACTCCAAAGGGACTACAGTCCAGCGAAATAAAATTCCGGCACTTAGATCACTCAGTAGACAACGCCTCGTTTTTGGTTGCATAGTGGCAGAGGAAAAACTCATCTGGGAACTTAAAAGAAGGCAGCGCAGGTAGGTTAGTAGCACTATACTAGCTGCTTACCGATGTTTTATCATTCATCTTGTACGAAGATCGCACCGCATGCATCATACAAAACAACCACAAGAGTGAAAGAACGTAATACAGCGTACTGCCGTTTACATGCAACGCTCGCACACACAACCACACAACTGATAAACATCTGCAAAAAAGGAAAGAGGGAAAAAAAAAAAAAAAAAAAGCAGTTGCTTAATAAGAGGCCGCTGATTCGCCATTTAATAACGTTTAGTGTAGTAATAAATTTGAGAACGTTCAGGCATACCGTATTTATTCAGTTGACTATTTTTATAAACCTCTATAGTTATTTCGTATAAAATGTATATTATATTATGGATTTGAAATACTATAAAAATGATGAGTGTAGGCTGGCTGTTATGTTAAGTAGCGATGTAATCGCGCAGCACTTTGCCTAAATTTCCTTCATGACGTTTTTTGATAGCGTATCGGTCAAAGAGCTTTAGCCGCGTTAGCATCTAACTGCTTTGCGAAAAGAATTACGAAAAAAAGCACATCAGCTTGACATGTTTTTTTTTTTTTTTTTTTGGTTTCGTTATGCCATTTCGGAAAACTGGCGCTGTCGTGCTCTTGTATGTAAGTTATGAATGCCGAGAAGTGGTGGGTAATGTTAATCTCGTGTGGTGGGATAGAGTTTCCTGTATGTACGAATCATGAGGCCGAGGTGGGGCACGGAGCGGCAGTAGCGCCAGGCAAAAGTTGCTCTTGCCATAACAACAACAAAATGTGACGTCACCGCAGTAAACCATAGCTAGCCGTGCCGAGCAGCAGCCAGTAGCCAGCGTCAAATCAGCTGTGGTGTGCCGTGCGCGTTATCTGTGCCCGCCCGTCCCCTAAGCTTATCTTCTATACAAAAATGTCAACATGGAGCAGGTAAAAGCTAAGAAGAAATCTCGAAAGAAGCAACCTCTCCTGCCTGCTGAAACTTCCATAGGATCAGCTTCTGTGACAACAAATGTTAAAGGAAGTGATGCCGTAAACAAACCATTGTGTGACGGTGAGGCTGTCGACGCATCTTCTCAGCACCCTGGCGATAACTGCGACGCAACTTTCGCAGCGCGTGAAGAGTGTCCATCTGTGAACCCGGGCACCGCCGATTTGCATTTATATGCTGAAGCCGACCATGAGCAACACAACGAAGCTGGCCACTTGAGAACCAGTGCCGGACGTGTAACGGAAACGATATCGGAAGTTTCGCCTGAGGAACCGACTGCCTGTGATGATACTGACTTACGACAGAGCGATGAGGCGCTTAGTACTGCGCAGCTGGCGATGGCACCGACCACGACAGTTCCACCTGAGGTGCCAACTGAAGAGCTTAGTACTGCGCAGCTGGCGATGGCGCCGATCTCGACAGTTGAACCTGAGGTACCAACTGCCCCTGCTGAAACTTTCGACAGCCATTACGCATTTCCCAGCTCCCCTAGTGCGAAGAGCGCAGTGCGCTTCCATGTTTCAGGCATCGAAGAAAGTGCTGCTGTCACGGCCCTTAGTGATGATTCGCTTGGAAGAAACAAAAGCGTTGGCAGGCTGTACCCTGAGCTTTCAGAGATTCCCGACAATCGAACGTGCATGCGTCCATTCACAGAAGAGCAAGTAATGGCTTTGTACGAAAATGCCTGGCTAAAAGAAAGAACAACCATAGTGGGGGAATTTGTGAGCCTTAATCAAGAAAAAAGGTTGAATCACCACGAACTGTACAAGCTGTTGGAGAGCTACTTGCGGTCCAGGGAACTCTTAGCTGCGACAGTGTGCAGTGTGCGCGAACTCGAAGGAGACGTTGGGAAGCACGAGACATGCGTGTGGGACATTGTGCCAGATGTTGTCACTGGGAAAGGGAGGTGTGCAGATAACAAGCGAGTTACTGGAGAGCATTACTTTCAGCGTGCCCTGTATAATGATGATGTGGCATCTCTCATGGCGTCATCGTCTAAGGAGCTACTCAAGTTACTCAGGGAGAAGCATGTCTTGTACATGCACAATGCTAGCACTCTCCGGGTCCAAATCGATTACTACTTTCAACTGATCCTGGATATTGCTACATTTCGGGACATACCAAAGAACATGCCTATTAGCACTGGGACACAGCCACAACTAACAGAAGGTGTTGCTGAGCTGAGAACATGCATTAGTGTGCTCTTTGTGTTTTTGAGAAAGGCTGTTCAAGACGAAGTGTTTGTGAATGATGTGCAGTCGTGGCTGCGTATGCTGGCTAGCCTCTTGTTACGTGTAGCCTCATTAGCAGACCACTTCTTCTTGCTAAGCCATGTGTTGCGTTGCCCTCCAGGAATACACAAGTGGGCTATCAGCTTGGTCCAAGTGCCCAGTCCCTTGCCATGGCCTGAGCACACTGACTGGCACCAAGCTACCTTGGGCTGCCCGCAGCTGGACTATGCCCTAGCGGCTCTGGCTACAGTTATGTCACCAATAGAGCAACGTGAAGAGTACCTGCAACCGCTGCAGAGTGCCTTGGAGGCTGCTGCCGGACAAGATCCCTGGGTAGTGCTGGACTCTGATGGTGAAGAGGATGAGCCACCTTCGGTGGTTCATTGGAGGGAAAATGATGTGGTGGCTCTGGTGAATCAGGTGCCTTTTGCCGCTATCTTTCAACACCTCCTCTTTGTAATACCCGAAGACTATGATGTGACTAGAAGTTCAGAGCAAAGTGTTCTTAAGCTGATCGCGGTGGCATCGCAGCTGGTCTCAATCTTCCATACTGGTCTAAAGACATACAACCACTCAAGATACAGGCAGTTAACAAAAAGAATCAGTCGCTTGATTCGTCACACAGTTCAGTATGTGTCCGACCACTGGAGGAGCTTCCGGCTCATGCAAGCACAAAGTGCGAGTGACTCGGCCCTTCTGATGCGGCTTCAAGTTGAGTATGATCAGTTCTTTCTGCGTGCAGTAAACTGCATATTCTATTCGCAGAGCACAGGTGCCTGGCAGTTTATGGCTGTCCTTCCATATACTTCAGTGTCCACTGTTATGCTCTGGCAGTTGCTGTGGCTCCTGCACAACAGTTACCAAGAGGAGGTGCAGCAAAAACTTTTAGCTCCAAGTGAAATCTGTGAAAAGCTGCAAGACAAAGGCCATAAGCTCTGCTTTGAAGAAAAACTGTGCAATATGCTTCAGTCAGAAGTGTTTTTCTTGATGACTTCATTTGCTAACATGGCTGCATCACGTGAGGAGGAAGGGCGTGCCTTCACACACATAGTGGCTATAGAAATTTTTCAGATTACTTACCTGAACCGGAACCTAAGACAGCAGTTTGCTAAAGAGGGACGAGACCTACTGTCATCACTTGCACAGAAACAACCATGTGTTGTGTCAGTGCTACTAGATGCAATTGATGACCACATGATGGCACTGGGCATAATGGCATGCTACCTAATGCAAGCCATGCCACTACACTTATGGCTGCCTGACAAACAAGACCAGGATGTAATTGCCCATTTTCTTCTCTATTACCCGCTTGACTCGCCGCAGAGCCAGCTGGCTCGACTACTGATTGAGAACCTCAATTATGGCTTTGGTGAACAGGGCCAACTTTTTCTTGATCAAAGCCTGCACCAACAACTTGCATTGCTATTGCTCGAAGCCTACGAAAAGATTTGTGTGCCATTTGAAGCAGCAGGGTATGTTTACAAACAGGTCCGCTACTTGTCCTACTTGGCCACAGGCACTGGCGAGTCTTCTACACCCATGGGATTTGTCTCCTGGATCTGGACAATCATGTTTCGATTAAAGCTGCATGCTTTTGACAGTGACCATCAAGCCCAGCTTCGTCTTATCTTGGATGAAAATCCTCCCCAAGACATTGCACCTGACTTAGAACAGTGTGAGTGGCTACACCCAATTTTTAGGGCCAGCAAGGACCTCTGCCCTCCGGCCATCTTTTTGTCCATTTCTGTGGGAAGTGTCGGCCACTATAGGGACCAAGTGCTTACCACTGGCCTTAAGCTCCTATCAACCCTCACACTTGGTGAGCAATTTGCAGCAGCAGTAAAGTGTATGCGCCACATTCTGCCACTCTTCTACTTGCGTCAAGAGATGCTCACAGCCAGCCAGCAGTTTTTAGAAGATTTACAGCGCTTAGTGTTGGCTGACAACACATACGTGGCAGCAGCTAAAAGCCTTGTGGGATCAGAGCAGCCAGGTTGCGTGCTGAAGCAGCTTGCTGCTACAATGACCAGTCACGTCTGCCAAGCAAAACGCTGGGGCCTTCCGTCACTGCCCATCAAGCTTTGGATATTGCTGCTCTTTCACCTCCCAGACATCCCCATGCACAGGGCAGTGTACAAAACCAAGGGCAGGGAAAATGTCATGTACCTTCTAGATGTTCTGGTGCAGCTGGCTTATTTCGAGGCAGACTGTCTCGAGAGTGTAATAGCACAGCTTACAGAACTGCTTGCCAACCTTGCTGCGCCAGCAGCATCGCAGTCAATGGTGAGGACAGTGTTCTCCTATGTGCTAGGCAGCCAGATTGCCTCTTGGCCAGCCATAGTACCCCTACACTCTGTGCCACAGTTTCCTTGGTTTGCCTTGGCGGGAATGCTTGCAGAAGCCCAGGTGCCCGAAGTAGCCTCTGCTTGGAAAGCTGTTCTCTCTAACATGGCACAGTCGCCGCAGCTCTCAGTTGAAATCGTTGTCAGAAAAACAATGCAAGCACCCCTGGATGTTCTCTTGCTGTACCGGTGGGCCCATCAGGCCTTACAAACCAAAGGAGACCACCAAGCTCTGCCTCTGATATGGCAACAGTTTTTCTTTCTCTACCTGCAGAGATGCCCCAATGGCAACAGTGTGGGCCCACGTTTTTTTGAGAGTGCGAAGTACTTTCCTTTGCTGAAAAAGATCAAGCGGCGATTAAATGAGTTAGCAGACCATTGGTTCCAACAGTGTGCAATCGAAGAAGGAGCATCAAAAAACCTCTGTGAGATGCTGCTCAAGATGTATCGAACATTTGGCTTATGGCTGGAAGAGCCTCGTCTTCAGGCCACCAGTATTGACTTTAGTGCCCTGCCCTCTCAATATTGCCCTGAAGCACTGTGTGCTATCATTCAAGGAAACAACCAGCCTTGGCATCAGCTTGTCTCCATGGAGCAAGGGCGACATGAGCTCCAGAGCCTACATCTGGCAGAGGAGCCACATGTCAGCCGCCCTTGCAGAAACAGGCAGCCCTGTGAGGATGCTCCTGAAGAGCGCATCATATCTCGGCTCAAGACATATGAAGGGCCAATGCCAGCACCCGCTGTGCCAACTTTGCGACCCATTATTCCTGCTGCGCCTTGCCTTGCACCACAAGTGCAGGAGATGGTGTCCACTCAGCTGAGAGTGCTACAAGGCCAGGCGAGCACAGTTATTGGCCAGCTAGACAAGCTAACCAAGCTGGATCGTGTCTGCCGAGAGGAGCTGCTGCCTGCCCTCTATGACAATGTCTCTGCTTATGTGCACCTGGCTGTGCCTTGTGACTATCACGAAGAGTGCAAAGGCCCCCTTCACCTGAGATTGCAGTACTATGAAGCTCGTCAGGCTATGGGAATTCTGCACAAGATTGAACAGAACAGAACTGAGTGGATTGCCACCCTGACAGAGCTGCAGCGTCCCCCACCACATGCCAGCTGCTGTGCACACGTGCAGCTAGAAGCTTGCCTTACCCAGTTGGTTCAACGGCACCGGCAAGCCTCTTCAGCCAACAAGGAAGCCCTAGAGGCTCTTGGCAGTCAGTTGTTTTTCGATTTGGTCGGATCACTGCACAATGAGATGGTGGAGCATGCACCCACAAGACAGTTCATAACATTGTGCCTGGACATGGTAGGAGAAGAGTTTGTGTCCAACCGGGCTAACCAATGTCTACCTGTGCTGCTAGCAATCCTTAATGACCCAAGCACAGTGGGTCATGTAGCGCCTTTTTTCAGTCCAGCAGCAGCAAATGAAGACCAGTATGCCCTTATGTACCAGTCTGTGAGTTCGTGCATTGTCCCAAGGCTGTATAATGCCGTCTTTGTGCTGTTGACCAAGTTTGAATTGCCATGTTGGCTGACTAGCTGTCAACCCAATAGAGCTGTACGGGAGCAGTTGCTGGAGTCTGTGGAGGTGGCTTTATGCAAATGTGGCGTTAATCCACCAGAAGCTTTGTTGCCACTAGTTGAAGTGTTCCATGTGCATCTGCATAACTTGCTACAGTTTCACTTCCCTGACCACTATTCAGTGGTTCTTGCTATGCTTCTCAGAGGCACAGTGTCCTGCTCCATTCCTGTGACTACCTGGGGTATCTTTCTGCAGGCACTTGGCTACTGCATGCCTGATGAAGTAGCAATGGCATATGATGAGGAGTATGCAAAACATCAGTACTTCCTGTCTTTGGCTGAAACAACAGACACTATAAATGCCACAGTTAAAAGTTTTGTGGCACTGAGAAAATCCGATGCATCCACAGTTAAAAATGGCTTATACAGTCGAGTGAAACCTTTTCTGCCTGTGTTGCCTCGCTTCTTCGCTGTCACCACATACTGCTATATTTGGGAAAATGTCAAGGCTCCGAATGACAACTTGCAAGAAGCTGCAAAGACTGTGCTGCTGCTCTATGGGCCCTGGCTGGAATTAAGTGAGGGCAAGAGCATTTGTGCACCATGGCTACCAGGAGATGCTAAAGAGGCTGCCAGTATGGCCAACTCTCTGGCTGCTGCACTGAACTTTTTCCACCGTTGCTGCCACAACACTTGGAATGTCAATGTCCTGTCACTTGTCTGGCAGCACTATTTTGTCAAGTATGTATGGACCAACCCTCCAGAATATGTTATTGTTACACTGCAAGCTGCTCTTGGCACACTGCCATGGTCACAGTTTTCTCCCTCTGTGGATGACATGAGGCTGGCTTGCAAGCTCTTGGAAGAAAAATACTCCCGCCACTTAGCCTTCTTGGTAAAAGTTTTTGTGGAAGTGCCTTGGAAAGAGCGCCTTCATCACGCTCAGCAATTAATGCCTGAATGTGTAGTGGAGTATTACTCATGTTTTGCTGAACTTGTAGCCACTCTTGCTTGGCGTGAAGATATGACCACATTCATAGCTAGCGCACTTGGCTCCCTGTACGAGCATGAATGGGGCATCCTTCCTGTAGAACTGGTTCACCGCATCCAGAAGACATTTGCCTGCAACTGTGACGTGTACCAACTTGTGAAACAGAGTAGCTGCACTAGCAGGACGATGCTAGAGTTCATGGCGGTCGTGTCATGCATGGTACCTGGCAGCAGCAGCAGAGACCCAAACAAGCAACTTGCATTTGTGAGCTTACTTGTAGAACTTTATGGGCCCGCTTTGCCAGTAGCTGATGTCCAAGATGTGGCACTGCTGCTGCCACAGCTCCTGGATCAGTGTCAGTCAGTGCAAAGCTCCGTGGCAATTCTGGGTCGGGCCCTCTCTCTCCTTGACAGTGCCAGCAAGGGCAGTGCTCAAGAACAAGCATTGCGTGGAGGCTTGCTACCCTGGTTTGACACACGCTCAGGACATCCAGTTCTGTTGGCCATTCTAGCAGCAGCCTGCACCAGCCTTGCCTCGGTGCATCACCTTGTGTTTGTGACTGAGGCTTGTCTTTCAGCATTCTTTGAGGGAAATGCTGCCGCTGATGGTGGCTGGGGGCAGGCAGCAGGTGCTTTCCGGGTGCCAGAGTTGACTGTGGCTGTCTTCAGGGAAGAGTGTGCTTGCCAGGCTGCACATCTGACCCAGTTGTGCTATGTGCTGCACTGTTTGCCACAGTGCCGCTGCCCCGAGGACGAGCGCATTCTGTTGGACCAGCTGGCCGATTGGGTTTCTCAAGGCCGGGCTGGTGGAGAGTCTGAACCTAAGCTGCTGCTGTTGTGGGCCAAGCTTCTGGCCTTGAGCTTTCGCCAGCTCGACTTTGGCAGCAGTCTGCAAGCAATAGATAATCTCCTGGCAAATCTCTGCTCAACACTGGGCGTTTTGGGTGAAGATCGTGACACAGGTGGCCTTCTTGGAGCTCTGGGTATGGGTCGTCGGTCGACAGTGTCCTTGCGGTTCAGATTCTGCTGCCGTGCTGTGGCTGCCTTTGTGGCTGCACGACTGGCAGATAACACTGTACTTGCAAGTCAAACCCTCTCACGACTTCAAATCCTACAGACTACCAAAGCCTACCTGCCACTGCAGCAGGAGATCCAAGAAGCATTGAACCTTGTGCAAGACTCCAGCCTCACCTTGAGAGACAGCCTGCACCTTATTCAGACCCTTGTGAACTTTTTTTACTGTGAGAAGGCCTTCCTGCGAATCCTCTTTTTTGGCATCATGTAATTGTGTGTGCTGGACTTTTTAGAAAATTCTGCTTTACGATTCCAAGATGTATAAATTGTGGTGCAGTATCGTGCAATATAATGTTAGAAGTTAAATTTTAATGGCTATCAATGTTTTGAGTACTCGTTTCTTAAAAGGACCCCACAGTCATTACCGTTCTGTATACATACAGCGACAGGATGTGACCTAACCTCTTTTTCATGGTGCAGTAACAATTGATGCAAGAAATTAGACCAGACACAGTGACACCACAGCCTATGACAAACGAAATGGTACAATAGCTTGCCTTCTTTCCGAGCTGTGTCATGCATTCAAGCCACTACCATTCGTTCTGTTGGTTCAGAAAAAGTGTGCTCAGACTTGCATATGTGTTTGGCGATTCTTTCCTTTGTGTCATAGATGGGCATATATCTTTGTATAAATTAATGCCTTTGAATGGCGGTTCAAGCCATGCTTTTATATGTGGTGCGCACATTCAGGACAGTACCGTTCTTTCTATTGGTTCAGAAAAAGTGTGCTCAGTCTTGAATACATGTTTGGCAATTGTTTCCTCATAGATGGGCAAATATCTTTGTATAGATTAATGCCATTTAATGGCGGTTCAGTCCATGCTTTTATATCTGGTGCGTGCATTGTAAGTGAAATTAAATGCAGGTACCATTGCAGATATTATGTTTTACTTATTTACGACATATAGTAAACTCTAAAAATAGGCAACAGCAGTGAGGGCAATAAATACATAATTGACACAACACAAAACGATGTTGCAGTCAAAACATCCAAAAAGTGCAACTGCAAATGAATACACAGATGACAAATTTTGGGAGAAATAGGAACATAAACAGTACATAGGTAAGGACTAAAGGCAACGGCCAAGTATACCTTAGGGCAGTGTTCAGAATAGCATTAAAAAAAACAAAACAATCCAGATGTTCAGTAAACCTTTTTTTCTTTCTTTCCCTGGCACTGCATAATGTCGTTTGAAGATAGACTCAAAATCTGCCCAGTTTTCTTTAATTTGCGTAGACATACAAAGACATATAAAGAAGATTTGGTGGAACTAATTTATACCTAATTTTTTATGAAGATGTGGCGTGGAGATTGGAGATTGTAGCGAATGTGTTAAAGAGCATGCATTTAAACAGCCGTGGCCTAGTTGTAGACCGCCTGCCTCGGTTGTGGGTTCGATTTGCCACCTCCACCGGGCACCCACGGGTTCAACTGGGCTCAAGTGTACCCCAGCCTGACATTCGGCTTTCTTCAGGGGTGATGCGCTTGGGAAAGGAGCCTGCACCCTAAGTTCCGATCGTAACCCTCATGAGCACAAAAAAAAAAAAAAAATGTTTGCACTCATGTGGAGCCCCAAATGCACCTATTGAGGTGGGTACACCTGTGGGTTGGGGACAAACCTTTTTCCAAGTGTTTAAGGTCCCATAATGGCTGAGCACCAGGTCGAGAGCACGCTTATACCCACTTTACCGGTAGGCACCCAGCAACAGCACTTGCCTCCCGCAGCCACAGCAGATGCTCTTCAACAAGGCCGTCTGTAGTTAGATAAGAGGTGCCCACAGACAACTCGGGGAATCTCTATTGGGCCCCCCTTTCGAGATGTGAACTCCCACACAAAGCCGAGCACCAGACCAGGGAACCTCTCTACCTAATTAGGAAAAACCAGCGAGTTTCCGGCGGCACCGGGATTCGAACTCCATACCTCTCGCATACGAGACGGATGTTCTACCGCTAGGCCACCACATAATGCTGCATGTGAGCATTTTGTTTTGCAAAGTTCGTGACATTTGCCGAATGAACCAACCAGAGGATGCTGTGACTCGTTTATCTTGCCCATGGATATTCCATATCCTAAGAGTGTCGGTGTGACGTCGACAGTTACGGCTGCGAGAAATTTAAACGACCTTCAAAACGCCAAGAGAGCCTATTTGAGCGTTTGCTCAGTCCAAAGCCCAAGATTTGGAATGCTCATGTTGCCATGAGTACCGTTCCAAAGCGTCATCGCAAATCTGATCGTGTTACTCCAATTTTGCTTCCTTTGCTAGATAGGCTCTGTTCTGGCACTGCTGTCACCCGTGATGTCCATGTGTATATGTGCTCTCTGACACTACTGGAAAGCTGCGCAAGATGCCTCAATTGAGGCACTCTGGCAAGTGTGCATTGCGGATAATTCATCAGTATTCTGAGATGCACTCCACCTGTGATATCATAACGATCGGCCGGTCGTGCACGAGTGGTGGTTCATCGTATACATACTGGCGCAGCAGAAGTTCCTTTTCTTTTTTTAATTGTGTTGCCTCTGCTTTCCGTCCACCTGTGGGCAGCTAGATGGATTTAAATGCAGTCCCTTTGTACTGGGGTCGTAATGGATGTGCCACCTTGCCATGAAGAGAAACTTCTGTAAAGTTTATTTCGGTCGGTTTATTCACCACCCAGCTGAGCCTCCTCCGCTACCTTTTACACTATATTTTGAACAATGACACGACAAGTAACTGCGCTAAACAAAAATTGCGCAGATCCCACGCACTGTATAATCGACACTGCAAGGCAGCTGGCTATGCAGCATTGATTGGGATTCTGCAATGCGTTACCAGGTTGACCAATGTGTTCTTGCAAATCCAGTTTATGTGTGTGCCGCGAGTACATTGAAATAAAATGAACATGAGAGTGTGTGTGTGACAGCTGTAATATGACGACGGTAATGATGATTGCATGATTTCTAAGAACAATCAGATTCACAACAAGTGGCATTGGAGGTGCAAGATGGGTAAGAAACACAGAAACAATACTCACTGACAGCAGTACATAGTATCACTTGGAGGACACAAGTGACTTGACAGTGAATCTGTAGCACAACCTGAAGCCAGTGTCCTTTTATAGACATTCGGATGAGTGGCGTGGTGCACTGCCTGCCTTGGCCGAGCCGTGATGACTCTGCCATAGTGGAATTCGGTGTAGCGTTGTCATACTCGGACACTATGTGAACCAAGAAAGAGCAGGCCTCGATGTTTGATTAAGTGGCCATGTAACGACAAGAAGGGCCGTGAAAGCCTGGTATGAGCTTCGCGAGGAACGAAGAAGTGGCACGTAGCTGTACGGCGTTCAGAAATCAATGCCCGTGGGAAACTTATTTTTCGATCTCTGTTTGAAGGAATGAAACCACCACCCGGTGTTCTGCTGCCGAGATGGCGGGATCTTCTTACGCGTGCCACCTGGCTCGACCGCAGGTAGCACGCATGAATCAGAGGTGAGAGTTGGATTACTAAGCTGGGATGATAGTGCAATGATCACCACAAACGAGAACATTATCCATCGGCCCAAGTTCTTAGACAACTTGATCCACTGGGCTGGCGCAAGTTTTTGTCATGGTAATGTTATCATGCCGTGCATGCATGCCATGAATTTGTCATTCTTGTCATGACATTCATTAGAATTGTGTCATGGCTCGACATACAGACATGACATGCATATATTCATATATTCATGTCATGACATGAATGTGATAACTGCATATCCAGTTACATGTCATGTCATTCAATCCATTAATGTCAACTTATTTATGACAGTCATCTCATGAGTGTCATTTATGTCAGGTCCTTTTTTTAACATGTATACCAGGATACCCATGACATGAATAAAATAACGTGACATTTATGTAGCAGGTGAAAGACATGCATATCGTGACATGATTGTGATATGACATGAGGTCATGGCGTCGTGGTCATTTCTTTAACTGTACATGTATCGGGATACTATGTGTGGTACGTGAGACATGCGTGCATGACATGACCTCATGCATGTCTTGTCATTAATGTCATGTCAGGTCATGCACACGTCTTGTCATTCATATACAGCTAGATGTATAGAGTTATGTATAGAAAAGGTGAGGCTGCCCTAGTGTTACTTGGCGTGCCGAAAATGCAGCTGCATGCCTTAAATTGTTATACGTAGGTGTGCTGTGATTTATTGCCACTTAGTGGCATTTCCCAAATACCTTCGCCACCGGTATCAAATTTGCATTGCGAGGCAAGCGTTGCACGAAATATTTTTTCAACAAAGGCCAGAGTATGACAAAGACTGAAGGTAAGACGTAACGCTTTCAATATTTCTATTCATTGTACCCTATAGGTGCCGCACGAAAAGCAAGCCGCATGTAATCAGCAAAAAGGAAGTGAAACGAGGTGCAATCATGTATGGTATACGTATACAGTCGAATTTTATGCAGTAAATAAGCGGTCCTCGGTAAACATTACATGTGTCACAAAGCCTGTCACATAACGACAAGTCATGAATTGGTACAAACAGATGCACCACTAATCTTCAATGAGAGTTTATAAGATTGCGAAGTTGATGGTGCCCATGGAGACTTGCACACTGGGCCTTGGAATTTTATTGCAGATTGTAGACTTTCTTGAACAGTACAATGCACCTTACTCTCCGGGACCCAAAATATTTGTTAAAGGGTCCCGAAAAAATCTTGCAACACGAAAACATTCAGCGCCAGCTTTCTAGTAAGAGCCGCAGAAGATACAGCGATATTTCAGTGGTGCGTGCAAAGCTATATAGCTATATATAGATCCCATGCTCTATGTTTATAGCTGCGACTGTGGGGATCATTATGACATGGAAAGGGGGCTGCCGTACCTGAGACAGGAGTTCTCTTTATACAGTACGTGCATGTGGTAGATGCTGAAGCTTATACTCTAAAAAAAAAACAAAAAAAAAAACACATTTCAACTGCCCTCAAGCGACCACTGGAAATAGTATTTACACAAGGGGGGGGGGGGGCTCTATTGAAGAGCGCATAATAAGGTTCGCTAAGCTCGTGCTTGAAAATAAGCCCATTTCTCACTTGCACGATCAACAAAACAAAGAAAGAAACGTGCGCAACATCAGTTAATTATTTGTTAAAGAATCGAAAAGGGAACTGGAGTTTTGGTGCAGTTGCTTCTTTCGTAAATAAACACTTTGAAATGTTGGCTGAAGTGCACATAAACATTCTCACTATCACAAACATTACAATAATTAAATCCAAATATGCCCAAATTTGAGCATGTTGCGTGACAGCGCGCCCGTGTGTGCTGCAACCATTGCACGTCGATGCTCGGGAGGGTAAAGTTACCATTAAAAAAAAAAAAATAAAGGTTAAGGAAAAGAGAAAAGATGTATGTTTCTGCAGCCTCAGCATCTGAGGGGCGGGGAAGGAAAAGTGGAAGAAGGGGAGGGAGAGGGTAGTCGTCATCATCTCGGGCATGGTGCCCTTACAGTCGGTCAGCCAGCATCGAATCGGCAAGGTAGCAGTGTACGACCTTGAATACCCTGCCGGAACTGCGGGCTGGGAAGAGCAGGTCCGTGCTGGAGGCTGAAGGCAGGCCCATGCAGCGTAGTTGAACCACCATGGTGGCTCGGTGTTGGTTGAGTGCGAGGCAGAAACATATGATAAACATACAACACGTACAGTGTAGTAGTAAGTGGTTCGTGTGGAAAGGGAAATGTTGACGCTATCTTCTGCAGCCCTTGAGGGAGCACGGCTCAGCGCCATCGTACAGTGGAGCAAAAGCCCCCAGATTTTCTCTCTCGCACCCGCTTGTACTCGCACAGTTTCTTTCTCCATTCGCAGACGACTGCTCTCTTCGTTCAAGCATCAATGACATTTCTTTACATTCATAGTCAGTGAGTCAAAATGCCTGTGTGTTAAAATTATATATTTCCTGATGGTAGATTGCAGTTAAGGATAATGTGTCCCTGACCAATGCCTCCTAAATGTTTTTTTTAGGAGGCATTGGCAGAACCAACGCCTCCTATAATATAGGCGTTGGCAGAACTGATGTGACGGCTAAAGGTAACAGAAATGCAGCTGTGATGAAAAATAGGGCATATTTTTTTTTTTTTTTTTTTTGATAGGTATGAAGTGGTGAGAGGGATTTGGAAAGGGGTGATGGTCCCTAGTTTGACTTTCGGCAATGCGGTCCTGTGCATGATATCAGAGGTTCGAGCAAGGTTGGAAGTAGAGTAGCACACTCTAGTTGGAAGTTACGCTAGGGTGGCTAGTTAAGCCACCCTAGTTAAGCAGCGAGGGGTAGGTAGACTGGCTCTGGGATGATGATGATAAGTGGTTCTTGAGGGAAAGGGAAAGGTTGACGCCATAGAGTTTCATATTTTTTATTTAGAAACTCTATGGTTGACGCTATCTTCTGCAGCCCTTGAGGGAGCACGGCTCAGCGCCAAACTCTGGGAGCACATGGAAATACACCAAATCAGGGGGTACAGGATGACATGGGATGGACGTCATTCGAGGGCAGGGAAGCCAGCAGCAAGATAGAATTTGAGGAGCGATTGAGAGAAATGGCAGAAAAGCGGTGGGCAAGGAGAGTTTTCAGTTATTTGTACATGAGGAATGTTGATACAAAATGCAGGAAGCTGACCAGAAAATTGTCAATAAAATATTTGGACTGCAGGAGGGGTGCAATCCAGGAAACAGCGGTTAAGAAAAGGGTTAAGGAAACAGAGAGGGGTCTGTGGAAAACAGGGATGCAGACGAAATCAGCACTGGGCACATACCGAACTTTCAAGCAAGAAATTGCCAAGGAAAATATCTACGATAATTCTAGGGGAAGCTCTTTGTTGTTTGAAGCCAGGACGGGAGTATTGCGGACTAAGATGTACCGAGTCAAGTACCAAGGTATAGACACGTTGTGCTGTGCGTGTGGAGAAGAGGAAACGGCTGAACACCTTATACCTCTCTGTAAAGTGCTTAACCCTACAGTGCAAGGCAACGGGGCTGATTTTTTCAAAGCATTGGGGTTTAGGGACAGTGAAGGCAAAATAGACTTTAAGCGGGTAGAAATAACCAAACAGAGGTTATCTGATTGGTGGATAAAATCAAGGCAGGGGTGAAATTTCACCCACCACCAAGTACAAAATATGTTAATAGTCATGGCTAGGTGGCATATGCCACCGCCCGGTTTAAAGGGTTTAGCCTCATCCATCCATCCATCCATCCGCTAGGGCAGTACAAAGACGAGCCATAGAGAAAGAAATGAATTCCTTTCTCTATGGACGAGCCAAGACGAGCCAAAGTTAAGCTCGGAGGCATTGGAATCGTGCAATGCGCTCGTGTTAAATGTGTGCGTCGTGTACTGGCTGGTGTGCAGCAAAGTCTTCGAAGTTTGCGCGAAAATGGAGTGCATGGCACGTTTCGTATTGAGGACTGCACCTTGCGCTCTGCCACTTCTGCGATCGCAGTCCGCGCCTAGGTTTGCTCAGGTATGCGGATACAAGCGATCGCTCCCAGCTGTGCTGATGGAGATGAAAGCTCGTCGGAAAAGAGAAGGCCCGGAGCCCCTGCGGCATCGCTCCGTTCGTATGGAATGGAACTACGACGCGGAAATGTATGCCTTCGCCAGGCGCCTGGGCGAAAGCTGGTCCGACAGCACGCTTCGGATTGCCTTTGTGCAAGCATCTTACCTGGAACGGGAAAAGCAACAGCGGGAGGAACTAGGCATGCAACCGGAGAACGCCGGCGCCGACATAGGCTTAACGCCGAACACCGATCTATCTGCGGCTGGTTACGACTTTTGCAAGAGTTACACACAAAACTACATTGTGCAAACTTTTCCCAGCCTTCCTCCGGACGGCGTCGAGGCCTTACAAAGCTATTTGTTATCGGACACCGTACTGTCGCACATTTCGAGTAGCATCGGCACTGCGGACTTGATCATGTGCGCGGACTTTCCACCGGAGGAAAGCACGCTGGCCAATGTGTTCATGGCTTTAATTGGGGGATTGCTGGAAGACTGCGGAGTAGAACGGGCGCAGCTATTTGTGCGAGACTTTGTGCTCACGCAGCTGATAGGCAAGGATGTGTGCGAGCTGTGGGAAATTCCCGACCCTCACGAGAGGCTGGCCGCCGTGCTACAAAATTCCGGTAGGGCTCCCGCGGAACCGAGGTTGCTCTGGGAGTCCGGGAGGAACACTCTTGAAGCCAGTTTCTGCGTCGGGCTTTACTCCGACAAGCAGTTTCTGGGCTGTAGCGTCGGCGAGACGCTGACCATAGCCAAAGAAATGGCGGCTCGAGACGCACTCCGCCGTTTCTTTGGATTGTCTCACGATAGAAATGCCTTGCCCATGAACGAGAAAAATCTTACGTTGAGACGCGACCAAACAACGCAGCCGAGCTCAACTGCAGCGGCAACGCCATGACGCTTCGTTGTGTGGGGGAAAAAATACTATTCGTGTAGTGTGTATATTTCAGCTTGTAAATTTGCCTGGAATTGTTTACTGTTCAATAAATGTACCCGAAGCATGTCGTTTAGAGTTGACTGTGGTCTTGCTTTGGCTGTCTGCACCCCACCAGAAGTTGGCTAGCCATGATAGTAATGCCAAACCTTGATGAGCAGGCACGAAGGCTTTCTTTTTTTTTTTTAATTTGGATTAGTATAAAATTTATGTGAAACGCAGCATATCTGATAGCAACACGAGTGGCGCTCTTTACCCACCCTTCACATTTCTCCGTTCTCGCGCCAACCTGTGCACATTTGACTTGGATTGAAGCACACTAGACCTGTGCATGTAGTACTTTAGCTTACCAAGAGCTCCACAGCCAATCTCTCGCTTTGACAATTGGTGAGGCCTACTGGGTTCACAAGCTGATTGCACTACATTTAAGAGCTTGTGAAACGCACACCTGCCAAGTATGAATTTTTCGTAAACTTAATTTGGGCTTATGATCTTACAAATGTGCAAACTTTTACGAATAATGCTGCTTGCAAAAATGTTTCGCTTGTCGGTCTTCAAACCTGCTGCAAGTTTTCCCGATTATGAAGGGATGCCAAAGGGATACTTGCTTCGAGCAAGTTTAACAGTGCACATTAAAGAACCCCAGGTGGTCAAAATTACTCCGGAGCCCTCCACTACGGCGTGCCTCATAATCAGAACTAGTTTTGGCACGTAAAACCGCAGAAAGAAGAAGATACAGACAAGTTGCTGAAGCAGTCAATATTTGCAACGGCAAAGTCACTAAAAAAGTCATAATTTATAAATTGCCTGTTAATCCTTGCTGTTCAACGTTAGCTATACAGTCAAACCCAGATATATCGAATCTGAAGGGGATCACAAAAAAAGTTTGACATATAAAGTAAAAGTTATATACAAACATTTTCAAGGGGATTTTGCTCTTGTTCGACATAGACAATAATTTGTTATATGTGGGTTCGATATATCTGGATTCAACAGTATAAAAGTAAATAATCGATAATAAAGTGCATTAGAGAGCAAATGAGGGCAGGCAATATCCTAGTTGACATAAGGGGGGGGGGGGGGGAATGGAGCTTAGCAGGCCATGTAATGCATAAAGAAAATAACCTGTGGTCTGTTAGTGTTGCAGAATGGGTGCCAAGGTAAAGTAAGCCAAGTCGAAAATTAGATGGGGCGATGAAATTGGGAAGTTTGCAGGCATAACGTGGAATCGGCTAGCACAGAATAGGGATAACTGAAGATCGCTGGGAGGTCTTCATGCCGCAGTGGACATAAAATAGGCTGATGATATCCCACTGAAAGTCTGTGCTAAGAAGGGCAAGCTTTACCAAAAATGAATGTTAAAAGGACAGCAAAACTACCATGCAATCATGGAATGCTTCAATTCGATCATGGCACAAACCACGGTTGCATTGATGAGCAATTATGTTTTTTAAATTCGGACCACTGACTTTTCCAGCTCCAGATTTGCCTTAAATGTCATCAGGCAAGTGCTTTAGCATACATTGGAAAAAACTTTATTAAAATCCGGCGAAGTTTAATGACCGTGGCTTAGGTCTCCCATACATTTCATGAGAAATCTCGGCGGCCAAGGTTATCGCTAATACTGATGTCTGGAAATGAGGCTCTGCTTATCGCTCTGAATTTTGTTATATGCCTGGCAAACAGCAAGGACTCGACCTTCGATAAACGTCACAAAAGGATGGAAAGGTTTACTGGAAGGGAAAGGGTTTTTCAAACAATCTTTCTGCAGCCCTTTTTCTCTCACCCTCCTCTTATTTACTGAATGGTTATTTTTTAGTTTTTTTTTCTTTTGCCATGTTTGTATGGCAGCACACACATTTAATGTTAAAGGAACACTAAAGAGAAACATTAAATCAGTATAGGTTGACAAAGTATTGTTTCTAAATTTTATTTTCGTTAATATTAGGAGATGAAAAGAAGGTCAAAGTATCATTTCTTAATTTCGCACATTAATTTCGCCAGTGCCGGCATGTCAGTGTAGTCACAGATTTCATAGTATTTTTTTCATATTTGGACTGTTGTGGCTCAATGAAAGCTTTTGAAACTTAATAGGTTCAGTCTTTCGATCTATTAGAATAATACAATGTAGTCAATTTTTATAACAAGGTCCGAGGGAACTCCATCAAAATTGTATTATGACATCACATCGAGCTGCTCGTTGAACCTCGAGGCAGAGTCACCACCAGTATTTTGGTTGCGTCTTTTCTAGCTTACCAAAGCTTGTGCGTGTCTAGACTTCTGATTCATCTCAAATTTATGCATTAAGCACAAGAAAATATGTTGTACCAACAAGGCCAGAACTCAACCCTTATAACCCATTAATGTTCTTCTCGAAACTTTATCATGATCCAGGTCCCCATCGACTACTTGGCCTAGATAAAGACACCAGATACAGCTTCAACAGGCCTACTATACCACTAACGAACTCATTACCTTGCCAGGCTATTGTATATTCATTTATACTTGATAAAGCATGTCAGAGTGTAGTCCGGACTTGCAACACCCCAGTAGTGTTCTTGCCAGACAGCGCAGAAAATCTTTCAATATAATGGCATGCTGTGCAGCACATATATAGGCTTTTTAACCGCAAACAGCAGCTGCCCAATTGTTTACTTAAAGTTCCGTAATTTTTGGTGCGAGGTCACTACACTGCAATTCTTGCTTATCTCAAAACACTGCTCATCTTGAAATTTTTTCTCAGGCTTTATTACTTTGAAATAATGGATATAATTTAAACTGATAATTTATGCCATTGGCAAATTGAAATAAATCTAACATATTTGTTTGGAGCCGTTTTCATGCATCTGGGAATCACTTTATTCAAACTGTTGGGATGATCAGGTGGTGGTGGTGGTTACAACATCTTTATTGCAAATCATGGAGGGGTCTCAGGGTGGCCCCTGTTGGGGGCGACTCCCTCGGCCCAAGTGACGATTTTTAGTTGTTCCCTGAGATCGGCGGCAGTCCTAAGTAAGGTCTCCCAGGTAAGTTTGGAGGGGGCTGGCAAGAGCGTATTTGGGGGAGGAAAACCCCTACATCCCCAAAGAATGTGGTCTTGTGTTGCCAATTCGTTCATGTTACAATTTTGACATATGGGGTTATCAGGGATCTCAGGGATGATCAATGTAGCCAAAAACTGCTGAAGGGCATTCATTAGCTTGAGTAGTCAAAACATGCCAATGTTTTGAATTTAGCTGTTTTGCATTTTTGCAGGTGCTGGTGCAAGTAGACATAATTAGTTCATAGCTTTGATGTCCTGGATATGTGTATACTGTCACACTCTTTCTTCTCTTTTCTATGGTACCAGTGGTTGGTTGGTCATTCTAAACACGTTGTTCCCTGTAGATATATATACATTTGTAGAATAATTCATAATTCTGTTTTGTACCACATTTTATTATACTTCATATTATTTAAACAAGAATATCTGGTTCCTAAGAGTGTCTGTATGTACATTATTAAAAAGCATGGCACGTAATATGGACCTGAGTATTAAAAGGGTAATTTTGGGACCATGATATATTTTTTTTCAATGCATATGACTACAGTGGAATCTCGATGATACGATCACGCCTAATACGAATTTCCGGATGATACGAATTTTCCGTGGTCCCGGCCAAGCCCCATTACTTTGCAACGTGCTAGAGTACGGTTGTTACGAATCGATTTTCGACCCGCGTCGGTTGATACGAATAAACGCCGCCCCACCGACGGCCGAGAAAGAGAACAGCGCGCAGTCACCCGATTTCTCCCTTTCTCTTTTGGTGCGGAGGCGCGGACGCGGCGCCGGACAGGGCGGAGGCCGCGACTGGGCGCGAAGAATTTGAAGCGGTGGCGCTTTTCTTGCTTTCGTGCTTTTCCTGCTTTTCGGCGGCCGCCCATCGGACGGAGTGGCTGCTGTGCTTCGGGCCGCGTTCTTTGTGTTTGCGCCATTTTGCCTAGTCGCAGCGAGCTATGTCTACCGAGATACGATCTCGGCTGATTCGCGCGGCAGTACGCCGAGGCGCGGGAGCCTCCGTTGGCGCGTCTTCCGTAGACTGCGTTATCGGTGCCGATGGCACAGGGCGATTGTCGGTTTCGCTGCCGGAGTCGCACGGTGCAAGATAGCGCGGCACGTAATCCACGGTGCGAGGTAGCGCGGCACGTTCAGTCGGGTGCTCCTCCGCTTCTCCCACTTATCGCCGTATTTTTCTTGCCATAGGAGGCTTACGCTTCCGCATTCCGAAGGCGTGCCTCGTCCAAAATTTTTTCTCCAACGAGCGACGATCCATCACTAACCTGGGAGCTCTCAGTAATGCGAATTCTGCGTGTCAAGTGAAGACGCCGGCGTGGTTTACGAAGCAGACATCTGCGGTCGCCATCTTGCCCCTGCCACAGCAGCAACCAATGGAGAGACGCCTTTCAGCACGGCAGCCAATCGAAGGCCGCTTTCATCGTAGTGTGCGTGCGACTACCTATCGCAGACCCGTGCTTCTTTTGAGTTTGCGCGTTTGTTACAAGATGGCGACGACGGACGAATTCAGAAGCGGAACGGCGAAACTTTGAGCTTTCGAACGATACCAAGATGGCGGCGCTCGGTGGCGGGAAATACGAGATATGTCTCCGTGAATTGCGGTGATTTTGCGCGATTTAAAGCTGTTTTCTCGCCCTGCGCACTGACGAATATATTCATCTTTTTCAGCCACTTTTAGCGCGTTTTCAGCCAAACCATTTTGATACAGCGTAGATTAGGCGTTGCAGATACCGAAACGCGTTGTTTTCAAAAATAAATTTTTCTCGCGATTTTCGCGATCTGATGATCTCATCCCCCCATAATTTAGCTAGTTTTAATTGTTTCGATGATACGAATTTCGACTAATACGAATATTTTCCGTGACCCCTTGAGATTCGCATCATCGAGATTCCACTGTACATAAACGGCAGATTTCGGTGACTGCAATAAAACAAGCAAACTGGCCTAAGCATATAAATACAGCAAACCCTCACTTTAAGAAAATTGCCATATATTAAAAAATTCACTTCATTTGAAGTTTTCCATGATATACAGACTGCAGTGCATGCGTTTTAGCTCATATTATTCAAAGTGGAGTTGTGCTGGATTTCACTTGATAGCAGTTTAAAGCAAGACTCTGAATAGGAACGCTCAGTGCAACGCACATGGCGACACTTTGCTTTTCTTCATATCAAGCTGCCCTGCTGTGGTGAATAAGTGGCTATGGCATTCTGCTGCTAAGCACAAGGTAGCGGGTTTGATTCCTAGCTGTGGTGGCCACATTCCAAGAAAGGCAAAAAAAAAAAAAAAAAAACAGTTTGTGTACACAGACATAGGTGCACATTGAAGAACCGCAGGTGGTCGGAATTAATCCAGAGCTTTCCACTACAGCGCTCTTCATAGCCCTTGTGCTGTTTTGGGAGCCCATAATTTGATTTGTTGCCGTATCAACATGGAGACGCAAAGGGCGCTGCAAAGGAAACTCCACCGTGTCATGGCAACTCCTTCAGGAGCGTGAGCAGAATCCTGCCAGTCATGCTGACACAATCTAGCATGCCTCGGTTACCTTTGTTTACAGCACTGTTGTAGCACAAATTACAGCACTGTTGTAGTGAGCCTTCAGCATTACTAAGGCTCCTTTAGGGCCTCTCTACTCTTAACAAAACACCACTTACAACAAAACCCTCACATTACTTCGTTATAATGGGGGTTCACATTTAATAAAGTTTCCACCCAGGCGCGGATCCAGGGGGGACGTCCGGATGTCCTGACCCCCCCCCCCCCCCCCCCTCAGATTTGTGCATCGCCCCCTCGCTCACAGGGGGATGGCCCTGTCGCAAAAAAATATGGCCACCAGCATTCTTCAAAAGTATTTTTTCGCGAGTACCAGTGGTAGCAGCCATGTAGAAATAAAGCTAGCTCGCTCACGAGCTTAGTTATATTCCGTAGGGGTGTGATGTCGCGAAGTTGCCATAGTTATTTTTTCTCATGAACACCTTGGACCTCCTGGCGCCGGCCGTGCCTAAAGGCCCAACCACAAGGAACGGATTTCCGACGGATTTTCGGCGTCGGCGCCGGCCGGCGTGGAGAACAATGCGCCGCCGGTCGGCGCCGCAAGACCGAGCAGGGAGCGTCGAATGAACGAGGGGACGTCCCTTTTGCCAAGCACGCCGATGTGCGCACGAGCGCCTTCGCGCCTGATTAACTTAGTTCCCCCTCGGGGTGTCATCGGTTCCGCGACCAACCTGCTTAATGAAAGAGATCTCTCGCTGAAGTGTTTATATATAAATAATAACCACTAACACCTAAACTAAGAACTAGTTGCGTATAGGCAACTTTTTTTAACTGTGATCACAGTTACACGTTGACAATATCCAGCACGAGCACAGTACCGTTCGTATGCTACAAGTTTTTCATTGTAACTTCGCAGTTTTATTGTCGTACATTAAGCATAGGAGGCTCAAACCCGCCGGATCCTTTTATCTGAGTGGGCGTTCTCGCGGAGCGGGGCGAAGCGTTCTCGCGGGAGCGTGACGTCAGCGGCCAACGCCAGCACGCGGGCCTGGGATGGCGTCGTGCGGTTAGAGAAACGGGAGCAGATGCGCGCCTTGTGTAAAAGGATGACGTCGAGTGGGAAACAAAACATGAAGACGCTGGCTCGCGCTCTCGGCTAATACGCCACATCGTTCTTCTTGAAGGTAGCGTCGTGAGTCTTCATACGCGGTGATTCGCATATCGTAAACACCCAGCGTAGTGGTTGCCGCGTTGGAGCGAGGCGTTACGCCCGTATTCAAGAACGTTCCTCTAGTCAACACAACACCTCGACTTAAGAGGAAAGATAGCACCGCCATCCCTTCAAAGAAGTGGTCACTGAGCTTCATGATCATTCACGGGAATTCTTTAGAATTGTGGCGTCTTTATCAGTCGAGAGGCAGCGCTGTGCTCAACAATGCGGAGTGGAGGAAGAGCTTCGAGTCGAGGGCTGTTTGGGAATAGGGGAGTTAGTCCTCCAAAGCAAACGAAGGTGTCTCAGCCAGACACAAGAATCTTCTTAAGGAAATCAAGGTGTCCCTATTAATAGAACTCCAAAAAAGGACGCGTGCTTACGCATTTATAACGAACCTGCAACAGATCATCCCAAATTTTATTTTAAGAAACAATACAGGCTATAGATATACCGGGTGTTCAAAGTTAAGCTTTATGGTTTTTTTAAAATTAGGCACTGGGAGGCACGTGGAGACCATCCGTGCAAATAAGTTATGTGGCCAGGGGGCACAAAGTGAGATGATAATTATTGCTGTTAGCAGCCGAATTAACTAAAATTGAATAATTAACTTTTTATTGACTGCAGTAAGTGTGTATGTTTGTATTCAAAAGTTAGAGGCAGTCGTGTCTCTACACAGTTTCACTTGGAAGAATTCGAGATATCCAACTCCACATTTTAATTGTCGTTCGCACGATTACGCATGCTAGAGAGTGAGGATCGGCGCAAAGCTCCTCCCTGATGTGGCGCGGCTGTTGCGTGAGGCGTTTAGTCTGACAAAGGGGTGGAGGCATTGGCAAAGATAATAACTGTCCCCATTCCCCAAGCCTGTTATATTTGTGGTGCAGGCGGGGGTAAATATTTTATTTTCTTTTTCTAAACCCCACAATAACAAATGTCCCCCTTCCCCTCACGGCTGGCGAAATGAAAAAAAATTGAAGAACCCCTAACCGCCTTCGTAACACGCGACCGCGCAGCCTGTAAAGATGGCGGCAGCTGCCATGCCGAGATAATGGCGCGAGCGGAGAAGCCGGAGGGCAGTGCGTGCGCGTAATGGTGACTAGGCGACCGGGCATGGTCCTTGCCTGGGCTACGCAAATAAAGTGACTGCTGATTTCCAAGTATGGTAAGTTTTATTGAAATCAAGAGCAACAACGGCACCATCAACAGCAGAAACTTTTTTTAGCTATGCTAACGAATATTTCATACTGGTGTTGTCATGCACAAATCTCATGACAACACTTCACCCATCAAGATGTGAATGCCCTAAAAATGTTCAAAATGCCTCCCTTCCACAGCAACACAAAGCATAAACCGCTCTCGCGTCGACTCGATAACTCTGTGCAGTACGACAATTGAAATTTGGAGTCGGATATCTCGGAGCACGGACACGCTAGAAGAATTCTTCCGGCTGATACTGTGCGACACCACTGCCACGAAGTTTTCAATACAAACATACCCACGTACTGCAGTCGACAAAAATAATTATTCAATTTTAGTTAATTGGGCTGCTGACAGCGATAATTATCGTCTCACTTTGTTGCCCCCTGGCTACATAACTTATTTGTACCGGTGGTCTTCGCGTGCCTCCCAGTGCCTAATTTTAAGAAACCATATGCTTAGTTTTGAACACCCTGTATTATCAGGCACAGCCGCCATGCACATGGCTGTATTGGGTAACGTCCTTTTCCTATAAGCTCGCAGAAACCGATACCTGGCTTCTCTACAGGCCTTCTTCCTCTTTATGGGGTTTCACGTGCCAAAACCAGTTCTGATTATGAGGCACGCCATAGTGGAAGGCTCCGGATTAATTTTGACCACCTGGGTTTCTTTAACGTGCACTACAACGCAAGCACGCGGGCGTTTTTGCATTTCGCCTCCATCGAAATGCGGCCGCCGCGGCCGGGATTCGATCCCGCGATCTCGTGCTCAGCAGCGCCACGCCTGAACTGACTGAGCCACCACGGCGGGCTACAGGTGTTGCACTAGCCGTATAAAACGCGGGTTTGTCGTGAGCGGAAACAGTGAATTTCGGTAAATAAGAAAGGCTACTATCATCATCATCAGTGACAGAAGCTGACTCCCCCCCCCCCCCCCCCCCTTCAGAAAAAACCTGGATCCGCCCCTGTTTCCACCCTTTGGGGCTTATTTCATCGCCTAACAATACTCGTAATTTATTTGCGTGCCTTTTCTTTCTTAAACACTGCACACCTGGTACTTCCAGGTCATGAATGGCATGTGCATTATCCATGTGATAGAGCATTCTTGACAGGATAGTAGAGACTACAGAGTTGGGGCAAGATATGCTCTAAAGGGTGTAAACATTTTTTTAGAGTGCATATCAAGTTTCAGCAGTAAATGAAGCCTTCTGTGTATTTTATTGAATTGCTTTTATTTCTTCCACATGGGGAACGGCCCCTGGGTTAAAAGCTGCGCAGCAGCTTGGAAGGACCCAGGGGCCATGTGATGTGAGCAGTGATGTGCATATTCACTATGACATGAGCAGTGGATGTGCATAGTATATTTTCAAGAAAGACCACCAACAGAAACTGGAAAGAAAACTGTATTCTCATCCGGACACAAAGTGCATGCCTCGGTTACCTTTCAGAATTGTACTCTGTATGCAACTGAATTGCACAAGTATGACATGACGGTGGTGATGAATGTGGCAGCAGATGGTGAGCCAAAAGCTACGTCTCGTCTCAACAATGTGTTGCTGAAAATGAATGCATCCTTTGTAACTCACACATCGTGCTGTGAAATAAGCATAGGTGTGCTGATGAAAAGAAGACACCCCAGTGCCAGACGAATCAGCTCGTGACAATCTTCATTTACATGCTGCAAACTTCGATGTGGGCATGAAGCACTTCGTGTGTCAAATGTGTACTCATGCCAAAGTCTTTCCCTTTCTCTATGAAACAGCTGTGTGCCGCATATGGTCTCTGCAGCTTGCTCCAAACGCATCCCTCGGTGAAACTCGAGGGACTAGACAATGATGCCACAGGCTCGACGATTGCAGGACTGACCTGCTCACTTTCTATGTGCTATGTACACCAAACCAAAGAAAAACAACGACAGTGTTCAGAGCGTCACACGCCATGTCCTGCTCAGTATCTTGGCTGGAAATAGGGCGCACCACGTGCCTGCCCACCGTAGTGCCGATATCGTGGGCTAGGGGGCCTGCCTCCACGCCACTCAGACTCATAGGCACCGTAGCCTTCGTGAAAACGGTCCACCGGTCTGCCACGCATTTCATAGCCATAGTAACCACTGCCTCTGCCACGCATGCGGTTGCCACCATTGCTCATGGCTTGTTGCTGCTGCTGCTGCGGCTGATGATGTGGCGTCCGAGGAGAGTAGTAATCACCCCGCTCCCACATGCCCCGCTCTTCCATGGGCCCCGCGGTTGGTGACCGGTCCAGCGAAGAGCGCATTTGGACAGTCTCAATCTTTGCAGGTGTTGCATGGAAGTCTGAGGAAAAGGAGTCATGCACTTGAAATTCTGATGAAGATGGAGAATCTTGAATCCGGAACTCGGAAGACGAATCCTGGATGCGAAATTCTGACGATGGTGGTTCATTTATCCTGTACTCTGATGACGGTGACTCTCGCACTCGAAATTCTGACGATGATGACGACTCGCGCACTCGAAATTCGGAGCGTTCTCTTGTTGTGTAATCAGAGGACTCATGGAGGCGAAACTCTGTAGATTTTCGGGAGTCAAAATCAACTGTAGATTTTCGGGTGTCAAAATCAACTGTAGATTTTCGGGCATCAAAATCAAGTGTAGATTTTCGGGAGTCAAAATCAAGTGTAGATTTTCGGGTGTCAAAATCAAGTGTAGATTTTCGGGTGTCAAAATCAACTGTAGATTTTCGGGCGTCAAAATCAAGTGTAGATTTTCGGGTGTCAAAATCAACCGTAGATTTTCGGGCGTCAAAATCAAGTGTAGATTTTCGAGTGTCAAAATCAATTGTAGATTTTCGGGTGTCAAAATCAAGCGAGTCAAGAAGACTAAACTCGGATGACTCCCTTGTGGTAAAGTCAGTTGATTCACGCCGGTGAGGCTCTGATGGCGTATCTTGCGCAGGAAAATCCAGGACAAGGTCTTGCTTTATGAGATCGGGGGAAGGATTGCGCATATGCCTTGTGTCACCTTGACTAGCCAATGAGGGAGTAAGTTTTGATGTGGACGATGTCATAACTGCAGGCTGGGCAGATGTATCCAGCTGTGGTCTAGAGTCTTCATTTCTCTCAATGCGTGTGGGGCCAGGTGAAGTAGTTTCGGCAGCAGGGCTCACCTGTGGTTGGACTAGGGTGATGAGATTGCTCAGTTTTTTGCGGTGCAGGCCTTCTGCATGCTCATCGTCACCAGAGCCGTCATCATCGAGTTCCATGTCTGTCACGTCAAAGTTTTCGGCGACTGGAATAAGGTAGTCTGCAGACGGCGATGGTGGTGTCTCTGACCTTCCCTTCGGAGCTGCTGCAACACTTCTGTGAGCTGCCCCCGTCACAGTTTTGATTGGCTCCAGGTAGGCCTGCAGGGCAGGTGGGATCGGCGGAGGTGCTAGTGCAGGTGTGCTCTGTGACGCTGCTGCGTTGCTGCTGCCTGCTTTCGGTGACACCTGCATCCAGGCATTTGGACTTGCAAGACTTGGTATCCTGGACCCAAAGGCAGTGCTTATCCTTGCATCTGGAGAATCTTGTGGTGTGGTGGGCTTAATCGCATGAACCCGCATGTCAGAGTCCATGAGCGATGCGGCCTTCCTCGCAGAATTCTCATCAAGCACAGGCGTCCCTTGTCCACTGTTCTCATCCTTCAGGGGTGTGTTGCCACTGTGGACCTCGGACACTGCAGCTGCAGGCCGAAAGACTGCTGATGAGTAAGGAGGCGAGTCGGCCTGTTTGGGTGTGTTGCTAGCAGAGCTTGTAGACGAGAACAGCCCACCAGGTATGTGACCCATGCTTTGCATCAGATTTGAGAGTCGGCTCTCAAGTGTGCTTTGTGCTGGAATAGCAGCAGCAAGGGCCGACGTATTCACTACTGTGGGTGAAGCCTTGTTCTCCTGGAATTCTTGGTTGAAAGCATCTAGCCACGATGAGAGTACCGTTGGACCTGTTAGGAAAGAAAATACATTTTTATTTAAACAATTCAAAGGAAAAGAGAAAAGGATTGTGACACAACTATGTCTCAAAATGGCACAGGTTCGACTAATAGAAGTTTCATCTATCCTGCCCATAACCATTGCTTAGCTATCTCCAATCCACGTCAAATAAGTGTATCAAGTTCAGTGTCAATGTTTACAAGTCAAATTATTGAGTACAAGAATAGCCCACAGTATGTGGTTTGTGAAGTTCTCGGCAATACTAACCAACATTACAGCGAAAGTTTAAACAGGGCTAGTGCATGAATACAGTTAAACCTCAATATAACGGAGTTGGTAAAATAGGCAGTTTGCTTTGTTATATCGAAATTTTGTTATTTTGAAATTCAACCTTTTATGCAAATATGCAGTCGACAAATTTTTCTTACATGCCATAAAATTTTCTTTATTATTAGACAGTTGCAAAAAAATGAATTTAAATAAAAAAAAATTGTTGAATTTGAGAGCTGGCGACCAAAGACACAGTGTATCATGCCACATCAACAATATCTTTGTATCTGTGGCGGTATGAAGTGAAGCCTGCGAAGCTTTTGCGCACACTTCGCCGCTGCGGCTCATAGTATCGCCCGCACTGGGAAGATGCTATCTGCTGGCTGCTCTCCACACAGTCCAACAAAAACAGCATGAAAATGAGGACGGAAGCCGCACAGAAAGCTTCGTTTTAAAATTGCACAAATGCAAGGTGACAGGCGACAAGAGGTTAATTGGTCATGGCTTTCATTTCTGTTGTAAAGTTGCAACATTGCATACACGTCACGTGACGTCTGAGAAATTGAGCATAATGTGGTACTGCGTACAAAATTTCGGTAGCCATTATGCATTGTTTCTAGTTGCAGGTTTTTAGACGTATACTGTGAATCCAGAAAGGTCCGCAGCAAAGAGCACTGGTTCAGGTAGAGCACTGTCTCGCGCACTGCGTTGGCAATCCTGCTTGCGCTTGGGCTGTCCTCCTATCCTTCATTACGATTGTCCCCACGGAATAAGCATGAGCCATCCTGGCTATCTAAGGGGTGGGCACAGGAGGGCCGTAGTAGGACTTGAGGCGGCCTACGTGAACGATATTGCGCCCACTGAGGCAGAGATAGGCAGGTGGCGTAAGAGGCTCAATGATTTCGTTAACAGGAGATGTGCGCTCGACCACGCGGTAGTGCCCGTAATACTTAAGGAGCAGTTTTGGAGACAGACGAGGAGCATGGAGTGGTACGTAGAACCATACAAGTGTTCCGGGAAGGAAAGTAGTGACAGGAGAGTGGTCGTCCCGGATCTGTTCCTGGCGCTGCTGGTCAGTCGTAGTGAAACACCTGGCCAGTTGACAACATTTGACAACATGGAAATGAAAAACGGCTCTGCGGTAGCTCAATGGTAAAAGCATCGCACGCTTAATGCGAAGACGTGGGTTCGTTCCCCACCTGCGGACAGTTGTTTTTTCATTCGTTATCATTTCCATTAATTTATCATTTCTTTAATTCAATTACTAAGTACAAGTAATTTCCCCTATGCTTTCCTTGGTGTCATTGTTTGTTGGCTTCTTATGATATGATAATAAAAATCGGGCCCCTCAGTTCCCTTACTTGTCATTCATAACATAACGAGGGCTCGAATCCGGCAACATTGATGCCTTCAGGTAGCATATGTGGGTTTATTGACCAGTTGCCATCACCCAAAAAAAGATCACGTGCTCGTGACGCCTGCGGCAGAAAGGATGTTCCACATCCACCCCTGGGTTTGTGAGTGGTGGCGCTGGCTAACACTCCCAGGGTTAATTCTAGTTGTAAAACATAAATACCCCAGAAAGTGGATGGCAAAACGGCTCCGCGGTAGCTCAATGGTGAGAGCATCGCACACGTAATGCGAAGACGTGGGTTCGTTCCCCACCTGCGGACCCAGTTGTTTTTTCATCCTTTTCATTTCCATTAATTTATATCATTTCTTTAATTCAATTATTAAGTACAAGTAATTTCCCCTATGTTTTCCTTGGTGTCATTGTTTGTTGGCTTCTTATGATATGTATCACGTGAGAGGTTCATCTCCGATAACGTCCAGTGTGTGAATCCGGCCTTGTCAACATTGCTGAAGAATGGGGGAACAGAGCTGTTGGCTGAAGATACGACGTGGACAAGTCGTGAATCCACGAATGGAGACTGTTTTCGCAAAGATTTGAGCATTGCTGTACGCACACAGTTATTTCCATACATTACCGTGTGGATATACGTTTCTTTTCTTTCCAGGCTGTTGCAATTACCGTATTTACTTGCGTATTGAACGCACTTCCATAATGAACGCGCCCCTAACTTCAGTCGTCAAAATATGGATTTTTTTTTCTCACGCGTAATAAACGCACCCTGAAATTGCTGCCGTAAAGTAGGAGAGACAGTACGATTCGGCGTCCGATATGGCGTCCGGCAAGTACGATTGTATCAGACGCCGTATCGGACGTCGAATTGTACTGTGTGTCTCCTACTTTTATTGCGATAGCAATCATATGGACACTCCAGGTGCATTTTTGCCGTCGGTGCCGACGATCGCGGCTCTGTCACCCGCGTTTGAGGGAGGAAAGCGGGGAGGAAACGTACCGTTTATGGCTGCGCATCAACTGCACATTGCACGGGGGCTGAGTCTAGGTGCAACGGCGGCTTATACCTCTCTGCGTGCTCCGCTATCGCCACTCAGTTTGCGTTAAAGCTATACACAGCATGAAGGTCACTTTGCTCGCTGTTGCTACCGCGCTTCCTCACACCAGCGTTTTGACAGTGAGTGTCCGCAGTCATCGAGTGTAATTGGTTCATGTTTGCCTGTACGCGCTGACACCATGCTGGTTAAATTTGCAAGTTTACACGGCGTTCGATACGCTGTCCGATACAATCGTATTCGCCGGACGCCATATCGGACGCCGAATTGTACTGTTTCTCCTACTTCACGGCAGCAAGTTCAGGGTGCGTTTATTACCCTTACTTCGTATAGCTGTCTAGGCATTTGCCATTGCAATTGATGGTTCGCCTTTCAGGTGAAACTGCGACATATTTAGAGGTGGCCGCGGAAAAAAATAGGTTTGCACATGTTTTTCGGGAAAAAAAAGTGCATTCTTTATGCGAGTAAATACAGTATAGGTGCGAGTCACACGCGGAAAAATACTGTATATGTTTAGGCAAAAGAAAAGCAAAACATCCCATCTTTATTCATATGTCAGGTGCCTGTGAACTTCTTGTGCGAAGCTTCAATATCGAACCTGTCCAACAATTAATATTTGCACTTGCATGGCACTCCAAAGTCAGCTAATGCCACCAAACTCATCGAGTACCACGGACGCAAGTGACATCAGGTCTGCACAGAACCGAAGTACAGTGGGGGATGGAAATATGAAGTGATGAACCATGGTTGAACAAGGAATACGCGCTGGAGTCAACTTTTTCACCAATGGGACTTGTCTTCATCAGGACAAAGACATGAATTCTTTTGCTCAACTACTGTTGATCAGGTTTTGCATAAATATTATGCGAAGATTCGAAGTGAGCAGTATCATGCAAGACAAATGAATTTGCTCACTTTGGGACATGAAGCTGCTGAGTGCTGCAGCATTGCCAGTGGCATTGCTTGTCGTGCCAGAGTCCCCAGTTTCAGGGACGACGGGGCTCAGTCCCACAGGTGAGCCCTCAGGTGATGGTGCTGAACCGGGCGATGGCGCTGAGCAGGGTGAATCAATGACAGCACCATTGTCCGTCAGTGGAGCCTCCTCTGTAGCAGGTGCTGAACCTTCAACAAAATAGACATTGCAGTGTCAAAAGACGGCATTTAAATTGGTAAGGATGTCCAGCATGTTGATATTTCTGAACATGCATGTGACATATATGAGCACCACCTATTTCTCTGTTTAAAAGTGACAAGGCCAAATATTCTAGTTCCTTTCTCAACCTTTCCAGAAGAATCATTTTTTCCCTGACAGCAGACTTCGTTTCAATCATAAGCTTATCTTCAGCATGCCGTAGCTGTATTCTTCATTAGGGATTTCTGGAGATATGACTTTTGGAGCCAGTGCAGCCAGAAGCGATGAGAACTTAGTGCAGGCAGGCTTTCTGTCAGCACTGTTTTCATGCTGTGTAGTTACTAAATGTGCATCAATAGATTTTCACTGCTACAGAAACCCATCATGCTACTGTCACATGACAGTGAACGATCAAGAATTAATAGAGCTCCTGCTCCATGCATGAGAATGACCAAAAAGTACCAATACAGTCAACGTTTGATTTTTCGGACTCCCTAGGGGTTGCAAAAACGTCCGAAAAATCAGGTGGTCCAAAAAAACAAATGCATGTCTTTTACTGCCCCCAAACTGCCACAGGCACGTCCAAAATAGCTATGAAGGCCTGCCAGTACACTTATTAGGCGTATCGTAGCTTGTACTGTGCTAGGAGGCGGCGGGTGCACGTGTGTATAATTAAGGAATTCACACCGTGTCCCGTAACAATTGCCCCTTCCCACTCTTTTTCCTTACCACGCCACTAGGCATCGGTCACCGGTGACCGATGTTTTTGAGCGCCTATTTAAAAGAAAACTCTGCACTCCTGGACTTGTAGCGCCATCTCGGTGATTGACTACAAAGTAGAGTTTCTGTTTCTACGCAATTCACATTTTTACCGTGCAGCGGGGATCTTTAAAGGGTGTGCGAGGTCAAAGGTGGAGGCGCACTTGAGCGGCGTGATAGCGTTGACATTCATTACCACGCGCGCTCAAAAGAAAGCAGTTTTGCTTGATCCCGACGATCCTAGAAGCGTCCTTTTCGACTTTTCAAGCAGTGATGACTCAGACATCGATGTCACGTCGTCAGAGTTTAGTTCGGATGAGGAAACTTCAGCAGATCAGCCGGGAACATCAGCTGTTACCCGCCGGCAAGTTTCATTTTTGCCTCCCGTTTTGTTAATTGATATCTGCAGCCGGTTCAATTGCCCTGTTGGTGTCCAAACTATTATTTTCTTTATTTATGGTGTGCCCACTTCATTTGGACAACACGTGCTGCCACCAGTTTCGGCCCCAGAGAGATCCGGGCATTGACCTCGTAATGAGGCTTCGTAGGGGTCCGAAGCAACTGGTGAGAGCTCTTGATTGTTTTCGTGTGTCCTTAACGGCGGAGGTCGGTCATGCTATAGGTATAAACGCCAACAAATATGCACGGACGCATATCCTTGACAAACCGACGTAGATTACTTTTTTTTTTCTCTGAAGAAAATAGGCGAGGATATCATTAGGAAATTCTAGGAAAGGATGTGTCATTAGGAAAGGATATGTCTATCATTAGGAAAGTTTGCCGTGAATTTCATTAATTATTTGTGTTTGGTAATTTTTATTAAGTATTTTGTAATTACTGTTTATTTTCCGAAATGTACTTTTGAAATGTGCGTTTAGTACTCGTGTTTTTGTATATAATATTATGCTGCAAATTAATCTTTTTCTAGAAAAAGAATTGTAAATAGGACCAACCAAGAACTTGAATGTTTCACTATGCGTCATGTGATTTTTCGTAACTCAAAGAGTACTTTATCTATGGGTATAATTCTTTAAATAAATGTTGCCAAGGGATATATCAACAATTTGCATATTTTGGAATTTCTCTAAAAATGTTTACCCAGACATTTTTTTGTTTAAGAATTTTTTATTCAAATAACATTTTTTTTTGTATTTTTTAAAACTAAATATTACTTCAAAGCACGTTCATTTACCTTCACTTTTATATACTGCATGACACTGTCAACTTTTGGCTGTTGCACAAAATATTCCTAACTCAAACATGCAAAAAATAGCCAATTTTCCCATTTGAAAGAAAGAATTAATATGCTACACTGCAATACATCATGTATGCTTCACTGCCTAACATTGCTGTTTTGTAGCAAAGCTCACTTTCGGAAACCGGCATTATGCAGCGCGCCATTGCTAACAGCAGCAAATTGTTTCAATGAAAAACACGGCACCGAACATAAAGAAGCTTGCTAATGTGTCTAAGTAGCTAGGCCTAGCGTTGCCAAGATAGTGGCTATGGCTTCCAGCGGATCTGCATGCGAAAGCGCCGGTTCGAGGAGGCGAGATAATCAAAATGGCGGCGGTGGTGGATTCGATTAATGCCGTTTTGGACCTGCGGTCATGGCAAAAAGTCTGGAAAATCGGACGGCGAAGGTTTTTTGCGTCCGCAATTTCAGACGTTTTTATACATTGACTCTGTGGGGTACATGGCAGTGCTGTGAAGGCGTCCGAATTATCGGGCATGTCCGAAAAATTGCTCGTTGACTGTATATAATCTGAATTTACACAACTTCAGTAAAATGTAAAATGTTGTGTTTTATTCATAGTAATTTCAAATCAGCATTCAAAGATGTTAAAGAAACACTTTATTTTTTGCATGCAAGATCTATCCTCGAATACGCCTCTATGATTTGGGACCCATATCAGGACTATTTAATTCAAGTAATAGAAAAACTTCAAAATCAGGCTGCACGCTTCGTCTCCAATAGTTATAACTCGTTTGAAAGTGGCACTGAAATAAAAACATTTCTGGACTGGGAAACGTTAATCAACAGATGAAAAAAATTGAGACTCGAGTTCTTCCACCGTATCTTCCATAATCAAACAGGCATTGATAGCCGTAACTACCTATCGGAGCCAACTTATGTCTCGAATCGACTCGACCACTCAAAGTAGGTGTGTGAATACAGCTGTAATACAAACCGTTTTGTTAAATCCTTCTTTCCACAAACGGTGAAAGACTGGAATTTGTTGCTAGAAGAATGTGTTTCAGGGTCTGATAATCACGATTTTTTTACCGCCTGTGTTTGTGATAATGCATTACCGTCTTAATTTTGTTTAAATTTTCTATTATGCTTGAAAATGTTAACTCATTGTATGTTCCACCTTGATGTTACTTTGCTTTGTGTATTTATTGTTTATTTCTGTGAATGATTTAACACATCTTTATCTGTCCACCCTTGCGATAATGCCTTCGAGGAGACGCAGGTAATCTGTAAATAAAAGAAACTCATGATCCTCAGACCCCACAGCAGCTGCATCTATTACTGTAGCCAATTTTAATGCATGATAATGCAGGACAGTTGACTCGAACAAGATTCCATTCACATCTACCATTCACCTCAATACCCTTACACCATCAGCACACAAAAATAATAAGCTGCACCACATCGAGTAAATGCCCAGGACCGTGTGACACTGTCACAGTGGCAAAGAGACAGCTCTGTTAGCTATTGAGGTTATTTCTTTGCATGGTGTTAGTTTTGTTTCAGTCATTCAAATAATTGTGTATTTAAAGCTTGCCTTATAAATAAATATACTTCCAAATAAAACTGACACTTTCGCACTTTTCATAGGCATGCTGCTTCTGATATTGATAGCTGAGCCACTCTGGAATGCATCGTGCACATGACTGGGTGATTGTGGTAACTGCCAATGTGCACAACAGTTGGAATATCAATCCCAGGCATGCTATCACTGCTAATGCCTTTTGAATGTAATCTCATCAGATGTTTTAGTCGTCTTTACTTTGCAATAGGGATTCAAAATGCTTTATTTACCAACCGCCAACCTTGTCACATTTAAGCAGTTTGCAAATGCACCTAAACAGCGGGGCGACAACAAGAATGTGGGATTTGTTCAAACTGACCAGCATTTTGAGTTATATATTTTTAAATTATCGCATGTTGACGGTTGGCGGTGTTATGCCAACGACTGCTGTCACTGCTTCGCACTTTGGGCCAAATTGCAACTTTCTTCGCAATGAGAAGGTAGCACCTATATGCACTGCATATATAAAGTTGTGATAGACAGACCTGTCTCCTGTATTGCTGGTAATTGCAAGCCATCATCAGAGTTGGTTGGAGAAGGCGCATCTGGAGTAGGTGACGGTACTGGGCTTGGCAGCGTCTTTGTTTTAACCTCTAGCTTCTTCTTCAGTCCTTTCACTCGGTTGCCAAAGTTCTTGTATGCCTGCATACACACACTAGATGTAGCCACGACATACACACTCTAGATGCTCAAATGATGCATGCTCTATTACATGAAACTCCATCACTGCTTTCCAAGCAAGGCTCTTAGAAACCACTTATTTCGTAAAGCTAGATAATAAAGGCTGCCCAGAAATTAGAAGGATGCCCGCTCATTCTTGGCCTGTAGTCATTCAATGTCGCACATACATTAGAAATGTATTCTGCAGTATGCCATAGCTGTGTAATCAATAAGTGTGATATGCTACAGCAACAAAACTACGAAGTAAACTACCAGCTGCTCTTGCCAAGCCTCTTGTACTGAGGTTAAAATCTCAAAATCAAGACAGTGTGCAGATTACACTATGCAATTCTTTCTTTATTTTCAGACTCACTGAGGGCTACAGTATGAAGACAAGACAAGATGCAACATTTCCAAACTGCACACCAATATTAAAACAGCACTAGCAGTATGACACATACACTCCGCAACTTAGGCATAACACAACACAATGAACAAAACAAAATGAACAGATAAAACAGTGTAAACACTGAGGCCCAGTGCAAAATTTATAAAGTAAGTATGTTTCCAGTTTTACTGGGCTTATTTAAAATTGGCAGGAAAATAGCACATTTTTCGATAGTGATTTGTTTTTCTGCTAGATGGATCCTGCGTGACGAGTCCAGCCTGCATGGTGCCATATCATTGTCAGAGCATTTTCTAAAGCAGTGACAAGATGGTAATCGAGGAAAGGGAACTGTGGAGTCAAAAGTACTTGTATTTGGTTTAGGTGGTACAGTCGATCCCAGATATATCGAACTCGAACGGGATTGCGAAATTGTTTGATATATTGATAATCCCAAATATAAAATGTGCCTATCTGAACCTTATCAGAAAAAACTGTACGTCTCGGACAGTCTCCAGATATCATGAAAAGTGGTAATTTATCCAAGGCAGCAGCATTAAGCGCACAAATGTTTACTCATTTTTTGTTTTTTTGCAAATAAATGTTGCAAGCCACTTGTGCTGCGCAATAAACTGATTGCAACTCTAACTCTAAAAGCCTGTGTCGCCTGGCTGCGAGACAGGGGTGGGCCTCATGCACATCTAAGTGCTTGTTGCACATTGTACTCGCACGTGTCCCTGTGAGTATGAATGAAAGACATTCAGCGTGGCTTGAGTGCCCGCAAACTGCACAACAAGTCTTGCGAGCCGCTCCACAATAGTCTTCTTGCGTACAGTGGAAGTGGCATGCAGTGGTTTTGTTAAATACGAACTACAATGTAAAGATGTGTTCAAGTGGGGGTTAGGGCTGGATTCGTTTTGGCCACTCCTGAAACCATAAAAAGCCATTTGCGGAAGGTCTAGAAGACCAACGCGGCAGTGCAGACATTGGCAGTTCAGCATTGTAATGTCCAGAGCCATTCAGTGAAAAGATACGAGTTCCATCCACGCTTTCTTGTGGAATGCATGTATCAGACCGGGTGACCCTTTACGTTCTTGAGCCAGCATGGCGTTCCTGTTTCCGATAACGAACGGCTGCAGGTAGTATGCTTCACTGCACAGTAGTGTTACCGCTATTTGGATGCTTCACGGCATTACACCGCTGCGTTGTGGTGAAGCTTACTAAAGCAAATCTGTTATCATCATCATCAGCTTGTATTTATGTCCTCTGCAGGACGAAGGCCTCTCCCTGCGATCTCCAATTACTCCTGTCTTGCGCTAGCTGATTCCAACTTGCACCTGCAAATTTCCTATCATTCAAATCTGTCATAATGGAGCGCAAATAAGACTCCTGCACGAGCCATCCATATCTTGGGAAGACACACCTTGCTCATTTTTACTTTTGCCCTTCAAGTGCAATGTCTTGTTTGTTGGAATCTGCCAAAACAATGCCGTTTTGTTGACATTAATATTTCAGATGAAGACAGAATGATTGCGGTCCCGTTAGGAGAAGCCCACTTGGAGAAGCGCACCTTGGCGCAGAGCAGCACTCGATATATCGAATGTGGCAGTGAATGGTATTTCGATATATGCGAAGTACTTTATACAGTCAAATGCTTTTATAACGAGTGCTTGGAGCTTCCGCAATAATTCGTTACACAATTAATTTCGTTGTAAAGGTTGCGCACCGTACAACTCAGAGTAGAACGGGACATAATTATTCCTTCGTTATACAGGTCATTTCTTGCTAGGGGCACTTGACCGTACACAGGATTTCCAAGGAGATGTTACGATTCAATATAGCAATCGTTTGATATATCCGGTATCGACTGTACTTGTTGTAAAGCCGACAAGCAATCCATGCTGCCTGTGTAATTGCAACTATGTCTTAAAGAAGTGTGGGGTGTCAACATAAAGTGGCACTGCTGGCACTGCTTAAGATGAAATTTAGTGACATGGCGAAGTGATCAAGAGCAATGTGGTACACATAGCTATGGACAAGTGGCTGGGATAGGGAGAAAGCACGTTCTCACACTACATAATAATTTTCAGAGGACTATGAAAGTAGACGGATTCAATGTGCGCATCTACTAGTACAAGTCTGTGGCACCTAGGCATATGTGTGTGTGAGGTCTTTAGCTAGTGGCATTGTATGACAGAAGTTTTGCAAGAAAAGCTGAGCTTGTTGAATTGCCAAGTTGTTAGCACGGGGTGTAGCAACGTCAGAAAGTGGTAAAGGAAATGAAAGAAATCAGTACCCTAGAATTCTACATTTAGACACGATCTCAAATATATAATACAAGAGGCAATGTTGGGACAAAAAAAAAAAAAAAACAATTATCAACATATCGTATGACTAAAAAAATGCTAACTTCTAGAAGATACACTCAAGCATCATATGAGAAGCAAACTTGATGCACCAAAGTCTGCAACAAAACTTCATATGTATTATATGTAGGATTTTAATATACTCTTGAAGCCTTCTAAGCACTCTGTCATATCCATTATAACTAAGAACTTCTATTCTTACTGTGCAGTAGAAACCATGACATACATATATGCAAAAAATAAATGCACACGGCTTCTGCAGAGACTGTCACGCAACTCCCTGCATATCATACTATCCCATCTCAGATCGGAATGCAGCACATCGCTTCCCACTGGATGAGTGTCACTGAAGTTAAAGCTGAGTGTCTGCATGCTATGTGGTCCCCAAAAAAGTAAGAGAAAATACAATTTGCTTACTTCACAGAGAGAATCAAAGTTGGCAATTAGAAGCACACTATAATGGACTGTGGAAATCTTTGGTCTTGCAGTGGCTTGACACACAGTGAAATACATAAAAAAATCCCCCTGAAAGAACTGTAGGCTGCACTCACCGAGGCCACAATTCGAGCCTCTCCATTCTGGCTGTCATAGTACACCTTGGCGTCTTCCAGCATGCTAATCAGCTCAGTACGCTCTGACACCTCCTTCTCCAACGCTTTAATGTACTCCTCTAGGCACCGGGTTGCTTCGTCAAAGTCCTTCTGGAACTGCTGTCCGTGACTGCGATCTGTCCGCAGCAAAGACAGGTGCGCCGCTCAGAGACAAAAGGCGTGCCAAAATTTAAGAAACAAACAAAACTCAAACAAAACTCTTGGAAACAGATAAGTGTCATTGTAGGCAACCAAACTGTGCATACAAATAAGCACTCTTTCTAAAGCAATTGAAAGGAAAGTGGACAGTAGAAAATGTGACAAACACAAGCAGTCGCTGTCTACAATAGTGTTGAATTGCAGTAAAGTTCTGTGCAATTAGGCAAGTGGCTCGCTAACACATTTCATCTGATAGTGAAGGTTTCAGGAACGACACATCTCAGGTGTCCACAATATCTTTTTAAGATCATGCACTGCTCACAGCTGGGAATGCATCCACACATGCAAACATGGACAGTCAGATGGCCACTAGGCAGTCCCTTCAATAAGTTTGCACGTTCCTGTAGACAACCATTATTGAAGCAACCTGTATGCACAAACACAAACCAGCCAAATTTACTGTTTCACTCAATTCCCATCTTCAAGCAAATGTGTCTGTTGTGTTACCTTATAATAGCCACATTGACTTGAAAACCTTTCCCAATATTGACATGCAGCTGCACCATGCTGCTAGGCAAAGAGTACACTATAAATTAAAACATATCACCCTTTTGCCATCAGAGTCTTTCAATCCCAACATTTGTTAAACCTCCCTCGTAGGCCCCATGTTTGAGAACCCAGACAGGGTGATTGGTGAGAAATGTTAGGGTCTGATGCTCATCACATCACCTAAAAGCAATAAAGCTATCAGTAGGAGGCCACTTCCCTGACACACAAAAAAAGTAGATTTCCCAAGGAACTGTGAGACTAGGTATGCAATATTCCTTATCGGCACTTTGCATTTCGAAAACATTTTATAACACAGTTGGTCAGTTATCCCCCCCATTAAAGCCCATCTTCATTTCTGCGCTCATTTCTGGTATATAAGCCAATTTACTCTGCTAGATTGATACGTGCAGCAAGCCCGTATTTGTGTAGCTGAGTTATGGAGCTGGCATGACTGAGGAACTCTCCCTGCCATATGTCATTGCCATGCATGTGTATCCACGGCATGCCTAACCTACTCAACTCTCAACACCAGCACGCTCCTGATGGTCAGTGCTGCACCATTCGTACATGCTGCATGGGTGAATTTGTACAGAGTTTTCTCGGTGCAGGCTTTGGTAGAAAATATTCAAGGGTTTTGAAGAGTTGAAGAGTTGCCCAACAAAGCATTTTTTGGGATGAAAGACGTTTATCACAGCTTGAAAACAGGCACTTGCTCTCAATTTTAACACTGTGGAAACTCCCTTTCACTGCGCATAAATAAATAAGTATACACAAAAAAGGCTTATTGGGAAAACGACTAACAGCTGGCATGGACCTGCTAACAAGGTTGAATTAGCTTTACTTTCGGATTGCAGCAAACTTTGCGGCCGGATGTCCAATATCTGCTAAGCTTAAAGGGACACTAAAGAGAAACCGGAAGTTGAGCTTTAATGGTAGATTATCCTATCACAATCACAGTCATACCATTCTTACGGCGAACAGATGTTTAATAAACGAGAAAATAGCAAAAAACTGAAGGATAGGTGCTGACGCCCCTTCGAATTTTCCACACTACACGTTCGTGACGTTGGAGATTACAAACGCAGGCCGGTCGCGATTGGTCGAGAGTGATTTATCGCTGTTAATAAAACGCAAAATTAAATACACCTTAAACGTACATAAACAGCATTTGTCAACTTTTTAACCCGTTTCAAGCGAGGAAGTACAAGTTTAGCACAAAATTAAATAAATAAGAACAAATGGCATGGCACTACATCCGGTCGTGATAGTTCCGTAGTTTCGTTTTTGCTCCATGCATCATCGCGTGCGCCTGTTCTGCTCTACAGTGTTTGGTTGCGTGTTGCGTGGCTCAAAAAAAGTTGACTTCACGGGAAACAGCCAGAAAATGCCTCGTGTGTGTAGTGTTGAGGGCTGTAGGTGCTTGCTCAGGGGCAGCGGCAGTGTTGACCCGATTGTGTCCGTTCATGTGGTGCCGCGCGATGAGCCCCGGCTCCCCGGTGTTCGCAATGGCTCAGTGCTCTACCGATGATAAAACGGAAAAAGAGCCAGAGAAACTGATGGTGCGCTCTCTGCATTTCTCGCCTTCGGACTATGTATATAATCCTGCCGTCGGAAAGTATCTTGGCATGCCCAAGAGGCCAGTCCTTTCTCGTGCAGCTGTTCCCTTAATGCGGCTTTCGTCAAACCCCCTACCGGTGCCCCTGCAGTAGCAAACTGGCGGCTCGGTGAGTGCTGAATGTCATTAAATAAAGCCACGAAATAACCATACTGAGTACGTGCGCAACTTTCTACGCTTGTTCTGTCGGGAACATTGTCGCCTGGCGGATCGGACGCCTCGCCTTCCGTCGACGAAAACGAAGCTCTGCATTCCGCCGGCGCGGCCGGCAGCTCACCGCCATCGCACGCGGAAACACCTACCGCTCTAGCACGGAGGATCATTTCGCGCTCTGTTTCACTGAATATCACTGAAATGCAGTCCTGCTTCCCTGGCGAGCTCTTCGTTGCAAAGTTCAGTGGCAGCAACGATATCCATCGCGGCGAACGCAAACGCAGCGGCCATGCAGCCATGATGCAGTCAGCGCCTCGGCCATTTACGCAAGCGGTGATGTATTATAGCGCATTCTGATTCGCTGAGAACAATGAAATCTGTGACGACACTGCTTCAGCGCCAAATCTGGGGTGAGAAAAAATTGAGAAAGAGATATTTGGTCTTTGTTTACTAATTTCTCGGCTAATAACTCATATTTTTGCACCCAACAAAAACTGCATGCATTCCTGAAGGTCCCTCTTTTATTCCAGCTACACTTCCTGTTTCTCTTTAGTGTCCTTTTAATAGAACATGACATTTAAGTATCTATTTTAAAGCATTTAATAAATACAAGCATTTTCAATGCCTTAAAAATGTTTTTTTTTTTATATTCAAGCTTTCTTAAGGAGAACTACAGAACCCAGCCTTATCTTCATTGCCTGTCAATGCTACCCCTTCTGGCTATTTGACCGTGACATATTTGCTTCCTGCAGAGCCTTCTTTACATATCTGTAAGTGACATGTAGAACTTTTCTTCAAATGTAGAGGAAAGGGGACAAAGCACCATACACTTTTGTGGCATGGGATTCTGCTGCATTCTTGACTTCTTTAAGGGGCCCTTACACACTTTTTATCGAAGTCGAGAAATGCATTTGAAGTTAAACTAGATAATTTCAGAAATACTTTGCAGCAAAAAAAAAAAAAGTACTTCAATGCGTTCAGCAGAAGCAGAGTTATTGGCAATCAAAGATCGCCTCTGATCCCCTTCGCGGTGCTCCCGCTCATTCAATGCCTTACACTGCGAAGGCTATGCATGGGCGAGTGGGGCGTGCTCAAAACGCTCTGCCTAATAAAAGTCACCATGGTATGCAGTTCAAATATAATATTGGATGTTTATATAGATGCTAATACTTGCGATTTTGGCATCTACGACACATCAAATGCGTTTGGCCTCAGTAAACCACAGTGCGCTCAGTGAGCAGCGGGCTCATTGTGGCACCCTGTGGCAGCCGCGTTATCTACACTATGTGGCAGACCGCAGCTACATGCAACTGTAGTGCGTATTCGTAGCGTTTGCTTTGCGCACGACAAGGCTGCAAGTAGTTCCTTCCACAACAATATTTTTTTTCATGATCCCCTGACAATAACCTTCTGCACCTATAATTTTCCTATACTAGCGAAATTCAGCATACATACTCTTCAAAATTTGTAGAATGCTGATATCTACTTGAAATTGCAATATCTCTCAGCAGTAGTTGCCAAATTACTAGGTTATATTTCATGGGATTGTGAAAAAAGTTTTTTAGAGTATCTTAATTTTTTTTTGCATAGTTCCAGTAATTGTGCATGCTGTTTGGATATATATTGGCACTCTGCGATCTAAAACGAGCTAAATAAGCGACAGCAAGATGCTTTTGAGAAAAATTTGATACACAAGAAAGTGCCCGCAAAGATCACTATTTTGCTGTTGTGTAGGTCATAACTAATAGAATATAGCAGCTACATAAAAACTAATGACATACTTGACATCTGCATATGTGTATGGCTTTTTTTCAAACCTATTGCAAATAATAATTTAAAAAAATAGTTTTGAGGAGCATCGTTTTAGTTTTGCTGAAAGTTCCACTGAAAATGTAAACTTTGATAGCACATTAATTCCTTTCTTTTGTGTTATCCGCCATACAATTTGCAAGTAGTCTTGACAGCATAGGCTGCGCACCACAGAAGCCAATGGTGAAAGAATAAAAGAAGGAATACAAATAAAACCATCACTCATCATGAGCCAAAAAAGATATAGTTATGGTTTCATTTCAGCCTTGTTGCTTTTCCCAAGGTACCTGTAATTTACTTACAGAACTGCACCCCAGTAATGTAGCACCAAATATGCAGTCATATTATTCAAAAAACAATAAATAGTAGACAGTTCTCAAACACCAGCATTATTTCATTATTTGTTATGCATTAAAGGCGGGTAGACACCAAATTTAGAGGCTAAATTGACTATATCATAAGCTTTGCATGCTTACGTGGAACGCTTTCAGGAAGTATGACTGACATCAGAAGTATGACTGACACCAGACGCCTAAAAGGCAATGAAACCATGAAAACATCATTGTTGAGAGCAAAACAGTGTGACGGTAAAGATGCTGGTGGCGACGCATTTTCAGAGCGTTTGCCGAAACACGGCTGGGAGACGCAAGTGCACGTCTCCCCCCTATCTCTGGCATCGGCGAACTTGGGCACATGTGTGAGATGGAGCAGACGACGAGTGAGTACGCAGTCATCAGCACTTTAGTGGTTCGCGTGAACTGTGTGACGTCGAGTACTCACAATTCACATCACTCAAAGGTTATCCACGCCTACTGGCAGGAATTCTGAAATGTGGAATTGTGCGATGGAAATTGTTCTATATTAAATTACTGGGGGCACGATCGTGTATGTGCTGGCCGCTATTATGGTCCCCTAGATGCTGTGTATTACTCAAGAGTAAAAAATCATCACTTGAGAATTTGGTGTCTGTGAACTTATTTGCAGTAAATACCTTTAAACTTCCTCAGAACTTCCGAGCTTGACACATCCATATTGCGACTGGTCAGGTTTGTCAACTTGGTAGATGTCTCGATCTCAATCTTTTTTATTTTCTTGATCTTCTCAATGGCTTTTTCTGGCTGAAAACACAAGTGTGCAGCTAAATGTGAGACTCGATAAACATTATGTTTAATGGAAATGCACAGAAAGAATCAGCTTTTGTCACAACTACAATACAAGCACAGTGCCATAACATGCTGCTCACACAAATCAATCGACAAGATCAACAGTGGTTGAATAAGGTATGTCACTGGTGCCAATGTTTCGAAAGGAGCAGTTGTCTCTGTCAAGGCAACAAATGTTTTCATTGTCAGCGCTCAGATAACTCCCCTTCCTTCCACATCCACTGGGAGAGGAGAATAAGAGGATGCATGTATTAGGGTGAACTAAGTCAAAGTGTTCAAAAAGGAGAGTTCTGACAGCAAAGAATGAGGAGGGTTGTTTCTATTTTTTGTCTTTTTCATCCTTGCTTTCATGATAATGTCTTGTGTGAAGCTGCACCCTCAATTCAAACCGTGTGTGCAGATGATGTTCAACCAAACTAAGGGTTTCAAGCGTCAATAGAGCATGATGTAAGAACACTCATTTCTGCCATGCAGCATCACTATCCTTGTTCACTGTGAACTTCAAGTAACATATCATGTTAAAAGAGCAGGCCCTTGCACAGCAAAACGTATCTTTAACTGTTATGTCTTAAATGTGATACTTTGTTCATTCCGTATGCTTTTTTTTTTTCAATAAATAAGCATGTTTACCCCAGGAGGTACTAAACTGCCTGACAGAGGGTCAAGGGGTCTGTGATAGTTAAGGACTTAAGAATTACTGGTGTAGTAGATCCACTGTGCTACCTCACTTATCAGGTCATATAAGCATGTCTAGCAGTGGAGACAAGCTGACAAAAAGCATACACACCTTGAACTCCAGAATAATCTTTTCCACCTCAGGATTCTTGGGCTTGCCACTTTCTGCACACAACAATGGGGAGCATGCTATTGTTTGCCATAAAAAAATGCCCACTGAATATTTTTGGCACTTGTGCAACAATGGCAGCATGCCATATTTACATGAATCTAGAATTACATCCAGTAAACAGAGGGCCCAAAAGTTAAAAAAAAAATCTTGAATGCAATCCAACCGCAGTATCAGCAAAAAGCAAATCACTATTTATTTTTACCCACACCACGCTAGTTGCGAATGTTTTATGCAATTGTACACAGCACACCAAAAGCTTATTCTTGTAACACAAGCTCACTCGCCACCTGCGTCGACACCAGGTGTTCACTTGTCACTTTGTTTCTCCTATAACATGCTGTCCTCAGTTCTGTCTATTGCTACTGAAATGCACCACTTGCAAGAAGGTCATGAGTTAAGGTTAGCAGCAATATGTCTCCATGCACGCATTATTCGGTGTGCCACCAATGTTTAGTGGTGTGCAGTTGGTGTGACAGTATTGGTAAAGTATAGCCAGGGCACAATATCATTATATGTTTTCGGTAAAGTGACGTAGCCGTGGTTCATAAATGGATTATTAAAAGCAACAGCAATTCCTGCAACTTACCTGCAAGATCCTCACACCGCATCCTAGTCACTAAGCCAACACCCCCCAGTCTTGTCTTAGATTCGAATCAGTAATAGTAAACCTAGTTTGTACATACTTCCTATTACAACAGCTGTACCATGAATAATCTTCTTGAAGAAGCATCAACATGATGTACTGCTGGCTGCACCACACTTTCACATTCATTTTTAAGTGCGTGCATGACTGCGCCTACCATTAAGTCACGTACTGGGTCTCTGCCAAACTCTCACGTCTCTAAAACCTGAGAGGTTCACAGAGACACTGCTCTTTACTCTTCTAAGTTCCAGAGAGTATCAGGTGCAGACAAGAGTGTGTTGTCTTGCTCTATCATTGCTGCATTCATCTTTTCGCACTCTTCTGCAATCATGCGTGCTACAGAGTAGCCTGACTAGGCCGATCAACAGATCTTGTCCCTCACAGAGCAGATTCAACACTTTTGACAAAAGCAGTACCATTGAGTACACATGCACGAATGTGTGTGTTTCATTGGTAGCCAATGATGTGGACGATCACAATAATAGAATAATCTACCATCATTTTTCCTCGCAGGCAAGAGCTGTAATTAGAATGAGCGCGCAGTGGCAACTGCACTTTGAAAGAAGGTGTACTTTACGTTTTTGATCACTGTGACAGGCCCCTCATGCCAACAACCACTGAGACCCTGCTCCAGTTCTTTTGGCACTCAGATTCACGCGAGTTAATGCAAGCCACCATACAAGTTAGGTGTTGTGCTATCTAGTGCCATAAAATATGGACTCTTATTATACTGTTTCGGCGAAGTTTTTAATGTGCCATAGCTAGTCCATCATAATATGTGGCTTGTTATGTTAGCAAAGGCACATAATTCAGATCCCATTACAGCGAATTCATTAAATGATTAATTAATTAATTAATCCATTCATTTATCATTGTGCCTATCCTTAAAGTGAGTGAGCAAGTGAGTGAACACGCTTGCTATAATCATGTTAGGCTGTATGAACATCTTCAAATATGCTTCTCAGATACAAAGGGTGGGTCTGAACACAGATCACTTCATCTTTATGCCTTTGATTTTCAAGTTAAAAATAATTAAAGAAATGTACAAAGAAAAAAACCTCACCTTTTTTTTCGGGCTCCTTAGGCAATTTGGTACCATCTGCAAATTGTCATGCAATTTATTTATCAATAGCTTTGGCAGTGGCGTACATAGAGTATTAATGCACAACGAGGTAGAATGAAGATAAGTCGCGTACAACCTACAGAACAATTATGTTGTCAGTGCCATACCCTGAAATTATTTTTTGGGTATGGCACTGGGTATGGTATTTTCTGGGTAGCAGTTTCATGGGGACAACGATGGTCATTCTCAAAGATTTCTATTCACTTATTTTCGTGTGTGAACCAAGCATATCACTGACCATATGACAGTATATGCATATAATACATATACTTCATAATATGTACAATAATATAATGACATATGTTAGTTGTGCTGAGCAGTCTATCACCGGGGCGATAATTTAAGGGGTTGTCAGGACTCCCTAACCCTTCCCCTGGTTACGGGCCCGTATGTTGAGAAAATATTCCGGTGCAGACACTGCCATAGTAAATGGGACTAAAGGCTTCTCTTGGGTGCTTGACAGGACCTCATTTCTTATGGTAGATTTGACTGGTTGCTTTTGAGTGCTCTAGGGCACCCTCACAATGCAGTTTACATTTGCCTGGTCCCTGCACAGTGTTCAGAGGTGCTCTCACGTTCGAGCTGGGAGCGCGATCGAGATCTATCAGAAACTTGATCACGTGATTACTCCAATCGCTCTGGAAGCAGTTAGCCCGTTCGGCTAGAGGAGGCTTTCTCTGGCTCCAATCTTGAGATTGCTCTGCATCGCTGCAAACCGAGTTGGAGCATGACAGGAACCAGTAGAACGTACCGTAAGTTTCAAGACATAGCCCTCAGAAAGAAAGGCCACGAATATTCAACACAGCACTTGCTCGAAGTGATATACTAAATTTGCCTATGATCTGACAAGGATATAACACATGGTACCCTAAAGCTTTGCATGTTTCTGTACCACTGGTCACACCGACATGTAGAAGATGAAAAACCATGCACCATGCTGCATGCACAACTGCATGCACAAACATGGCTCTCGTATGCAAGTGCCTCCCAAGCTGTGTCAGCAGGAATGTCGGGTCTACAATGCAAAATCTCAATTAGCGGATCCACATTAGTGGATTTCCTGGCAGTAAGAGCAGACACCAAACATTGCATTGCAAATAAAGGCAGAAACAATTACTTGTAATGGTTTTGCACTGAACAGACTTTGAGGCCGGGCGCTCTTTGGCCATACTTGGCCCTTGCACCAAAAACACCAGATTCTTCATCATTTGTGGCATTGATACTGAATTAGTAGACAGACATTTAAAAAACAACAATAATAACAGCACCAATAAAGTTCATGCCAGGACTCCTTCAGCCTTGTTGAAGTTTTCGCTTACACTCATACCTGTAAAGTCTTGACAGCGAAGGAGTCTTGAGAATGTCTTGAGAGAAATACAAAATCAGGCATACATTTTAAAAGGCTCTTGCATTAGCTGAGACCATACCATCATTGCAAAAAAACCTAAATGTCTCTGCACTGTGTACACCAGATGTTCCATTATTATTAAAATTTGTATTTGACAAGTGCATGAAATTGTGAGAGCGACACAATTTTATTCCACTGACATGCTGAAAGCTGTGCTCACCATCAGTAGATAACTCGCGTTTTGAACCAGAGCGGTGGTGGGAGCCTGAGTGCTTTGATTCATCTGTAAAGAAGCAAAAATGTCCATCATTGCATAATGGGTGCCTCAGCCTTATCCACCGCCAGAGGAAATTGCTGGAAATATTCACTGCAAGCTAACACAATGCAATGCTGTCCACCACTGGCCTATGGCCAAAAATTCTTTGGGAAAAGGGACATTCTCATATGAAGTTATATTGTACAGTACGCAGACATGACAAACTGCTCATTTCTGCAGTGCTTAACCTAGTGGACATGGCCATTTCGTCTGCTCCTGGGTTGGCATAACATAAAACTATTCCAATATGTTTTTATTTCAAACTGCCCATTAGCCCTCTGTGATAGGTCAAAATGGCTCAGGCTCTGTCCATTTAGGCGTGGCGCCCGCCCATATTGGCTGGACTCGAACCATTCTGACCTATCATGGAGTTTGTAATGGCGGATCTGGAATAAAAACAGATAGAAATAGTTTTACATTACACTGGCCTTGAAGTGCTGACTGGCTGGGGCTGCCTGTCTCTTTCTGACGCATATCCCAGCCCAGCCAATCAGAACTACAGCCCAAATGGACATGCCCACTAGGTGGACATTTACAGAATACCCCCACTGGATGTAGCTGAGTATCATGCAAACAGGCTAAATGAAAGAAGCTGATACCCACCTTGGATACTGAATATACGCCAATGCTAAAAAGCCTTTGATAGACTGATTGATTGGTTGATTGATTAATTGGGTTTTTATGGCACAAGGGCCAGTTAGCCTTGTGAGGCTAGACAGAAAAGCTGCTGCAACTAATATGCAGTAACATAACAGCTCAAGGGAAACATCACGAAGTGGTACATACTAAGTACTGGAAATAAGCCCTCGATTCATTCATCCTTCACAGACATACTTTGGCTATTTTATTACTTATCTCTCATTTATACTTGCAGCTCTCAAAAGTAAAGGTCTCTTCAACTTACGTAACATTTCCTTGAGGCCTTTTATGAAGTCTGAAGAAAAGACAGAGCGCTCAGCCCAAATGCTGAACACCCTGTCCACCTGCTTGGCAATGCGTTCGTCCCGAAACAGGGGTGTTTGCTCCGGAAGGACATCACCAAAAGATTCAACAAACTGCTGGACTCCTTTCCGCTTGCCATTTTGAAGCACGTCGTTGGCCAAGTACAGCATGGTCAGCCGATGAACAGGTTTAGCTGCACATAAATCCAGTAGTTAGCTTTAAATGACACCAATACTTTTCTGAGTCATAAGCACATTGAATAAGACTTCTTTGTGCCATACAAAATTGGGCACTAAATTCAATTATAAAATTACACTTTACAGTACACGTCCTCGGAACATCCAACTACACATCACTATATCGAGTGTGACTGCAGGTGTTGCCCAGCAAAAGAAATCAAGGCAACAAACACAGAAACTGCAAAGCTAGCAAGGTAATACAAAAGTGCGAGCACGCTTATGTGAGGTGTTTCCAACCGCATTACACCAATTTCTGCAAGATGTCTAAGCTAAGTAAATAAAGGCTATGCAGTACAATTGCACCATAAAATAATAAAAAAAAACACATATGAACAAGAAAATAAGCGTTTAAATTAGTAAGCCTGTGAGCATGTATACAAGTGCATCTACAATTCACTGAACTCCCCAAATTATGCACAGCACTGCAAATTGAGAATGTGCATAAAAATATTAGAAACCTCTATCATAGCATGTTTATGAACAAAGTGAAAGAAACACACATATTTACTTGTGTCAGTCCCAACTGTGTATTTAGCCCACATTAGCCACTTTGTATCGCAGAAATGAAAAAAAGAGAGAGAGGGGGAAGTCACTTGCATCTATGCGGTGCACAGAGGGGAAGGACCATGCCTCTCCTCCCCCCTTCCCTGATCCCTTTGGCCTTTTTGGAGCAAGCAGGGGGCAGTGGGGTGGAGGAGAGGGGGGGGGGGGGTGCAAATTGAGTGCCCAGTCATTAGTTCCACATGCTATGAGTACCTTCCGTGGCAGATTTTACCTTTTGCTGAGCAGGGCATTTGACTGTCTACCAGCTATGCTTTGATTGTACAGCAGTGGTCAAAAGAATGCAGGCCTTTAAATAGCGGAAGGCAGGATGTGTAAACGCTATAGAACCTTTAATCAGGGACGCGATCTTGTACGCGTTCCAAAATGGAACGGAGGCGTTCCGTTCCATCGAGCCGCACACGATTGGCCAATTTCAACCGCGACGTTCAAATTGACCAATCGTGTGCGGCTCGATGGAACGGAACGCCTCCGTTCCATTTTGGAACGCGTACAAGATCGCGCCCCAGATTACCAATGTCTGTTGGCATGCCGAGTTTTTAATGCCCGCTGCCTTGAAAAGTACAACACATGATTTTTGTGAAAATTGTTTTCCATTCCTTGGTGTTCCCACTTTTTGGGTGTTCTTGCTTGTGCTAAGGAGATCTTTTAAAAGAAACTTACACATTTATGACCGCGTGACAATCAACATCTTGTGGATTATACTGTACAAAAAAAATAAGCAATTGGTATCGTCTTTTTTTGCACCAGCTTGTATTATAATACCTGGAGCATGGTTCAAGTCATTTAAAAATAGTCTGAGGATAAACTACACATTGTAGAACAACCTAGCACGTTACAATGTAGATGTGTGATAAGTGAGTATTTAACAGATAATAAATATTGTATTCAATGGTGGCTTTTCAGTTCTCGTGAAATGTATGCTAAATGTTTGGGGGTGGATAGCATGCGAAAAAGAAACTGAATGGGAGGGGGGCACTGTGTGATAGTTTGAATGAAGTTAGGTGAAATATATTATTAATCTGTGAATACGACTTTTGCACAACTCTTGTAAACATTGTAAGAAATCCACGTAAGCTGTAAATTAATATAGTACCAAGTTTGTTCACTTCAGATGCTCTAACTGATGTAGTTTAAAGAACTGTGATATCTCCTTTGGTGCAGAGCTACTAATTTGTAAACTTCATGCTTTTATTTTTTTCAAGCTTAATAATTTTAGGAAATTTTTATAAAACATTCAGCCCCTAAATAAAAATTCCGCTTCCTACAGTCACTAGAATTTCTCTTTCTCTATGAAATGCAACAAATTTCATTAAAATAGATCTATGGTTTGTTATCCCAGAAAAGCACTTCTGCGTTTTACATGTATTTGAATAGGTGGCATAGAATTGGGCCCGAGCTAAAGCTTCCTCTTAAGGATTCTTTACTTTAAAAAAAATTCGCAAAGTAACATCTTTTTTATTATTTTGTTATCTCACTTTCATTCAAAAACATGCAATAAAACAAATTATTATTAACTATGCTAAGCAATCTGTTATTGCAGCTTCATCTTAACGGAGCCTTCACTTATTGCACATGACCATCAGCAGCCACCACAAGAAGTCAAGGAAGGAAGTAAAATAGGGTAACTGGGGTATGTTTAACCAGTAGCAGAATGTGGCCTCTTCATCTTCCCAATGCAGTTTAACACAACTAGCAGAGTAATTAATTGACCGCAAGAAGTACACCTTAAAATCAGATGTGTCACCCTGTAGCAATGCACTGGCACTGATGAGCCAGAGAAGAATCAAAAGCTCAAGGCACATGCCTCCCATACAAAATTTTCTATGATCGTGCTCACTCATTCGAGAAGACCGAAAAATGATGCTAACCTCACCCAAAATAAAGCTTGAACATATGTGCATGCTGATCCAGTCTCACCCCCCCAACTGCAAATCATCCCTCAACAAGAAATGCAGCCTTGGCAGGTCCTCATTCTGAGCCTCACTTCTCATAACACGCAGTTGTCACAAGACTAGTTGTTGACAAGTGTCTTTTCCTGTGCCCTCCTCAGCTGCCTGTACAACCTCTTTGGGTGAGGAATGTGCAAAAGTACAGCTAGGAGAACTTCAAGCAGTCTTTCACTATTACTAACATTCACTGCACTGGTGGCTTACATTGGTACAAATACAATTGAAAACAGTAACTTATAGAGAAAGATGCATGTATGAACAGGTAGGGGTACAGGAGGATGAAGTGAGAACCCAGAATATGGTGACTGTTTGTAGATTTATGCTTAAGTTGGGGTGGTACCCCATAACATTTTGGTAGAAGTGGTGAGATTGGACATGGAGTGCAGGAAGTATGAACTGGTGAGTGCACTTCAAGAGGTCTTGGAGTTGTTGCATATCTGGAGTGCTGAGTGAGGAAGCCACATATGAAGGAGCCACATATGAAGGATTGATGGAGCAGCGAGACCGCGTATGAGGAAGTTCCTGATTCTTCTGTCCCCCACACTTGATTGAGTGATTCTTGCACGTGTCCCCGAGCCCGACATTGAAGAAAAGAAAAAAAAAAGGAAAAAAAAAAAAACAGAAGAAAGAAGAGATGCATAGAGAAAAACAAAACAACCTTGGTATTTCCTCCCTCAATGAGTGCGGCTTGCCTGGAGCAAAAGCATGAGCAGAAGACCCAATCTGACCAAGCTTCGATATGTGCTACTGCAAGGACACGAGATGAGTAGCGAAGTTTCTCATTGGGTAGCAATCATGCCAATTCTTAGGAGCCAGAGGCAGCAAAAGTGCAGAATTTCAATGACTATAGATTGTGTGCAACCTTTGTCAATGTCCCAAACACTGTCAACATAATTCAGTGAACGACCAACAACCAGCAATGTTAAAGGCGACAGAAGATCTCTGCATGTAGTCACACAATCTGCTTAACAACATATAAATCATTGCAATAGGAAGAATCACACCGCCATTGTAGGACGCTGCGAGTCTGCTTGCTGCTGTTGCGGTACTGTCGGCCCGTCTATATAGCATTCAAGTAATGGACTTTGCTGCGCAATCCAATCCATATAGTGTAATGGTGAGTTCATTTGTTTAATTTTCTAAACATAAATGTCACGACGCACACTTTGTAAACGCTAACGGCGTTTCAAGGCGACAGCAAAAGGTCACGCGCACAGCATTATCTGCTGCCCAGGCTGGGCTTGTTTCTTTTTTTGCACTCTATTATAACTTATTTTTTCGCTTACTTGTGTCGAAATTTAGTGGCTATACATTGCAGTTCCTTCTTCGCGATGCACAAGTTGAGAAGCATTTCTAGCACAAAACCGAGACGACCTTGCTTGCGGACCGACAACAGTCTCCTTGACAGCACGTCCACGGTTTGCTTCATCCTTTAACCTAACTTCGCCGTTCAGCAAGTGAATTCCGTCAGAGTTCCATTTCGCACGTTTGGCATGTCGGCCAACCTGCGATTCGCCACTGCAGGCGACTGGCTTATTCCGCTTCGCATGGAAAGATAACCTATGACTTTTTTAACATGCAGAATCGCGTGGCTGCTCCCGTATCGGGCAGTTTGTCTCCGAGTGGTAAATGAATGACGCGAGGGGACGAATGCGTAGTACATGTAGTACGTGGCATTTCATCGATGCTGATAACATTTTCCTGGCGCTGGCGGTTTTCTCGGGGACATCAGCAACGTCAGCCGTGGTGAAATGCAAGAAACGCAGAACACGCTTTCAGCCCCCTTTCACTCACTATACGCATGCAGTACAACGCGGACGCCGTATACAACGCGCGACAAGTAGCAAAGATGCTGGTGTCGAAACATATACGCAGAATCGTACCATGTGTCGCCTGCCGTTGTCACAGCTGAGCCCATCTCACTTGCTTTGATTGCATATTCAAGGTTCATTTGTACAATTAATTGACAGCGCAATCAACTGGAAAATGCATCGGCCTAGACTGCAGGACAAACAGCCAGTGTATGGTATAATCCAATGAAAGCGCGCAATCTGGCCTTGGTGAAAACATATGTGAAAAGAGGGAGGGTGTGGCGCCGCTGAGTCCACGAAATCAGTTGCCAGTCCGTTAATGTAGTTAAAGCACTTGCCGCGGTTAAATTCTGGGGTTTTACGTGCCAAAACTACTTCTGATTATGAGGCACGTCGGTAGTGGGGGACTCCGGATTAATTTTGACCACGGAGTCGGGTGGTCAAATTCTTCTTCAGTTCTTATCTGACGCCCTCTTAGGTAATGTGCACGTAACGAGTGGAATTAATTGATTCATTCAATCATTTATTTATTGGTTCATTCATGTCGATGGGCCTTCGAAATCACCAGCTTCCATAATTCTAACTTGTGCGCTCCAATTCCATTGATGCTTTAAAAGCGTGCTAGATAACGAATACAAGTTAATCCACACTGTAAACTGGTTTGCACCCTTAAGGGTGTAAATTGGTTTACAGGGCAGGTTCGTAAATTATAGCACATAAACAGCGCGACAGGACGAAGACAGAAGAAATACACACACAGAACCAGCGCTAACTACCCCCGTGCATATTATTTTCAAAGACCAGTTTTTAAAGTGCCATCACATGACATTTGACAAGGTATATTGATGACACTTTAGGAAAAGCAACAACATCAATCTTGCCGCAAGCGTATGGTCAGTAAGCCAAAAAAGACGAAAGACGAAAAAAAAAAAAAAAAAAGAAACGAAGACTTAACTGCGACTACCTGTGACGTCATGAATTTTGACGTCTGCTCCGGAGTAATTAAAGTTTTGTCGATAAACAAGAATTGCATTGCAATCTAAAGGAACCGAAGGCTCAATGTAGCGAGTTTTGATAACTTTTGCTGCAAGGAAATACCACAAACATGACAAGCTTGAAATTCTTGACGTAACTGACGCAGCGGTGCCGCGGTGTTGCGGGCGAAATCCAAGAAGAGACACTTTGGTCCTTGCTTCCCCCCCTCCCTTATTAATCAACTCTCTTCTGCCAGATAAACGACAAAAGCACCCTGAAAGAATACTTCACAATTCTAAAGGAATGTCGGGAAAAAAAAAAATGGCTGTGGCTTAGCTTAGCGTACATGGAGGAAGGAAACCCAGGAGAGGCCCCTGGCCAGCACAGACGTATTGGAGAAGGTGTGGCGGAAGTCACGTGCTGTTTTTCGCAAAGGAGCACTGGGACGGGTACCCCAAACGTCAACGTTGCCATAGCAACCGCGCTCCTGAAGCTTTCGTTGCTGCTCTCGGTCTCTGAAAAGTGAGATAAGATTTTTCCACCGGTGTCTATCTCGCAGCACATTTTGTTCGCGAGAAAGGCTGACTTTGGAGCATGGTGTGTAAGGTTGAAAGTTGTGTTTTGTGTCTGTGAGTGTGAGTGTCGGCCAGCAATAGATACACTCAAGCAATCACGGCGCGGGTCTTCGTTGTCGTCTTCAACGTGCCACGGAAAAACACAGGAGCGCGTCTGCTTCACTAAAGCTGCTACAGAAGTTTCGTAGGCTTTGTTTTGACGCGCGTCGGCAGCACACACTTCCGGCCGCTCGTAACAATGCAAGTTCAAAGTTCGCGCCCAAGCATGGTTTAGCCTGGTTAAGTCTTGGTTTCACTTGGTTAACATTTGATTTAGGTGTAATTATTGTACTTAGATATACGCTCATTGATAAGCCAGGTATAAATTACAAGCCAACAAATCCAAGCGTTTTGCAAGCCGTTCTCTTCTTCAGTCTCTGACGCTAGCTTCGCGCGCTCCAGTGAATCAGCTCGCCGGGCAATATCCGCGGGGGGGGGTCAGACGCCACTTGCTGATGACGGCTCAAAGCCTCCCGCTCCCACGCAACGCTCAGAAAAGACGGCCCGGCGTCGCTTGCATCCATGGTCAAGCTAGCACTGACTAGGCGAGCGCGGCGCACCTCTTAGCCAGGCGCGTGGCGAGTCAGGTGGTCAGGTGGCAAGCCAGCTGCGCAGAGCGAATACGCCAGGCTGGTGGCGGCGGAGTGAGGCGCGGCGAACCACGTGATGTGTTGCCAAGGCTACGGCGCAGCTGCGGTCAAATGAAGGTCAAATTGCTTGCGACGGCAAAACTCGGCTCGACTAGGTTAGTAAAGCTTTCGCTTTAAAAAAATTTCTGATTCCTAAACAAATGAAGTGAAATTGAAGTTTGTGTGGAGTCCGTTGTTAGAAGAGACTTGTTACATTATTTGATACATGCATGGAGCGCCATTCTCCGGACGTCCGGTCGACTAAGGAGCGTCTCAATGAAAAGCAACTGCTTTCAGTTGTGTGCCGCACCATGACAGTGCAAGTAATAAAACAAAGAAACAGCTCGCCACCAGAGGCACGCAGTGTGTGTGTGCATCGAAGGAGAAAAGTGTGTTACTGCAGCACACACACAGTTTTAAAGGGACGCAAGCATGGTGACACGTGTTATATACTGAACTGCTTTGCCTAAATCCCGGAGTAAGATAGACAGGAGCGCCAGCTCGCCTATCTTGCAATAAATTTGCTGCGGGCAAGAAGTGCATATGTGATAAAATGCGTCAAACGTTCTGCCGTGCTCTCTGCCTCCGCTTGCACTCTCTCTTTTCCTTTAATTTTCGAGGCACGCTTTTCCTTTTCACTTTTCCCTGGGTGTGGGTAGTAAAATATCACGCCGCCTTGCGGTTAAGTCACAAATTTCTCACGTCAAAAGCCTCATAAGCAGCAACAAAAAAATGGAGGACGCTTTAAGGGATATGGACACAAAAGTTGGCAGGTGGTTTTTTGCATCGGACAAGTTGAACTGTTGAAAATGACGAATACAACAAGCTGCTATGAAAAAAAGAACGAGAAACATCTTTTCTTTTTGGGGTTTTCTGTTGCACCTTGCCTCCAAGTGGCCGCCGGCAGAAGCTGAAATTTGACGTCATAACACCCACCCGCGCGCGCGCGGCCAAGGTCGCCCACAGTCGTCGCAGTGTTTCCGGAGGTGTCGGTCTCTAGCTGCGTTTGTTTAACCCCTTTTGGCGATCTTCGCACGTGGTCCGTCTGAAACATTATCCCTGTCAGCGCTCCACACAGGTGGTGCGTCTTACATGCGCCTTCTCGCGGTCATCGCTTGGTATTGACGCGTTGGTCGCAATGGAAGGAAATGCACAGACATTGCTGCTATAACCGCATCGTCGGTTGTGACACGCCGTCGCACACGTTTCCCAGAGACGAGAAGGTGCGTAAACTTTGGATACCTGCCTGTCAGCCATCACGCCCAGCCTGGAGACCTCTAAAAAATGACTTCATTTGTGCGGACCACTTTGTCGACGATGATTATGTGACCAGCCCGGCTGTGCTGAAAAGCCTCGGCATGCCGCTCAAAAGGCAACGCCTAAAGCCTGACGCTGTGCCATCGGTCTTCTCACGAAAACACAAGGCAGAAATGATCAGTGGCGCGTTTCAAAAGAGTAGGCGAAAAGATGTCGGTACTGTTTTCATTCACTTGCAGCCTTCTTGAGCAAAGGTGAGGACGAAGCTGGGACGTGATGCCCGAGGCTGGGCACAAAGGCAGTAATATCTTTAAAATGTTCGCAAAGCATAGTAAAATAATACAAGGCTAGTGAGTGCAAGCGCGACTCACGAGATCAGTCCTACATGGCAGCAGGGCAGACACACACACAGCTCTGCTTCTCCACAGGTTAAAAGCGGGGAAAACTGGGTAGAACGCCAGACAGGTGCTGCCTTGAGTCGGGCGGCTGGCGAAGTAGACGTGAGAGTCCCGGAGGTACTGATACCTCACAGCAGTTGCTCACGCCGACGGCATAAACTATTATTCAGTCATCCACGCAGTGCTGAAGTACCCCGCAGCTGCTTTGGCTGCATGCGCTCTTGACAAAGCAAGTTTACAGAGGAAATGACAAATAATTCTTGCACAAGTGTCTGGAGCAGAGCGAAATCTTCGCGCTACGGTTCGCGAAAACCTGACCGGCACTTCCACGGCCGCCTGCTCTTCTTCGTCGCTTGACTTCCGCGCGGAAGGCTCGTAACTGTTAAGCGGTAATATCTCTTGCCAAGTTGGAATGGTCCTCGTCTTCAGACGTGTACTCATCGCTGGTAGAGGTACCAGAACTCGAATCCATGCTCGCGATGGCGGCGTCGGCGCGCTTCGAATGACCGCGGCCGGCCATCTGGCTATCCAACGAGGGTGTCGTGACGCCACGCCTTCCAACTCCCGCGGGTCGGGCGGCGAGGCGCGCATTCACAAAAACGCCAAAAATAAAGCCATCGGGCTCAAAAATTAGCTAAGTGTCTACTTCTTTTCGGTGTAATCACACACTGAGGATTCATTTTCAGCATTTTCGTAAAATTTTCAGATTTTGTGTCCGTATCCCTTTAAGCTTCACCTTTAAGAGTGGAACGGGATAGCGTTATCGGGCCCCGTTCGCATCACATTTTTCTTTCAGTAGGCTTCACTGCAACACAGAACGCGGGCAAGCCAGCTTACAAAGACCAAGCTTACAACTATCCCCTTATCGTCGGCTTCACTTTTAAACAGAAATACATTGCTGGGAGGACGTTTTTCCAGGGGCAATACAAGTCGTCTTATATTAAAATGTGAAGGCCCTATCACTTTTTTTATTTTATTAATTGCTTGCCATTGCCCCGACGCGCGCGAGTGTCCAAAACGCATTAGCCATGCGAAGTCCCAATTTGACCTGCCGAGGATGCGAGCGCCATCTGGATATGAATTTCGCAACTAACCTATCCGAGCGCGTCGCTGTTGGTATGGTAGAAATGCTGCAAAAGACGTTTGTGTTTGAGTTTCCTCGTAACAAAATTATGTTTTCTCGTACATTCAAATTACAATCCGACGCCACCATGTCTGTAGGTTGTGGTTAAGTCGTACTTTACCATTTTTCTGACGGATTTCACTGTGATAAATTCAATTTTTGTTCACTAACTAACCTTGCGCCGTGCGGAGGGCCTGCGCAGTCGGGGTGGTTCGGGATGATTTTCTCCTTCACTAACACCTTGCGCCACACGCAAGGCCAGCACGGTCGGGGTGGTTGGGGATGATTTTCGCCGCCACGGACGCCGACATCCACGCCGACGCCAACGCCGCATTTTCTGCGACACGGGGCCCTTAACGCTATCGCGTTAAAATGAGCCAGGCACACCGAGCTTTGCTGCCGCGGTGTCGCCCCGTCAAACGCGATGTTATCGCGGCGGAAAAGACTGGAAAATACGCGACCACGGATGCTATCGACAAACGGACGAAATGCGAACAATTAAGAAAGAAATGATAGCAGGGGCCGTGCAGGGGAGTGAAAAGTTAAAATTCACGCAGAAACTCTTCTGGGAGTTGTCTAAGTATGCGTAAGCATTGCGGCACTTGCTCATCTCCACGCAGCCCGGTGTCACTATTGATGTTATGAAACTTTATCCGACCGGCATAAACCCTTACCAATCATTATGGGTTGTTATCAACTTTATCGGATTAGTTCCAACCTTCATCAACCATTATCAGTCGGTATCAACCTTATCGCAATTAATCCGATCCTTATCAACCTTTGTGTGTCCTTATCAACTTTATCGGACATGATGCGACCCTAATCAGTGCTTATTGACCATATCAGAATTGTTCCTACCAGTATAAACCTCTATCGTTCTTTAGCCCCTTATCCATCCGCGTCTAACCATTATCAACCGTGATGAGACTGGTAAAACCTCTTATAACTCCTTATCAACTCATTGATTGCTTATATATCTGTGTTGTGGTGTTATATGTGGTGCTAACGTTTGGGGAAGAAATTTGGCGGTTAACAAAGAAGCTCTAGAACAAGTTAAGGACCGCACAAAGAGTGATGGAACGAAAAATGTTAGGCCTAACGTTTAAGAGAAAGGAAGAGAGCGGTGTGGATAAGAGAGAAAATGGGGATAGCTGACATTAAGAGAAAGAAATGAAGCTGGGCAGGCCATATAATGCGTAGGGTAGATAACCGGTGGACCATTAGAGTTACAGAATGGGTGCCAAGAGAAGTGCAGCCGTTGACAGCAGAAAACTAGGTGGGGTGATGAAGCTAGGAAATCTGCAGGCCCAAGTTGGAATCAGCTAGCGCAAGACAGAGGTAATGGGAGTTCGCAGGGAGAGGCCTTCGCCCTGCAGTGGACAAATATAGGCTGATGACGATGACCTCCGTGCGCGACGTGAAGCGCGTGAGTCCTCAGAGATCGGTGGAATTTCGGCAGGTGAAGGAACGCCGCGTCGAAAGGCGCATTCCGCGATCACCGAAACGCAAGGGGGTGTGGCGTGTTTGGCATTACATTTTCGCAAAATCGGAATTTTCCTGATGTCCACAATGCTCCAAGTCGGCTCCATATGTGGTTCTAGAGATGGCTTTTATTCCACCATCACCAAATCTTTTAGCAAAGCCTTTATAGAAACTGCTCTAGCACCTTTGACATTTGTTATCTACCGTCGGTACAACTTATTCATATGAGTCAGGTATATTCAGCTTCTGCAAGCGTGGGTGTTCAGCCCAGTGGGTAAGACACTCGGCTTCTGAGCGTGGGGTCACCACCACTCACCACCACCATCGTTTTTTCCTTTCGAAATTATTGTTTTTACATTCATTTATTTATAGCAATTCGTCTTACGTGCGGGACAGTTTTCTCGTTGGGTAGGCATAGAAATGCTTACGCATTTAAAAAGCCTGCCATATGAGTAGAGAAGTAGCATTAGCCGTAAAAGGTACCGGACAGTGGCAAGCCGATACATTGAAATCAAAATGAAGTGCTTGGATGCTCCTTTGGAGGTGAACCGACGCTGCCGTCACAAGAAAACAGTCATACACGATGCGTTATAGCGACTCATGACATCAAATGCGCAATAAAACTTCTCTTTCTGGATTTTAGGTAAGTATTTAGTTCCGTGCACGGAGTAAGACAGATGGTAGTAGAGTAAGATGGTGGTATTCTCCTTTGTGAGAAAACAGGCTTCGTGTTTTTCAATTTCTAGAACCAATTTCAATCGCAGCTGATGAACAAACTGCCAGTAACCTTGCACCATTTACTAGTAAAATTCTAGTGCGTAATCGTAGAGCCTTTCTTACGTTCACGAAGGAGCTGTAAGGAAAGGCGATCAAGATTGTTTTCCGGCAACGTGTTCTGCTGAGTTTTTCGTAGTTCTGCGCGCTCTAATGGCGGCGGATGACATATGTGCGATGCGGCAGCGAACAAGCGCCCCCCCCCCCCCATATAAGGCTCCTCTATTTTTCAAAAGATAGAGGGGTTTTAAGCGCATAGAGCGCCGGGAGTATCACAGCGGCAGGCGCGCGCACAGTTTCATCTGCAAGCTGTTGATCGAGTACAACCGACTTATCCTCACCACGAGACAAGCTGCCGCTGGCCACCGCCGACACCGCTCCAGATGAGGGCAATTAAATCCAGCGCCACCTATGATCCTCGTCACGAAATCACGCTCGCGCTGCACACTTCGTCGAACGCCTTATCAGGCGAGTCGTTTAGCTCCCGTTGTCGGCGACCCTCAAGACGAGAATGGCCGCGAGAACGAAACGAGAACCTGCGAGAACATCCGGGCATCGTCGAGAGAGAAAAACGATATTATCCGGGCAACCAATCAGAACTTAAGAAAATGCGGTCTCTGGCCCCCAACCCCCCTTTACAGCACCGCATTACATACGCTAGTTACTGCCCAAACAAGTTACAAAAAAAAAAAAAAAAAAAAGAAAAAAGAAAGAAAAAGCCGGCAGATCCCACGCCCTGTCGGAATCGATGTTATGCGAAGCAGTGTGCGGGGAGCCTACCAAGTTAACGAAACGACCATGAGAGCACCAAGACGTAGGCAGCTCTTTCATGACCTACATGACACGCATGTCATGAGTAATCAGGAGTCCCTTTAGGGACACCTAAGATAAAACTTTAAGGCGAATGCCTTAGTCATGCTCATGACTATGGCGCCGGCCATCAACCTGTAGCCTTTTCCTTCACTTAGTACCACATCCGAACCCATTCCATTAGCTTTGAGTGCTAATCTTTTTTCGCTGAGTCACTCTCATTTTTGCTGAGTTATGGTCATGAGTATGACTTCTACCATCATCCTTTAATGTTTCCTTCACTTAGTGCCAACGTCCGAACCCAATCCAGTGGTTTTTGAGTGCAAACCTTTTCTGGCTGAGTCATTGTCATTTTTACTCCGTCATGGTCATGACTATGACTTCTACCAGCATCCTTTAGTGTTTCGTTCACTCAGTACCCACGTCAGAACCCATTTCAGTGGCTTTTGTGTGTTAATCTTTCTCGCTGGGTCATTGTCATGACCTACATGACACGCATATCATGACATTTATGTCACGACATATCATTTATGTTCATCATACACTCTTGTCATAGTATGCCAATTTTGGTACATACTGAGTTAACGAAACGACCATGATAGCACAAAGACGTAGGCGGCTAGATAGATAGATACTGTCAAAGTAGCAAATGTTCGCCAAGAAATGCTTCGCATTTAAAAATTTGCTTCCGATTTCTTCGTAAGGCTTGTTTACAATATCACTCAAGCTGCAGCTTATTGTACGCGAAGTTTGTCATTTGCAATATAGCGAAGTTCAAAAGGCAGATACAGTGCACCATACACTTGATTGTCATCTTTCGGCACTGAGACAGGGTTGCCTGTGCTCTTTTCAACGCCAGCTGTCCGTGAGTTCCGCGGCCCCGGTTTTGCGCCGCCTTTTTCGAGAGATGGTTGTTTGGCCGAGACGGGACTTGCAAAGAGGTTCAGTTCAAAACAGGCTCATTTCAGCTCGCTAAGCTTTCAGGCCTGCGTCGAGGCACCAATATGCTTTGCCGGTAGCCATTTCATGCTTACATCTACTCTCGGTTACAGGAGAGCCAGCGTTTTTTTTTAATCCGTGGCCTAAATCAAGATGAGAAATTTGCATACGGGTTGCCTAAAAAAGTAAGCAAGTGTTACACGTTTGTAAAACATGAAGGCGAAAGCCAGCCAGCTGAGGAAGAAGACGACGAACGCGCAAGCAGTGGCACGAACGCATCTCTGCGTCCACGTGATGGCACGCACTAGGCACACCTTTGGTAAACCACAACCATGGAGCCGCCGTAGCTTTAGGGAAGCGTGCTCGTCTCGCACCGCGGAGGCCCAGGTTTGATTCCCACCCAGACCGACATTTACCAAATTTTCTTTTCAAAGCCACTGATTTACTTTGTTTACAGGAACCTCCCTGAGAAATCAGACGGCAATCCGAGTATTTTTAGAGGAGTTCATACTCTTTGCGGCGTCGGCCCTTTTTCGTCACGGCGGTTTCGCCAAGGTCACTGCAAAGTCACCGCCAACATAGCCACCTACGGCTTTCGCCTTAAAACGGGTTAGCTGCTCAGGATCTGGTGCCTCTGCGAAAGATCCGTGGCTTGTCTGCAGCGGAGTTATTCGTGACAGTCTTGCCTCCATCCGATTCCACGAGATCAGAACGTTGCTATTCGACAATATTGAACAGTAAAATCTCGAATCGAATATAAACCGAACAGCAAGGGCTATTAGAAATTTATATTATTCGCAGACCCCTAAATAATAGTTAACAAGCGTGGGTGATGATAATCGCAGTATTCACGGCTGCGAACGATTTCTTGCCGAAAAATAACATTTACTCTGTGGGATTACGAATGACGGGTCCCAACACATACCGGTTTATTCATTTGTTAAATAGCAAGCGCTAAACGCATTACAACATTGTCTAAGGAAAGCTGCAGCTACGGCTCACCGATCCGCGAACCACGCGTCAAGTCTGGTCCAGAGGTCCCGCCTGGGGTATACTGTTGCGTCCCGAATCGGCCGGGCGCATTCTTTGATTGTTTCCCATCGAGGCAGGCCCTTTCATGAGCGTCGCCCAGACGGCGACAGTGCCAGACACCGACGAGACGGGCAAACAAGGGCCTCAACTCGGCAGTGCCCACTCTTTGGGTGCTTCCCACGATGCCACCCCTTGTTAGACGCGGGGATTAGTGCGAACGCCATTCTCCCGACCCTGGCAAGATGACCGTCGGAGGGCAAGAAACAAGTCACCGACTTTTGTGGAAGAAGTGTCAACCCCCTGTTTCCGGATTTCCTCGTCCTTGCTTCGAAGGTACAACATTAGAGGCGGAGTTCAGCGAACAAGACGGCCCGTCTGATTGGCCGCATCAAGGTCATCTGATTCCCTAGTCGGGTAAACTAGGGAAGACCGATGTTTTATAAGGAGACACCTTGCGTGCATTGGTGTGTCCTGAGACTTTTAAAGTGCTCTCCCATGGAGTGGGCTTCCATTTTGGAGCCACTGTAAATATGTAGAATAAACCTTTTTTTCTCTCGCTCTTACTCCCGGACGTACTCATCCCTTTGGCTGAAGGATCACCGGCCTATACGCTACCCGAGTCTCCACACCTGGCAGCAGCGGCGGGATAAATGCAAATCTCCGACCCGCAACAAACTGGTAGCAGCGGCGGGATAAATCTCCGACCCGCAACAATACATGCATATACGGCGAGCAGAAGCCCGGAAGTTATTTATCGGTCGCTGCTATCGAGGTCGGTGCGGTGCGCAGGCATGGAAGGTGTGCCTCGCCGGAGTTAGAACTATGCAGCAGTGGTGGCGACAGTGTATATCGCCACAACTCTATTATCTCAACTGCACTATTTTGAATATATATAATGTACAAACTTTCAATTTTTTTCTAAAGCTTTCCCGTGGTATGGCTGACGTAATTCCGCTACTTCGCCCGAACTACTTGCAAACGCGGTTATTACGTCCACAGCAAAACATAAGTTCCAACGTCGCTAATTAGCAAATTACACTAGTAAACATTTAGTCAATTACTATAAGTCGCTTACTCAAAGTTGCGGAATTAGACTAGGTCAGCTAGTCCTCGAGGCGGGTCTATTATTTAGAGATAATCCTGAGACCAGCACCGTTCTCGATGTTGATCTTCAAAACGGGCACACTCCAGTTCCGCAAACTTTTGTCGTGCAGTGCGCAAGTGAGGATTCTCAGGAAAAAAAAAAAAAAAAAAAAGAAAAGAAAAAAAAAAAAAACTGGAAGGCCAATGCATTCCCCCACAATTTCCGCAACGGATACTCCCGAGACTCCTATACCAGGTGGGCGTGCCTCGTGCAAAGAGTATTTGCTACACACGTGCCATAAAACATCAAAAAGGTTTCTCAGCTAAGTGGATGTCCGGCTTTTTCAAGACACGTGATGTCCGCCTCAGCTGATCAATCTAACCCAAGTGGCGGCATTGCAGTATATGCAATTTCTTTAAATATGATCAGCCAGAACGCAATGCGTGTTCAGGTTGCGGAATTATGCAGTCTTTTTTTTTTTTTTTCTCTCGGATCCCGCACACCTTAATATATTGACGCAGTATGCGTTACCCGCGCCGTGTGCCCTTGCCAGGAATGGTCAATGTCCCAAACCTACGTGTCCAGTGCGCATTCAAATCGATTTCGTCTTTGTCGTGTTTGTATTTTTGATCGGCCGCTGGCAATGCTTTCGGAAAGGGATTTTCAGCGCTAGTAATCCACGCAGAGACAGCAGCAACAGAGCGCAATAAGCTAATCCTGGATGCAAAGACCCTCCACTCTAGCATGTCAAGTGGATCGCTGAAAACACCCCCCGTACGTGCAACGATGCTTTCGTGAAAAGCGACGTGTTGAGGACGAGTATCAGACGAACTGCAAGTCTGTTTTACTATGCAAAACTATTATTAGTGTTGGCGGCGCTGGGTAGTATAAAAGTAAGTAAGGCCGTCTCCAGAAGCGCCTTGTCACGAATTAAACTCGGGAATAAAATAAATTGAGTCGAATCAACAAAAACGTCACAGTCTCGCACGAAAAGCGAAGCACTGATTGCGATAGCAAAGTCTTAGACAACACGAAGCAACGCTCGTAGTTTCATCGGTCGTATAAATTTCAGTGAACATTCGCTCACTAACTACGTTGCATGGTGCCACGCCGGCACGGACAAACATGAGCAGATCTCACTCGATGACCGCTAACACTCGCTGTGACACCACTGGCGCGACGAAGAGCGGCGGCAGCGGCGAGCCCTTCGGGATGCCTCCCGCTTCGACCAACACTCTTCTACGCGAAGTCGGCGCGGGAGAAGCCACCAGGGCTCGACGAGCGTAGCCTTTGTACCCGCACCGCCGCGACATTGCCTCCTACCCCCTCCCTTCCCTGAGCTACAGTGTACTAGAATAGGGTACCTGAGCGCACAAGAGGCCGCCGCACAAAGCCGCCATCCTTCTCGGCGCTCCCTCGCTCCTACAGCAATCTTGGACTTGTTCCTTAGCGAAATGGCGCAACCTACTCTGGGTGATCAGTACAGTGTACTAGAATACTGTGATCGGCCATGAATCGGGCGGTGAAAAAAAAAAAAAAAAACTGTTATAAATTTTCTTTTCCCCTTTTATTTTTAAAGGAAGGTGAAATTAGATAAGTATCTTGTAAATATTAATTAAAATACCTACTGTTACAGATATGTATTATCAAATATCTATTACAGTAAAAATTATTCGAGCATATGAAGTAAAACGAACAATTTCAGCATGCAATTCTTTTTGTCTCGTTAAGAAATTTGCCGAGGGCTTCACAAACGTTCATGTGGCTGTAACCCAGTACGGTATCCCTGAAGATTTACCGGAAGAGTCAGATTCAAGCCAAGGTTTCGGAAGGGTTCTTCTAAAAATCTTTCCCTTTAAATAATGAACTGGCGACATCTCAAAAATAAATGTTGCAGAGATTCACTCTAATTGCATAAAGGACACGAAGGTGATATAGCCAGACCCGACCTGTGGTAAAAGTTCAATGGGGGGACTCGGCACCGGAGTCTCGTAATCATTACTTCAATTTTCCTAGTGGACCACAATTTGTTGTTCCAAGGAAAACTGAGATGAAGGAAATTCGATGTTGACAACGATGATATAACGAAGTTATTTGTAGTACTATAATTTCTGAATCGCACCGCAGTGGTGAAAGCTGACGTATGTAAAATGGGGATTACAGGACCATCACGGGATGCTACTGCGAGTGCATCTGCATATTCATTTAAAGGGGCCCTGAACCACTTTTTATCGAAGTGGATAAAGACATCTGAAGTGAAAATAGGCTACTTCAGAAATACTTTGCCGAAAGAAGTACTCGTGCTTTAATGCGCTCAGCAGAAGCGGAGTTATTAGCAATCCGCCTTTTTCACGGCGCTACGGCGCATGCGCCCTGCCCTGGCGGATTAGTCGCGAAACGTTTTGGAAGGGTCGCGCGCGCGGCCGTGCGGCCCCGTCTGGGTGAAACGTCCCCCGAAAAAAAAAAAAAGAAAAAAAATGCGCTCGCACGCGCGCTACTGCAAGTGCAAACTCGTTTTGTGTACCTCGTTGAAACTTCACTGGTAGCTCGACGTCGGTGCGGTACCGAAAACATGCGTAGCGTAAGACTGCAACTCCACTTTTAACAGAAAGCGGTGAGAGCTTCGTCCATACTGCACAGGGAACGTGACGTAGTTGCCGCCTTGCATTGATGGCTGTAATAGTAAATTTATCGATAAACCCCTGCGTCACACTTGGAGACACTTAAAAACACGTTGCTGACGAAGACTTCTTGCAGCGTCGGTCCTCGCTTGCTAGTAGTGGCAGCGTGTGCCCGACTTCACGTACTCGTTCAAGGCGCGGTAACACTCGGTCGATACGAGACCGACAAGACGCGCACGCCTACGATTGGCCGACCATTCAGCACTGTGTCGCTGAGACCATTTTATCATACCAGGCCTACAAGACGTAACCGACGAGCGCGAGTTGTCGTACTGCGACGGGCTTTCTTGTCGACGGCACCGATAAAATCAGCGTGCCGACCATCGTTCGACCGAACCGCGCGCGCGATCGGCCGTCGAACCGCTAACGCGATAGCCGCAACGGCTTCGTTAGTATATATAAATAATCGCGCTCAAAGTCAGTCCAGACATGCCTACGAAGTTGAAATGTACAAGATTCGACCCTCTTAATCCGTGCACATAAGTTTGAGCCAATGTTGATCCTGTTCAGCGAAGGTTAGGCCTGGCGCCGTCGAGTTCGTGCACCCGCATGCCGGCGGACCTGAAGTGAAAAGTAAGCAAGTTAGCACGACGGAAACTGCTTTTATAGTTCTGTTATGGCCTTAGCGATTTGAAATAAACAACTCTTCGCTTCGATCGCCGCGTACACAATAAGCTGCAAGCGGGGACACAGCGCTGTGCCCAACGCCTGTGCCAACACCTGTACGTCACCGTTCCCGTATATAGCTGCCGGTCGCATTCGCAACGTAGATGGGCGGGTCTTTACGTGTTGTCATGCTGACACATTTCTTAATTCCTGAGATGTACTCTTTATCTCTGCGTCAAACCCGAAACAAGAGACGGTGCATTCGGTACAGCAGCATTAACAGCCGCTTCGCTCAGTTATATACCAACGGTGTCAGCGATGGCATCCGCGTTTTTGCAGAACAACACGGCCTTTAAATAAGCGCTTATGCGAGCACGGTTTACTGTAATAGTGCTTTATGACACGCGCAAACTATCGCGAAGTTAAAGAAAAGCGAGAATCAGTAATAAATTAACAGCCCAATAATTGTAACTGGATCACAGCCGCCATTGTTTAAGTGGCTCAGCCGCTCATACTGACTCGTCTCACGATGGAACAACGCGGCTCATATGAGCAGATATGTGTTTTATTCTACGTTTCGACATTGTTTCATATCAGCGCCTTTTTCATATATGCACCTTACCTCCATTTTTTGACGCTAACAACGATCTGTGGCTGTAGATGCCGATCTAAACAAGTGCATCGCTTTGCTAAATCCGACGCAGAAGGCTGCGCACTCGAAAACATCTTATTTATGCGAAACGTCTAAAGAATGTGTAAAAAGAATTACAAAAAAGTGAGGTGCAAGTGTAGGAGTTAGCGCCAACAAACTCCAAAGCAGCCGCTACGGCAGAGGGAACTCAGCGTGCCTTTATCGGCCGCACTGTAAACAAAACAGCTCACTCAGGCCTGCTCACCCTACATATATATAGTTGGTGAGTGCTACATGGCTTCCAGGAACGACATGCTGCCCCCTAGAAGCCATTATAATTATTTGCGATCCACGAAACGCACAACCGATGAGCACTTAACACGGGCGCAGGTTCACAAATCAACCGGCGAAAGCCCCAGCACCCTACCAAAACGTTTCCAGCGGCGCGCAACAGAGGGCAGCACAGGAAAATGAAAAAGGCGGATTAAACAGGGCCTCGCTGTGCTCCCGGGAGTTCCTTCGTCAATGGCTTGCACTGCGAAGGTTAAGGCGGAGTGGAGTGGAGGTGGCCACAACGCTCTGCCTTCTCAATGTCACCGCGGCGCGCAATTCAGATTTCATTTTCGATGTTAACGTAGACGCCATGACTTCCTATTTTGGTGCCTACGACGCGCTAAACGTACGCCAAACACGGTTGTCCACAGCGAGCCGCAGTGCGCTTAGCTAGTGGATTGTGGCGGCCGCGATATGGCCGACCGCACGACCAATATTACTCGCGTATAGGAATGTGCTTTATTACGAAATAAAGCACCCAGAAAAAAGCGAGGATCATGGCTTCTGTTGAAACGACAGCACTTGAGAGAAAGGTGACTCCGTTCGCGAGCTCCATGCACCGCTAAGACAGCATAACTTACATATATTCACAGCAGCGTATGCTACCCGCGGACTATGTTATTTCAGCAAGCCCTAGGGGTGGTTCACGCCCACCTCTATCTCAAATACTACCGTTTCAACAGAAGCCATGATCCTCGCTCTTTTCTGGGTGCTTTATTTCGTAATAAAGCACATTCCTATACGCGGGTGCAGTCAGCTACACCGCGGCCGCCGCGAGGTGCCGCTACGAGTCCACTGACTAAGCGGAGTGCGCTTCACGGAGGACAACCGCGTTTGGCGAACGTTTAGCGCGCCGTAGGCACCCAAATATGAAGTCGTGGCGTCTACGTTAACATCCAAAATGAAATTTGAACTGCGCGCCAGGGTGAAATTTTGAAGGCGGAGCGTTGTGGCTGAATTTTGAAACCATGCAGAGGCCGAATTTTGTATGCAGCTCCACATGAAAACAAAACGCAGCCGAGCTCTATTATCGGGCAAACATACATGCAATAGATCATAATGAGAGCTTGCCGACGCAATCCTGATCGATTGCTGAATACGCAGCATTCCTACTGCGCATGCTCCCTTTGAGGTAATGTGTTCTATATGCGGACTCCAATTAAGCTTTTCGGTGTATGACACCCAAATATTTAAGTGAATTCACCTGCGGGATACTCTCTTGTCGATAAAGAATGGAAATTTGCACAGGAACGCGCTGAGCTAAAATTAGAATGGCGCTTCTTCTGATATTAAGACAGAGATTAATGCCATCAAGCCACCATTCAACGCTACTCATATAGGACTGTAGCGTTTGGTACAATGCATGTACATTTACCGATGCAGTAAAAAATACGATGTCATCGGCGTATACATGCACGCGCACATCCTGTTGCAAAGGAACAATGCACAGTAAAACATTAAACAGCAATGGCGATAGGACTGATCATTGGTGTAGACATTCCCTGTAGTTTAAAAATTCATAAACCCACGCGACAAAATAATTTGGCCGACCCGCATTCTGAAGCGCGTTTATTAGGCCTACATGCTCTACACTGTGATACGCTTTACCGGTATCCAAAGTGACTAAGGTAGCATTTTTTTTCTGACATCGAGCTAGTTGAATTCGACTTTCTAGGTCGACATGGGCACACCAAATCGAGCACTCACGTCTGAAGCCAATTTGGCACAAGCTCAAAATCATGTTCTCTATCGACCAATTATCTATGCGGTCGTGTAAGATTATTTCGATGAGTTTTACTAGGTTCGATGTAGGAAATATTCGTCTAATGTTATCTAAGACGTAGCCAGCTCCTTGCTTTTTTTTTAATAATGGGATTACTTTTGCAACTCCATTCCGGAGGAATCCACGAATTTTTTATACAATGATTTACCACGGTAAGCAATGCCTGAGGCGATTTATTAAAGTATTTATTTGCGTAGTAATGCCATCGGGACCTGGCGCTGAATTGGGCAGCTGGCTTACATTTGTCAGCTCCGAAACTAACTTCTTCAAAGTCTTCACCATGAGAAGGCGGCGTAGCGCGATAGGGCAAAATCGACTTAAAGCGACTTTATACGGAACATTACGGAGACGACGACGACAAAGGAAATGCCCCAGGAATGTCCATATAATTGATATCGCAATAAAATTTATGACCCTAAGGGAACTTCATGTTGTCAAAACTGAAAGCACAATGCCCCCCCCCCCCCCCCTTTCCACCAAGAGCTTTTGTAAGAAACTAAGGTTACTCTGTCATCACAAGTTTCGGTACAGCGAGTTTCCCAGCGTGCTCCTCTCGAAGCGAAACGTTTTCAAATTGCATCAACAGGCTTAGAAGCAAATTTTCTGGAAAAAGCATTAAAAATAAAGCAAATCAAGGGCCACGTGAACCACGACAAATGAAAGCTATGAATCCCGTAGCCAACAGCACAGGTGCTCGCCCTATGCCGCAAGCGAGTATACGGTCGACAGCACCTGAGCAGGTGCCACAAACGACGTCACAGCTGGACCTGCGGCACGTCAGGCGCAAAGTTCTGACTATATTCTGTCCCGGACGTCTATCACCTCCTCGCACCCGTTTCAAAGCGCACGAAACAGAGAACGAATCACCTAACGCCACGTATACGGTATACATTAGGAAAGGAACAAACATCTTTACGTGATGTAGCACACACAATCAACACTTGGTCAGAGAGAGAGAGAGAGAGAAAAAAAAAGCTTGTGACGGAAGGACGCAGCTGCATTACAAAACACACACACACACACACACACACACACACACACACACACACACACACACACACACACACACACACACACACACGCACACGCACACGCACACAATACAAACACAGTGTACTTGCAAGGCGCATAAAACAGACTTTTTTTAACGCGCTTCTACAGACACTCGTACGCTATATTACAGCTGGCATGCAAAAGGTATACAGCCAGACTCGATATTATAGGCTGACTTTTGCGCGACTCATACAACTCACGCGCGGGGGGAACGACGTCGAAGTTCATCGCTCATCCACTGCTTGCTTCGTCCATAGCACTAAACCGCGGACTACATGACATCCGCGGTATACGTGAGCAGGCTCGGGCATGTTGGTTATTAAACATGCCGATTTGTTTGGTAAACAAATGGGCACAGCACTGACGACCGGTGATCATTTGCTTTTTTTTTTTTTTTCAAACCTGTTCAGTCGGCGCCGTTTCTCGTCGTATGTGCGACTTATATAGCACTGAATGTTGCCCGAGAAAGTAGTGCCAGTCAGCTCATCTCTGTTGTGCGTAATCAAACTATATATCCTGACATGAAACCTTACCATATTATGTCCACTCATATAACTGTATCTAACGCACACAGACCTCTTCATAGAATATCGCACGATGTTCCAACTGTTTCATTAATTTTTCTTAAATTCCTTACATTTCGGCTATACGATCGGGGTATGTGACCATTATTGGTCAATCCCCCATAATGGGTACGTGGACACAAAGGTGTACAAAATGCTTAAATGTATTTACATATACATCGTACTTTTCTCTGCACACGCCGTACTTACGCTGTGCATCCGCCACATTTGGCGCTTGCATTTCGGCATAGCTTGTGAACGGTTTGGCGCATAAACATTGCATAAGGAGAAAGTTGTGACCGATGCGATACGTGGCAGATTACACGTTCCACAGGATGAATATAAACGCAATTGTAAGCATTGCACTTAGCTGATTAGCGTTAACTTACCCGCTTCCCTGAAGCTTCGCTTATGCACGCGAAAGGCACCGAAATGTGAAAATACATAACAACGTGCTTTACATGCCGCATTAAAAAGTACTAATGGCTCCTCTGTTCTCGCAAGATAACGCTATCTCGCTAAAGAAGGCTAGCAACCGACGACCCTCATGTCGACGTATAATGCGTACGGAAGAAAACTATGATAAAATTGCGAGAAACATTTTCTTTTTCAGGCAGCGCTCACGTGACCACCTTAACCGCGCTTACAGAAGCCACGTTCCAAGATCCGAGACCTTTTCAGCTCTTAGGAAAAAAAAAAAAAAAAGGGGGGGGGGGGGGGAGAGACATAAAAAGTAAGGATGCTGGCGTGCTTTCTGCCCTGTCGACCTTTCGCTGTTAAATGATACATGCTGGGGTTTTACGAGCCAAAATAGCGATCTGATTATGAAGCACGCCGTAGTGTTCAACGTCTAGTAACGTTGGTAGTGTTAGACTCCGAATTAATTTCGACCACTAGGGTTTCTTTAACGTGTACCCAATGCACGGTACAGGATACCGCGGCGGATTTTTTTCACTTTTCTTCTAGTGTTTATTTGTCCGCTGGAGATGTCTCAGCTAGACGTAGAAGTTTCAACTAGCTCAGCTTTCCGTACCTTCAACCAGGTTCCAAGCGCGCCGACTAGTGCGCGGTGAGCCCGGTGTAAACCTCGGCAACTGCTTAGCCGCTGTTAGACGGCGCTATCTCGCAGCACCCGGTAACACCGCTGCCAGCCACGAAATCTTATCTCAGCTCCCACGGCAATGCGCAGTCTAATTGCTCGACCTACGTTTTTGGCTTTTTGCTCCCCACGGAGGGTCATAAGCGAGGCGCCAGCAAAGGATTGTTGCCACGTTTAAATTAAGGTTCCGCAGTGGCCTTGAATTTCGCATCGCGCGATGAATGAGTGGATTTTGACTAGCCCAAACGCCATTGCACATCAAGGATAATTATAACACGTGCCCACGTATATTTTGCGCCATCGAGCGCAAGTTCGTGCCAACAAACTATAAGATGTTACTTGAGTAAGATTAACTGGTGTAGTAATTAATTATTAATTGATTTTCTGAACTATTCGCAACTAAAACTTGGCTCCAGCGTATGAAATCGCTACTATGGGTGTTGCGTTAAGCTTATCCGGTCTAAATATGAATTTTGAGGTATTAAACTCAACGTAGGAAAATCTATACGATGTGCTCTGTGGAGTAAAGAGCCCCACCACAAAAACGGGGCGGTGAATGGACCTTTTCTGCTGCATCTATTCTCAGGCCATGGAATAAAACATTTTGATTAACCTAAAGATCAGCTTCTTTTAAAGCTGGTTCTTTTCATTCCTTTGCTGTTCGATATATATAATTACATGACTGGCTTCGTCTATCGCGCCTATCCGTACGCTTCCACGTGAATGAGCGCCGAGTGGCGCTTCGCGATCAACCGCGGTAACTTGCAGTGCACGATCAACGGGGCAAAGTGAGACCCACACAGACATATGTCTGTCCCGTTGTCATGCGATGCAAGTTATACGTCGTGAGCCAATTACTTAGCCCGACACTTCATTAAAGCTTCTTTACGAACCCTCCGGGACTTCTCTGACCGTGGCTAGTGGTTGGGTGCTACTGTCTTGCCGGACAGCTCACACTTGGAAAAAAAGAGAGCGAAATTGAATCACGTGTTCGGTGCTGGGACCGAAACTTCGGCTGTCGCTTTCGAGACTTTCGGTTGTCGTTTATTTTTGTCTCCGCTACAGTTTCTTCCCCCTCTCTAAAACCTATTTTGGTGAAACAAGTCCTTCGACCTCCATTGTCCTACAAAGCACCGGTTAGTACATATCTCGCTTAGAACCATACTTGAGAATGGCAGAAGTGCGAGCCAGCTGGTAAAGTCATTGGTGATTTGATAACAACGAAGTGAATCGTAAGAAGTTTAGACACGCAGTCTTTCAAATTTCATTTTTCATATATTTTGCAGAAAGAAGGTCTACAACTGGAGAAAATGGAACGCCAAAGTTCCATACTTTGAATTTCGTGCTCAAACTTGTCAGCATCCGTTCATTAGTGTGAAGTCACCGATCTGAAAGCGTTTTCTCGTATTCGGGCCGTTTTTGCACAGGAAATGTTCTAAAGACTTGCTAGGCTGCGCCTCTAGTTCCTTTACAATGCTACGTAGTCCCCCTTTACCGATAAACTAAAAGCCCCTTAAAAGACACACTAAAGAGAAACACTAAATCAGTTTAGACTGACAAAGTATTATTAGAAAACTTTATCTTCGGTAATTTCGCCATAATGGATTGATTATTAGAAGAGAAAATGAATGTCACAGTTTCATTTTTATAATTTAACTGCTGAAATCTCAGCGCTGGTAGGCCAGCGTGACGTCACAGATGTCAAAGTATTTGTTTCGTATCTGGGCCGTTAAGGCTATGCAGAAACTTTTGAAACATGCTAAGTTCATTATTTGGATATTTTAGAACAGAATGTAGTCCATCCTTACTGATACGAATTAAGCTAAACCCAGCCAGACGCCATCAAAATCCACGAGGTCACGGCGGCGAGCTGGTGCGTGAACTTTACGGCGGCGTCGCCACGCGTCTTTCATTTCTCGCGTACCAAGCATCTTCCCACGTCAACGGTGGCTTTTAAATTACTAATACAGCCCGAAATATTTTTCTATTTAGTGTCATTTTAAAACACTATTCTGCCGCCGCCTCGCCAACGCTCGCGGGCTGTGCACCACGATAGAAAAATTAAACGGGACCGGTGCATGGCGATGAGCCGCAGCGCGATACCAGCCAATCACCAGGCACGGGTGGTCCTGCGCCTAAAGCCTCCACAGCAATGTATCGATAGCGTTGCATTCGCGTTCTACACGAACCTTATGGAACGGGAACCGACAACACCAGAGCAAAGGCGTGCCTACGCTAAATGGCTCCGCCAGACGATGAGAAGCGCTCGTAACTTAAAAATCTAATGCGAGTGGGAGGGAGCGGGGCTAAGGACAGTCCTACGAAGATGGCGCAAGCGACTTTGCGGAACACAATTTTGACAACAGCTTCCAAACTGACTATAAATCAATATAAACGAATCAACCTTGTCAGCAGCGGTGTCGGCAGAGGCGGAAAGAGAGCATCTGACGAGTTATCCGCGCTCTGAGGTGCGAGGCCGTTTTAAGGACAGCTGTTTCCGATATTTTTCTGCGGACAAGACAGCCTAAAAGCTGGGCCAGCTATTCACGTTAGCTTTGTGTACAGCCGCATTACCCGCAGTCTCAGTGAATGCACTTTCAACCTAGGCGGCAGCCGCGATGAATTATGTCAGCGGCGCGCCCGTACGTGCTTTCATTCATGCCTGCCCCAGCAGCGTCAGCAGAAGGACATGCACGGAACGACCATCGACGACGTCCGTATTGGATGCGAACAGGGTGCGAATAGTCAAAGAGTGAATTGCTTTGTCTAAATCGACACATTTTTATTGGATGACTGGAAATTATTTATCAAAAGTTATCCACCTTGTGCGTTCGCTCAGGAACTGGAGCTTCCGCGTAATCGCGGCTCTCCTGAAGCATATATAGAGGTTTAGCGTGTCCGGTATTCCGGATGAGCGGGGGCGTTGGATGGATGGATGAGGCTGAACTATTTAAATCGGGCGGTGGCACACACCACCTAGCCGTGACTATAAACATATTTTGTACTTTGTGAAGGGTGGAATTTCACCCCTGCCTTGATTTTAGCCACCAATCAGATAACCTCCGTTTGGTTATTTCTACCCGCTTAAAGTCTATTTTGCCTCCACTGTCCCTAAACCCCAATGCTTTGAAAAAATCAGCCCCGTTGCTTTGCACTGTAGGGTTAAGCCCTTTACAGAAAAGTATGAGGTGTTCAGCCGTTTCCTCTACCTCTCCACACGCACCGCACAACGTGTCTATACCTTGGTACTTGACTCGGTACATCTTAGTACGCAATACTCCCGTCCTGGCTTCAAACAACAAAGAGCTTCCCCCAGAATTATCATAGATATTGTCTTTGACAATTTCTTGCTTAAAAGTTCTGTATGTTCCCAGTGCTGATTTCGTCTGCATCGCTGTTTTCCAGACCCCTCTCTGTTTCTTTAACCTTTTTTAAACCGCTGTTTCCTGGTTTGCACCCCTCCTGCAGTCCAAATACTTGATTGACAATTTTCTGGTCAGCTTCCTTCATTTTGTGTCAACATTCCTCATGCACAAATAACTGAAAACTCTCCTTGCCCACCGCTTTTCTGCCATTTCTCTCAATCGCTCCTCAAATTCTATCTTGCTGCTGGCTTCCCTGCCCTCGAATGACGTCCATCCCATGTCACCCTGTACCCCCTGATTTGGTGTATTTCCGTGTGCTCCCAAGGCAAGCCTACCTATCCCTCGCTGCTTAACTTCCAACCTTGCTCGAACCTCTGATCTCATGCACAGGACCGCATTACCGAAAGTCAAACTAGGGACCATCACCCCTTTCCAAAACTCTCTCACCACTTCGTACACATATTGTAATTCCACAGTGCCCTATTTTTCATCACAGCTTCATTCCTGCTACCTTTCGTCGTTACATATTTTTCATGTTCCGTTAGGTACTCAGCCCTATTGTTTATCCACACTCCAATATATTTGTACTTATCCACTACCTCCAGTGTTATCTCCTGTATCCTATTCTCACTGCCCTGATTATCGTTAAAAGTCATGACTGCCCCCCCCCCCCCCCGATTTTTCTTTACTAAACTTCAAACCTAAGCTATCTCGATCTTTACCACAGGTGTCCATTAATCCCTGCAAGTCTTCCTTGCTGTCAGCCATAAGTACAATGTCATCCGCGTACATCAGTCCTGGTAATGACTATTTAATCCATTCTCCTTGCTTGAAAAAGGAAAGGTTGAAGCCAAGTCCGCTTCTCTCATTTTTTCTCTAATCCTTGTAAATACAGCATGAACAACAAAGGTGACAGAGGGCACCCATGCCTAAGCCCCTGCTGTATCTCTATAGGCTCAGGATACCTTGTTTTCCCATTTTATAAGCACCTTGTTACTTTTATAGATATCTTTTAAAAGATTACGTAAACCTGCGCGGTGACGCCACCTGGTGGCGCACAGCTCAACCAGACACAGCTATTATAGCAGTAACTGAGTATATATTCTACTTCACGGCTGGTACAAATGTTCGGCGAAGGCGCAATCGTGAACGCCGCTGTCGCAAATTTGCACCAGCAGCAAAGTTCAATATATTAGGCGCTGTGTTTGTCTGGTTGAGCTTTGCGCCACCAGGTGGCATCACCACTCCGACAGCTCTAGGGTGCCTCGATGCCAGCGCCGCCGTTCAGGATGGTGCCATCGTTTGATTGCCCCCGTGCCGCCGCTTTCTCGCTGCGACGCCATCTTGAGTCACAGCGAGCGGTTGCGAGTGCTTGGTGCCGGTGCTTAGTTCGAGACAGTGCTCGCGGATGCTTCGCTGACGCTTCTACTTGCTGGACAGTGTTCAGCCGCATGAATGACAAGCTTGTCAAGTGCATCGAGTCGACATGACGGACTGTTGTGTTCCCAAGTGCACCGGATCGACGCATAAAGGGCTTCGTTGTTTACGCTTCCCCCGGGACCCAGAGCGAAGGAAGAGATGGGAAGCACAAGTAAAGCGGTATCACTCGAAGGCAACGGATAGATCCTACATTTGCGAGGTAAGTGTCAAGAAAGTTTAGACTATCGCACCGTGTTTTTCATTTAAATAAGAAAGTATTCTCTGATCCTCGCTCACGTACCTACGTTCGCTCACGAACTAAGCACTGAACCGATGCTGTCTGAGTAGCCTATGGTTTGCGAGCGCGCGTCGCATAGGCTTTTGCCATTTTGATCGGCGCAGTCTATGCGAGTAGTACCCTTATTTTAAGGACTGGCGAAAATGCTTCGCCGCGAAATAGCCTTACATTAGCTACAAACCGTCATGTAATCCACCTATTTTACTTTTTCACGGGAAGCACACATCGTGTGTCTCTTGTTTCTTTTTTTTCCCCTCAGTTTCTTTTTTCGCTACTGGTTATTTGGAACTAAAGAACGCAGTGCTTCTTCTGGGGAGAGCGGCTGTTGTGTACGTGGCAAGCGAAGCATTGTGATTTTCTCTGATTTCTCAGCAGATATCTTGCGGATCTGAGGTTGTAACGTTATATAGCTGATTTTTTAGACGAATATATTTGAAGCGTGGTGCTCGTAAGCCGATGGTCATTCGTGCTCATTCCCGATCGTCGTGGGTGGTACTGTGACGGTCTTTAAATGCCTGTGCACGGTATGCCCAGGTGTAGTAGCAGTTAAGGGGCATCATGGGACCAAAATGTTTCGGCGCTTTCTGGCATGGTGTCTGTTGTAGCCTGCGCATTTCTTCGAAACGTGTGAAGCGAGGTAATACAGCATTACTTTTGCGAAATTTTATTTTTAAGCACTGTAATGGGTTCTCTGTATTTGCAAGACAACTTTTCATATCAATAATCACTTTTGTTGTTTTACTTGTACTTAGAAACACTTTGAAGAGGACCATGCAGTACGAGGGAAATCGACAGGATGGGCGCCGTCTGTTTAAGTCAACAGCCCTACATCATCATGGACTATATATTTTCGAAGTGAAAAACATTGCTAATCTGTATTTGACTGTCCTAGTTTTATTTACGGTTTTTGTACGCGATATGTATGCAGTGTTGTTTATATTTTCAATGTAGTTATCAGATGTTCTAATGGTTATTTATAAAATGTTCTGTACTCGCCACCGATGTGTTTGACTGATGCAACGTATTCGATGGTAGCTGATGTATTCTGGTTGGATATCTTGATTAATATTACCCGCAGTTGCGTTTTCTTGTTTTCGATTTATATTGTGTGTAATAAGGTTGATGTACTCATTTGAACCCCCCCCCCCCCATGTAATGAATAAATTAAAAAAAAAACTCTCCCTAACCCGAATTGTGTGTGTCGAGCCTACCTTGCGAATTTTTTTTTTATCTCGTCTTTCAACATAACCTTCAGGCGCTACACAGTACATATAATTTTTCATGTACATATCTCTTTCATGATTGACTGTACTAGACATTACTAAGTAAATGTATTTTTTGCATCGTTTGGTTTCTTGTGTGTACTACGCAAGATTGACACAGACAAGTTACGTTACATTTTTCTCTACAGCACTAACTAAACCTTATTTTCACATCGCAGTTATTTTTACACCAGCTTAATCCTGTCATCACACAGTTTTGTGGGCAAAAAAGAAAAGCAAAATTGCGCGTAGATATCGTCAAATAATTGCAATGAACGCGAAGAGCACGCGCAACGCACGGGAAACTAACCGCGTGACGTGTAACCAAAGGAGGCGTGACGTGTAAACCAAAATACAACAACGAAAAAGAAAAACTTCCACACACACAGGGGGTCGCAAACCTTATATACCAAGCATCGAAGCGCAAAAAAAGATAGTGCGTATTTCAAACATACACACGGCATATTAAATGTGATTGAATTAGGCAACTTGGGGCATGTTCCCAGCGCCATACATTTACGTCTTGGACCTTCGACGAGTTAACGGCTATTGGTTATAAAGACGTGCAGATACGATACCGATAAAAAAATCCCCATCAAGGCAAAGCACTTGGAAGTGCGCCGCGAGTAACATTATGAACGCAAGCGTAGCTGAGTCTGAGCTCATGTGATTCAATATGGCGGCGCCAGCGGGGTTGTCTCCACCCTGAACGGCGGCGCTGGGCATCGAGGCACCCTAGACAGCTCACGCCCTCGCGCATCCGGCAAACCACCCACGCTTGCCGTTTTACCGGACACGCTAAAACGAGCAGTTCTAGCCAGCGTCGGCATGACTCCAACGAGTGTTGCTATTCCTTATATTCGAACAGAAACAATTATTTGACAATTTCAAATATTTGCACACCCCTAAAATAAGTTAAAAGGAAACATGCAGATCGAACGCACATACATGGTAGAATGTGTGTAAAGCAATCGACGCGTTAGTGAAGTGGTTAATTAAATGGTCCACAAGCAAATGGTGTGCACAACTGTGTTTATTTTCGTCCTATGCAACGTGTAACCTCAGGAACACTATAGTGTTAATGCAGTAGACCATTCACAAGCTATGACGAAATGCAAACGCCAAATCAGGCGGATGCACACTGAGACGTCGACGCTGCAATGCCACGAAGCCGATGTGCGACGCACGTCGAGGCAAGAACGATGGTGAGATATGGCACAGCAAATAGTGACAAGAAACACATCGCTTTTATACAGCTTTAAGAACTTGTCTGTACTGACTTGCTCGCAGACAGTATTCCTTTTGCTTCTTTTGCCCATCAGACGACTTCCATTGGAAGGTTCGGGGACCAGCGTGCAAAACCGCTTTCGCGAAGAGAATATGGTTTTCGTATAACTTAACATTCGTAAGATCATAAAACGAACTATAATTCGTAAACTTTACGCAAAATTCGGGAGACTTGGAAGGTATACGCATTTCGTTACAACAGTCACTTCCTCCTGTTCTGTTGGTTTCTGATAGACTGTCCCGTCGACTGGTAGATCCCGATATTAGAGGAAGCTATTGTAGATCAACTAGAACAAACACAAAGAAACAGAAGACCCGACACCTAGGGCGCTACATTATTTTGTACGTTTTCTCGTGGTTTTCTAGGAGACTAATAAATCAGTTGTGCGTGTAGCGCTCGTGGTATTTGTTTTACTTGCGCTACAATGGCTTCCTTAATTAGCGAGGGCGCGGCTTCACGCGAGCCAATGGCGATAAGGATGGATAAATTGAAAAAGCACAGCCCCCGAACAACCTTTTAGCTGACCTGGAGGACCATACATACACTCTAAAGCTGCAAACGTGTTGAAGAGCATGCAATGACATGCTTGCTTCAACGTCGTGATTACGACGATGATATGGTGCTATTCCCTTTGTAGCGGGCGGGTATGGATCTCAAACTCTAGCAATAATACGTTATTATTGCGATTGCAATTATATGGACACTCCATGCAAAGCGCGCCTAATGCCAGAGTCGTTAAATTTTATTGCGATAGCAATTATATGGACACTCCAAAGCGGATTTCTGCCGTCGGCGTCAGTCGTCGCGCTCCGGACGCTGTATGTACGAGTGAAAGGGCGCGAGGGACACTGCGCTTTCACGGGGAGCGAACGCACGTCGGAGAGCAAACGCGCGTTCTGCGCCGTGCTCCCTGAAGGGCTGCAGAATTAAGCGTCTCTTTCCTCCTCTACAATCACAAACGCGATTTCTCCCGTCGCGCGAAAGGCCGTGGGGGGACGGGAGGGAGGGAGGGTAGGCGACGTTTAGCTGCGGCACCAAATGCGTATTTATATAAACACGTTGCGAGGCGAAAACGTGGGTAAGATTTCCAACGCTGCTCGACGAGTGTCCCATTCTGATCTCGTCAAAAACTTTGAGCCGCCCCCAGAGGCACCGGCAACAGTTCTGCGCGTTGCTGGTGCTGCTGCATGTCCAAGTTAACACAGATGATAAAACTACTATCCTTACTCCATATAGCTCTCTACTAATGTGCTATCGCAATTGATGCTTCGCCTTTAGGGTGAAACTGCGACATTAAAAAAAAAAAAATTCAGTAGCACTACGGTTGATCCTCGCACGGGGCATTGGGATTCACACTTCCTGGCTACACCGCACCGTTCGATGCCACTAGAAACGATCGCCTTGCGTAAATATCCAACGTAGTCCCGAGCGAGTGTGTCGACAGTAGGGCACGCTATCAGCTCCGCCAAAAGGCGGCCATCTTCTGCAGAGTTCTACAGAGACGCTGCTCCCCCTTACAAGTGAGAGCCGGAGAACTACGATTCACGTTTGTGCAGCCGGGGACTACAAAAAGCCGTAAATTGTCCGTGGCAGACTGGGTGCTCGAAACTTTACTCCAGAGGCGTTTGTGTTACCTCGGAATTGGGAGTTCCACATGAGAGGCATTCGTGACAAGTCCTCTCCGAGAGTACACGAGGCAAAACTTACAATGCTGGCCAAACCAGCGCGCTGTTTTTTGTTAGAATGACACGCAGCCGACAGCGAATTAAGAAGGCTACTAAAAAAGCTCCGATTCGCTTCTGGCAAAAGAAAGGCGAAGCGCTAAAGGGCGGCACTTCCAGGTCACTACAACCCTATATAAAAAGAGAAAGCTACGTGCCAAGTTGCTGGCTCAGTAGCGGTGTATCACTCGCATTTTCAGTTTCACTGTTTCAATGAGCTGTCCGGACAGGTGCGTCCTTTTCCAACACTCGTAGGTCACGCCAACACTACCGCATAACCAGAGCGTCGAATGAACGGCGCCGAGTGGTTTCGCATGTTATCACGCAACAGGCACAGGGCCTTCGCCAAAGCCGTCGCACAGAGCTGGTCGATGGAAATGAGATGTAACACTGTCCAGTTGAGTCGTAGTATCATGCTTCGTTGCTTATCCTTTGCCACTCCACAACGATGACCGTTCGAAATTGCAGCATCTGTCGGCCATCCGCCACCACTGCAACAATCACGTTTTCAGGCTTACAGGGAAACCTTGCCCTCTTCGTTCTGCTTGTGTCCCGTGTTTGCACGCCCTGCCCTTTCAGCACCGTGAATCCTTACCTACCCGCTCAGAAATAGCGCTATGCCGTTCTTGGAGTTAAGATCAAGTAGGTGCACGCTGCCCTCAGTCCCGTTTTAGCGGCGTTCTCAAGTCACGACACCGTTCTCCTATGCAGCTAGCTACAGTTAGTCGGAGCGTAAGATCAGGCTGTGACTCTCAAGACATGCTGTATTCAGCAGGAGTTTATTGGCAAAAGCGAGATGATGCTCATGCTGTTACAAAGTAAGTATGTTTCTCGATGGCTACAGTGCGCTGGCGCAACACATTAGAGTTGAGCAAACGGTTGAGCGTGCCAGCTCGCCCGCAGAACCATGCTACGGGAATTTAACGATCGCTCGCCGCTGCTGCTGTACTAACCAAACGGCAGCGTGGCCGAGCACGACGCCGATACCACGAGTGGCAAGTCTTCGTGGAAGGTAATCCGCGTTTCGTTGAGAAAGACACGTGGCGCATTGTTTGCCACCGTGCTTAGCCCCATGGAAGCCGACCAGCAGCTCACAACGGCCCACCGGTAGGGTGCTCTACCAACTGCAAACCACAGCACCTAATCTCTGAGGGAACTACGCATATCTTTATTCTACAATTTTAATGTACTAACTAAGCTGCACTGCTGCAATAGGACCACCGATCAGACGATGCCATAGTATCACTAAAGTCCGATGCTGCGTGTGATACTAGACTAAGTCACGACACCTTTATCGTAGGGGCATGAGCAAGTAACATAACGCGCAGACTATGCAAAACGGAACAAAATACGTACAGTCGCTACGCTAAGCTCACACCGATGCTAACGCAAGGAAGGTTCAAATATGGCATAAAATATTTCGTGGCAGTGCAATGAATTGCTGGAAATAAACTGCGCTGGTATTCACAACGAATTAGTCAGTGGAGACGGCCACTCATTCTCCGCCCTTCTTCGCTGCAGACATCCAGCTGTTCATGCAACCCAATCCCGTTTTGCCGAAGATGCAGCGACGATCAGTCAGCATTTACAACCACCGGCGTGCAATAGATTCTGCGCCGGTTCTACAAAGCCTTTGCACAGCTTCCAACACAGCCACCCACCCCAAATAAAAAATAACAATCTTTATCTTTGAAGAGTCTCGCATTTAAATACGCCTTAATTTAATTCGGCTTAAAACTGCAATGCACATCCGTTCGCCGAGAAACACCGGCCAGTAGATATTGGCCCCGCGAAAAATGATCAACGAGCGCTCTTTCTATAACACCAAATAGACATGCAAAATGATGCGGAAATATCCAAAAACTTACATTTCTTCAGAACTTTCGTCCAGATGTCCACAATCTTTCTGTGATGCGCTCGGTGATGGATGATCCATAGCGAAAGTGTCTGCACACTGTCCTGCGTGTTGGTCACAGAGGTCAACTTCTTCACAAGGTTCGACTCATTTATCGACATGATGCTTGCTGTAATCTACTGATCTTCAGTTCTCGTAGCCGCGGAGAGGAACGGTATCAAGGCATCACAACACTCGGCAGATTCACGGTGGGAACCAATGTTCTGAGCAAGTCGCACCTCGGAAGCGGGAAGTACGCCACTGTTGCGAGCACAGCCGTCCCAACGAAGGCGCGACGGTCGGTGGCTGACACTTCGTGCCAGAAACTTTTCGCTTCTTCGTTGTCGTCTCGTTCGTGGGCTGCTGCGACGATGTTTTCAAGTGAGCCGTGCACGGACCACTTAGCGTCTGCTAAGCCTAAGCGCAATCGCGGGGCTGCGAGGCCCCAGCGCTACTCGAACATCGTACGTTAAGAGCGGTGGGCACTTGGCTCTGTCTGCAGCTTCAGTACACCGGCAGATGGTCCGCGCTGTCCAAATCAGAGTAGCTCAGCAAAATTTCGTTTCACTCTGCGCACAAACCGTAGGTAAACAAAATGTTCGAGCTTGTTGTCGCGCTCCCAAATCCCGACGAAAACATTGCCACCATTTTGAAACTGGCAACTGAGCTTGAATGTAGCCGTATGGCGGCGCATCGGCTTGCGCCAAAATTACAAATAATATATAATTGTCACAAAACAGCTGTAAATTAGCAGCAAAATTCAGTAATTTGTAACTTTACTGGTATATAATTTTCATTAGAACAAATTAAGTATAAATTTTTTTTTTGCCGTCAGTGGTCATCAGATGGCTTGGTCGGCTTGGTTTCCTGGCTACGGCCGTTGTCGGCGAAAGAAGCTAAAGCTGCAAGCAACGTTGGGCCTTTCCTCCCTCGGAGCCTCGCAAAATGGTTCGTATTGCATGATCACTTCGTTGTAATCCTGTTTAATCTAAATGTTCAAAAGGCGAAAATAGCGCTAACACGATCGAATAGCTTCTAGACATACATATTGAGTCATCGAAGCTGTTGGTTTTGAAACACGTTCGGTATTGCTAGCTTATTTTTGAAAGCATGGTGAGCCTTTGGCAGACGCTCTAGCAGTTTGGTTTTTGCCTGCACCGTTGTATTGCAAGCCTGTATTGACTCGCAAATGACTTTCTTTACAGGGTCGCGTTAGGACGAAGACCGTGAAAAAGGCATCGCGCCTCATCATCGAGAAATACTATACAAAGCTCACCCTCGACTTCCACACCAACAAGCGGATCTGCGAGGAGATCGCCCAGATTCCCAGCAAAAAGTTAAAAAACAAGATTGCTGGGTAAGTGATTTCCTCTTGATGCTCTAGTACACTGTGATCGGTTGAAACGGCTGTGCTTGGACTTGCACTCGGCAGTGTTTGTACTGGGAACAATGCAAGAGGTACTGCTGTTATATCGGTGTCAGTAGTGCACGGTCTCGGTAGTGGTGGCGACGAATCGTTGCGACGTAAATACTGACGCCCAGATGATCTTGAGCAGTTTTGTCTGCCGTAAGTTTTAATAGGTAAGGTTGTTTTTTGCAGGTTTCCTCAGATGATCATAATGGTTAGATCTATGTTTCGCTTCTGCGCGCGCTTCTTTCTCGTCTAAATTCAGTGCATGTAAACGTTCGCAACAGTAATACCGGTCTCACTACAGGTTTGTGACTCACCTGATGAAGCGCATTCAGCGTGGGCCTGTGCGCGGCATCTCCATCAAGCTTCAGGAAGAAGAGAGGGAGCGGAGGGACAACTATGTGCCCGAGGTATGTTACGTCTATTGCTTCGTTGCGTTTGTTTAAACCGTTCTTCACCATGGCTACCCTGCAAGTCAACATGCTTTGCTTGTATGTGGAATCGACTACTTAAGTCAACTGTTCGCATGCCAAAGAGCTCTTTTCCTACTCGCCTATGCTAAGTACGAAGTGGATGCGCCTATATGTCTCCAGTCCATTTAACTGTTGTGGAACTGCCAAGGATAGGTTGTGCTAATTTCAGCAAAGTTGCACACGAGTGGAGTACTGCCAGTGCAGTGAGAAGTGGTACCTTATTCCGCTTGCTTCGAGTTAACTTCAGCCTGTCTTGTGCACCCTGTGAACTTTTCTGTAATATGGCATCCTGTCTGTACCTTCCACTGTTTTGCAGAAGTTGACACATCGTAAGCCCATAGAAGCAGAGCGTGTTACTTGTAGGATAAGTGCATGTGATTTATTTGTACACCACACTATAATGTTATTACTGCATTGTGGCAGTCGTCAAAACTTGCCATATTGATGTATTATGTGGTACTGCATAATTATGTGCTCTCTGTGGACTTCTGTTAGTGCAGTCTTTTTTGATATTAGCATGCCTGAGAGCGGATCATAGCTATGGCTATGAAGTGTTGCAAATTGATTAACATGTTTGTACATTCTCGGAAGCTGGAACTGGTGTCAGCACATTGAAAAGAAACACGCACATTTTTAAACATGTTCTAAGCAGGATTATCTGCTACCCCAGCAGCTGGTTTACATTGTTCACAAAAGCCCCATAGACTGTGAGGAATGCTTGTTTCAAACAGATGCCAATATTTTAAGTGCATTATTTCACTTTCATCTGTATATCATCATCATCATCTTCGTGGGCTCTGTCACCTGGCTGAATGAAAGCGTTCAATCTGCCTCAGTTTCTATATGTACAGCATGATTAACCTGCCTTTTATAGGCTGGCAGATGCAGGCTCTGTATCAGCACTGAAGGTTTGGTGAAGTGCTTCAGTTACTAGTAGCTATAATGTCTGACAAGATTCCTGTAATTATTGACAATGCATTGTGCCTGAAGAAAGCTCACTTGTAGTGTCTAAATATTACTGCACTACACACAATCTTGCATATTTATCCTGGCAGCCCAGTAGCAATGCAACAGATTTTTAAAAGCTGGAACAGATTTTTACCCCCATATTCACAAATGCGCTTTAACTTGAAGCTCATGCTTTACTTGATTTTGACGTGTTCATGACAGGTGTTGTTTTGGCCTAGGTCAATCATGGGCTTCAAGTTGGGCCTCATTTCTGAATGCAGGGGCTAACCTAGTATTGCATCAGTGCTTGCTGAGCTTCTACTGTAGAAATGGAGAAACTGCTGCCATCTAATCATTGACCGAGTGGATCTGCTCCTTGCCACTGTTTGTGGTTTTTCTTTATGGCAAACAAAGTCTGAAATTATTGGCAGTAAGACTTCACGAATTAGCGTCAAGGCCAGTCTACTAGTAGGGCCGTAGATAGAAGTGCTTTTTCATTTGTAATGAACAAACCTTGGGATTGCCAACACCATTGGTATGCTTTTGACTGGTTCCTACTGCAGTTCAACTTGGGAATGCAACAATGCAGAACCCGTACGAAATTTCAGGCAGAGAAAGTCCACCCAAGCTAAATGTTTAGCATTGCTTCTGTTGTAAACATAGCAGACGCACAATGCACCAGCAACTGACACTAATGAAAGCATTTGCACTTCCGGGGTGATGGCGAAAATGCCTCTCAGCGCCTTGAGCTGCAGTGCGGCACTCTAAAAAAAATGGGCTAGTATGTTCCAAGCACTCTGGCTGCCATGCCACGGTGGCCACATTTTGATTAAAGCGTTGTTGCAACGCAAGAATGGTCATTTATTGTGCTATCAGTCCACATTAAAAAAAAAAAGAAAAATTACCAGGACTACAGTGTGTCTCAAAACTCCTGTGTTGCTTTAGGACCGTGACTCCTATTAATCAATTGCCTGTGAAATCTGTTACACAAGACGCCTTTGTAAGCAATAATACTCTTCTCATTTTACGCAGATTTCTGCCCTGGAGCAAGACGTCATTGAGGTGGATGGTGACACCATGGAGATGATGAAGGCATTGGTGAGTGCATGGGTTTACTTTGAAGAAGCCTGTACCGACTAAGTACGTAACATGGCATGACCTTTAGATGAAGGTAATATTTTAACATGTCCACCTTTCAAAGCTCAATAAATGGAATAGTACTATTAGGTGGGCCACATGAAGTGGCACTTTACTGGGAATGTGAGGTTTGCTTGAAAAGTTTGCCACTGCAGACTAAATCACACCTTCAGGAAAGTTCGTCGATGGGAGATTGAAACACAAGCAGCACTTGCAGAGCTTGATAAAGGACAGTGTATAAAGCCAATACAGTCAAACCTTGATATAATGAACCTCGATTTATCGAAATTTGCGATGTAACAAACTATATTTTCCCATCTCAGTTCTATTGAATTAACAAAACCTCATTATAACAAAATTCTCGATATAACGAAATTTTTCGCGGCAAGTACAACTTTGGTATATTGAGGTTTGAATAATGACAATGCCCAAGAAATTGTGTTAAGGAAACAAGGCACACATAAAAGCCCAACTGATATTTCAAGTGCTTCAGAATGGGCCACTCTTATTGAGAACAAAACTTTTTTTAAGTGGCATAGTGACAGACATTCTATAATGCCACTACCATTATAGAAAGTGCCCCGAATGATGTCTTGGTTGAAACTACTTGAGTTGTCGCTTGGCACTCACCTTGGACACTACATAAATCAATTCTATAAAAATCCACTAGATGAAGTAAGTTTCATGGCAGATTAAAAATCCCCACCCTACTCAGAGTAGCCATAAGCCACAAAGAAAACTTTTTCAGTATTTCAGAAAGCTTCACACATTTGAAGAGGAGTTTGTCCTGGTTGGGTTTGGGAATCTTACCCGGTACCAGCCCTTTCCAGGGCAGTACCTTGGAAAGGGACTGGAAAATTAGCTCAGGCTGTACCGCCTGAGCTAATGAGGAGGCTAGAAGATTGCAAAGCAAGGGTGATTAACCTGTAACGAAGTGCAGGGACTGAATATCGTTGATCAGGCTTGTGAGAAAATTTAGTTGTCGTGTTACTTCATAGACTTGAAATATATAAAGAAACGTGTGTTTTAGTGGCACAGAAAATATTTAATTCAAGAAGCCCAATTTCGGCTTGCTCGCACTTGTTGGCAAGCAGTGATGTGATGAGACTTTTGCATTCTGTAGTCGTGAACCATCACGTCGTCATCAGCATGCACTCCAACAAATGGAACGGCGTCCATTACCTAAGGTGTTGCTGGAATGAGCACATACCTTGTGGCGGCATCTTCATTGTGAGATGATGAAGTGGAAATGTCTTGGTAATATTGTAAACACTGTTGCTTCTAGCTTAGCATTTAAAATGCGTCTCTTGAATGAGCTTTTGTGATGAAAGTGGGGCATTGTCATTAACTATGGGTCACCGTCTTGTGATGGCTCTGGCAGTCGGCTGTTGCCAACACCATTTTGGAAGGTGTTATGAGGCAGTGGATGTTTGCATTTTATTTGATTTTTAACGTTTTATTATTAGCACCAGGACTTGCAAGAGAGGCTCTCAAGTATAAATTTTTCTTCATTTGGGAGGTAGCAGTATCCAGGCTTGCACTACGAAATGTGCCTTTCGCACACTTTGTTGTAAATTTAATTGAACAGGTATTTGTTACACAGGGATTCATTATAATGTGGAGTTTGTGGAGCCAAGGAGTCTTTTAGCAGATACAGAAAGGAATAGTAGTCCGAGAGCCTGCCATATATGGAATGGTATTTGTGTGAAATTTCAAATGTGAGCTCCCATTTTGTTTGATTGAATTTTGATTTTATACAAGCTTTTGCTCAACTTTCTGCAAAATTATGCGAGTTTTTTGGCTTTCTCTAAACAATTGCATCAGTGACTTCTGCATCAGTCAGGAAATCGAATACGACCAACCTTATTGCTCTATCTTATAACGAGAGTTGTGAAACTTTATGACATGCAGAAATGTTTTTCTGGGTTTCAACTTTGAAGTCATGGTGGAAAGACGTTCACCATGACCCAAAACCAGCTAGCCATTAATGGCTTCTTTGAGGGCTAAAGGAAAATACTATGAGAGTTAGATAACGTTGGTAGTGTAGAAAATTGCCACCGAAGCTCCAGCTGCTGCTTCTCAATTTGAATTGCCCGCTCCAAAATGGACGAGTTAATGCAATTCCCACGTGACCTCTCTCTTAGCTGCTTTCTGTGAATCGGCAGGCATCAGAGTTAGTGCATTTTAAAAGGTATGCAACACTTTGCTGCTGACAACTAACTACAGCTTTCGTGGCAGAGCACTGCACGCTGTGGAATGGAATTGTTACTGTTCACCAAGCTTAATATACGAATACGGCCGTCCGAAACTAGAACTTGATGCTGTGCTTTACTGCATATCTCTCTTATTGTCACATTTTGTGTGACTTACTTTTCACCTCTAACATGTAGTCGAATAATTAAAATAGCCAATGTTGACATCACATGAGAGATGGGGAAACTGATTTCCCATTTTCTCACTTACAAAAGCTCTTTTCTTGCAACCTAGCTCTACTTAATATATATATATTTTTTAGTGTCCCTTTAAATCTTTGACATCTGGTAATGGTAATTCATGCGGACTCAAAAAGGCAGCCATGCCCGAACATAAGTACTTTTCAGTTTGACAATTCACTTTCTCGTGACCCACCAGGGTCAGTTGAACATTTTGATATTGTGTGCCTTCAATGTTCTCACACTGCCATAATTGGCAAAGCAGTTTGCTTCCCTCACCCCAAAGAAATGTAGGCCTACTTATGCAGTGCTGTTTTTGTCTTTGCAGGACATGGCTGGCATCTCTGGCCTGCAGACGACGCCTCTGGGACCTTTCCGCGGTGGACAGCGCAACTGAGTTCATGAGAATAAAACTGTAAAAAGAAGCAAAGTTGTCTCATGGCTGCCAAACGTTCGGATATTCCAGCACAAATGACGCCAGACTACTGTACTTAGTGAAGGCCAACTGCAACAAAACTTAAGAGCGTAATGTACAGCCTCCCGCATATTTAGCTCCTTTAAGTGACGAGACGCAAAAGTCATCTAATGCGATGTTCCCTTGAGGACGACCATATTCTAGTGTTCTCGCACGATATAGCTAAAAATGCGGGAGGCTGTACGTATAGCTTACGTGCCAGCCTCAAGACTTTCAAATTCGTAAACTCGCGAGCGGGGGGGGGGGGGGGGGGGATTTTGTCGAGGTGCACGATTTCAAACACACTTGGAAGTATTGATAGTCTAGTACTGACGAGGCTTTGAGCACGCCATCACACTTCGCAGCCGCAACGGCTACGAAACACTGGAGTGCCGGAGTTGCACTGCGCCCGATGCAGCAGCACGTCGCACAAAAAAAAAAAAAAAAAAAAAAAAAAAAAAGCGAGGCCCACAAAACGGGTCGTACTCGCGAATAAAGCCTAGCGAAGGTGACAGGCACGATGCCAAGCCACAGCCTCCCATACAGAAACTGCCTGCCGCATAGACTCGAAATCGCTGTCGTCTCTGGGGGTGCCACTTACGTACAGGTGGGTCTATGTGCTGTACTCGCGGTAGAATTGTTGTTGCGCTGTTTTGTCTCGCTCAACTTGTAGTGTGTGCTGGTGACGTGGAAACGAACCCAGGACCCAATAAGGTGGACCAGGTTCTTGACGCTTTGAAGGAGGCTAACTTAGCTCGAGATAAATTCCAGAAAGAAATGTCTGCCAAGATTAAAGACATACACACTGGTATCACTGACATCAAGAAAAGGCTTACGAAGGTGGAAACAGCGCTTGGGGAATTTGGAAGTAACACGACTGCTATACCTGATGTCACAGAATCTGTCAGATCCATTAAAAATGAACTTTCGACTTTTTCGAGTAAAAATGGTACTCAAGCAAATTTGGTCCAACTTGTTGATGACATGAATAATAGGATGCGCCGCAAGAACTTGATATTCAAAGGCCTGCCTGAGAAAGAAAAAGAAAGTTACCAGGTATCGGAGTCATTAATTGTTGATTTTTGTAAGAACCATCTGGGCGTCGAAATCAGTGACATAGAGCGGGCTCATCGTGTTGGCCACCGTCGAGAAGGATACAACCGTCGTCCTCTCATTGTTAAATTCCTTAGTTATAAAACAAAAAGTCAAGTCCTTGACAATGCATTCAGACTAAAAAACTTAGTCAAGCTTGGTCTGGATTGAAGAAGACTTTTCGCCGCGCGTTCAGTTAGCCTGAAAGAAGCTTCGTGACTACGCGCGCGAGAAACGTGGCCCAAACGAGAAAATGAGGATGAATTTCGATACGCTTGTTCTAGGCAACAGGCGTTACCGATATGATGATGTCACTGACAGTGTCTTCACGATACCTCCAGAAAAGCGAACACCCTGACAACTTACTCGTCCGGAAATAGTTACGCAGGCGCCAAACTGCTCGATAATCTATGCCAATTTCCGCAGTATTATACACAAGCAAGACCATCTGGATGATTTTGTTCATACGTGTTCTGCTGATATCATTATCGGCACAGAAACGTGGCTAACTCCAGACATTGATACCGGTGAACTTCTTATATCTAACAGGTTTTCCGTGTTCCGCAAAGATAGACTCTGCGGGAAGGGAGGTGGTGTACTGATCGCTGTAAAAAAACACATTGGATCTAAGCCTGTTTTTATTGATAGCCCTCTTGAAACTTCATGGGTCGTGTGCTATCTACAGCATGTAACGCTTGTAATAGATGCTTGTTACAGGCCCCCTAATTATCATGAAAACTTTGTTGAAGAGCTCACCGATGTCATTGCTTATGTTCAAAGCAAATTTAATGCGCAGGTTATATTGGCTGGAGATTTTAATTACCCTGGGATCAATTGGTTATCTCTACCGCCAAGTAATACTGGTAAAAACCGGGAGTGCACCGATTTCATTGACATGTTATCATTCTTTGAAATGACGCAATTGATCTATACGCCAACACGTGGTGACGTGATCCTTGATTTATTGATCACTACGCATCCCGATCAAGCGACTGCAAACGTCCTGGAACAGATAAGTGACCACAGAGTTATTCACTGTCTGATTAAAACGAAAATAAATAAACAACAGTCCCATACTAAGGAAATACACAACTTTTCTAAAGCTGATCTTGATAAGGTAGAAAACGAAATGGAGAAGTTCTATTCAGAGTTTTTGTTGACATATGAAGATCATTCAGTTCATGAAAATTGGGCATTGTTTCGAAATCATGTGAAAAGGCTGCAGGAAATATACGTTCCAAAAAGGGTGATCACCGAGAGTAAAGAAAAACAGTGGTTTACCAGAGATGTAAAACGCTGCCTGAATAAGAAAAAACGTCTGTACGCAAAAGCAAACCGCACCAAAGCAGAAAACGATTGGATTGGATACTTTAACATGGCGAATACTTGCAAGCAGAAAATTAAGGATGCCAAAGACAAGTTCTTTGATACGGACATGCCAAACTTCCTGAAAAACAACCCAAAGAAATTTTGGAAGGTGATATCCCCTGAGCCTTCGAAGGAATTGCCTCAGCTATGTTTATCGGATGGTTCTCCCTTGAGTGCAACTGATTTGTCGCATGCCTTTAATTCATATTTTTGCAGCGTTTTTGTGAAAGAAAAGCCCCTTAATATTGAAGGGATGAGAAATAATAGTTCACCTGATTGTGATGCCTCTCCAATGCCTCGTATAACTATAACATCGAATGGAGTTGAAAAAGCTATAGAACGTTTGCCATCATACTCGAGTCCTGGTCCCGATGGTATTAGCACAAAATTACTAAAACTTACTAAGCATTACTCGGCACTTACACTTGCGCTTATTTTCCAACAATCGTTAGATACGACTCAAATCCCTGATGAATGGAAACTTGCTCACGTGGTGCCGATATTTAAAACGGGTGATAAGAATGAAATGACAAATTATCGTCCGATATCCTTGACATCTGTCACTTGCAAGCTGTTAGAACATATTCTGTCATCTCAAATTATGGAATATATGGTCGACAACAAAATTCTATTTTCAAACCAACATGGTTTTCAACGGGGACGCTCTTGTGAGACGCAACTTTTCGAACTAACTACTGAAATTCACACCAACCTGCATGAACTAATACAAACTGATGCAGTCTTTATTGACTTTGAAAAAGCCTTCGACAGGGTTGGCCATAAACGTCTGATATATAAAATGAGTCTTCTTCAAATAGAAAATAAAGTCATTGACTGGGTTCAAGAATATCTATGTGATAGGCACCAAGCGGTAGTGATTGAAAACGTTGTGTCAGACTTCGAGCCTGTCACGTCTGGTGTACCGCAGGGCTCAGTATTGGGGCCAACGTTGTTCTTAATTTTTATCAACGATATTCACATTGGTATTAATTCAAAAATTCGTCTATTTGCTGACGATTGCGTTATTTACCATGTTGTTACTGACTATAGCAATTGTGAAGAATTAGATAATGACTTGCGGAAATTAAGTGAGTGGTGCCGTGATTGGCAGATGAATATTAATACCAAGAAAACAAAACTAATGCAGTTTACTACTTGTAATAACTTTGTGTCGCACACTTATACAATCAATAATGAGGCAATTGAACCAGTTGAGTCATTTAAGTATTTAGGTGTTCATTTAACTTTTAATCTGACCTGGAACACACATATTGACTGGGTAATTGGAAAATCAAATCGGACTCTTGGCTTTCTACGACGCACACTGCGCCAAGCTAATAAGGACACAAGACTTCTTGCCTACAAATCAATAGTTCGATCCAAACTTGAGTATTGTTCAGTTATTTGGAACCCTCATCAAGCATACCTCACGAAGAGGCTAGAATCATTACAAAACAAAGCTGCTAGGTTCATCGTGTCGGATTACTCTTCATATTCAAGTGTATCTAAAATCAGACAGCCTTGACCTTGCAACACTAGAAAGAAGACGGAAGGCGTCTCGTTTAATATTCTTTCATAAGATATATCACAACCCTACACCTTACACTGCCACAATAATAACAACGCCAGTTGCAATGTTTCCACGCTTGGACCACTCTTTTAAAGTTCGTCAACCATTTGCCCGCACCGACCTACTTCGTTGTTCCTTTCTGCATTTGGCAATCCAGGAGTGGAATCAGTTGCCGAGATCAGTAGCTGAAGAAGAAAATGCCGATAAATTTTCAGAAGCACTAAATCAATTCTTATCGCTTACCAAAAGCCATTGACATAACCACAAAGATGTTCGGTAGTTTTGACACGTGCGAATGGCATGTCTTCTAACTTTCATTACGGTGTGTTTCAGTTATTGTGTCATGATGTATCAAATAAATCATCGCACGCTTCAGTATCTACATGTCGAAATTGCTGTATTGCTTTCTGTAAATATTTCCGTTTTTCGTTTGCATATTCCCACCTTATTGGACGAATTCTATGTATACTTTATTATGCAAGAGCGTTTATGCAAGTGTTATTAGCACCGCTATATTCTTTGTTGTGTGCATCTAACTTTTATTGTTCATTGTACTAAAAATGTCTCCCCCCCCTATGTAATGCCCGATGGGCCTTTAGGGTAAATAAAATGGAAAAAAAAAAAAAGAGTAACGACAACCAGTGACGTCTGGCCATCGTCGGGTCGTCCAACGACCCGATGACGAAGGCAACGTCACAGAGTGAAAAATGTCCTTGCTCTTGCAGACAAACGTACGGCACACGCCCCCATCTCTATGCGCCCCTAATTAAGAATTTTTAAAAATTTCGTGAATATAACCACTTTTTTCATAAAAATTGTGCCGACATTTGTAAAATCGTAAGACTGGTCCAAATTTGTACATTTTAAGGAACATTCGGAAGAGTTGGCAGGTGTGATATAGAGAAACTTCCTTGCAAACCTTTACGTTTCAAATATGAATGTATGCACCACGAGAAGCCCACAAAAATAGTCATGTTTTATATTAAAGTTGGAAAAACATGTTGCCGCTTGGAGGAAACTAGCCAAAACACAGAGTGACCTCCTAGGTTATGCTGTGCCAACAGCGTGCTCAATATCTGAGGCCATGGTGGGATAACCACCAGGTGCACGCAACGGCTACTTTATGGGCTATTTAATGGCTGTTAATCTGAAAATTAAACATTTGCCAAGACTGTTTCAGTAGTTCCTTGCAGCAGAACCAAGGCTATAAGACCTGCAAGCACAGATTCCTGCGTAGTGAGATGCAGTGCCCTAGTTAGGATCCTGTTGCTTGACCAAGTGTGTTGTCGGCAGGTTTTGGAAACTTCTCCGCAAGCCGCAGCTGTGGTATTTTGCACTATCTTGCTTTGTTTTTTGGTAAAACAGTTACTGAGTTCTCCAATTGTCCGAATGAAAACTTTGCAAAAAAATAAAAAAATTAACGCAACGCTGCTGTATATACATTTGTATTTAAAAGCTACAACCAATTAATTGCTTTGACATTGGTTAAATTCATACATGTCCGCACAGCCACAACACTGCAGAGGACTCCCACCAGTGCTTTGTCCTCGCAAAAATGACGTCCGCAGACTCGCTTGTGTGGTATTGTTCCAAGCTGCTCTTTACGAAAAGGAACAAATAAGTCTGCATTGAAAATGCTTGAAGCAGTGCAGTGACAGAGCGAATATGAAGCGATGTTCCCACCGGTGCTATCACGAGAGCTGATCTGCTGTGCAGTTGCAGTGTTCATATGCTGTCGCTGCTAGCAGGTGACAGGATGCGGAAATGGATGGATGGATGTAAAACTTTAATGAAAGTCCTGAGGTACGCGACTCAGTGCGCAGCAGGCCGCTCCCATGTTAGGACAGTCAGGCCACGCTCGACCGCCGCATCGTGGGCCCTCTGGACAGCCCATAGTTGCGCCCCAGCATCGGGGCTCTTGATAACGGAGAGCCACTTGTCTTCATTGATTTGTTCCGTGCCTTGCAACGAGGGGCAACGGAAAGACAACTTTATGATGTGTTCGCCCTCATGATTAGTTGAAGAAGCCTGTAGCTTCCAAAGTGCTATGAGAAACTACTGAAACAGAGTATAGTACCTAGCACCCTTTTTCTTCTAACAAAATACACACCAACAAAACCAGACCATCAACACAATATCGTTGGTTAGCAGGTATCGTGGTACTACATGCAGTTTTCAGATAGTTGAACCTCAATATAACAAAAGTGTGTTTATACACAATATCAATATAACGATATTTCACTGCCGTCACGAAGGAATACCGAGGCAATAAATGGAAACTGCTGTGGAAGCAGATAGAATTACATGCAGCTGCTGGCAAACACACATAAAATTGCTTGCCGTTTAAGCATAGCGACAAGACCATATTGCCATCATGTTCTGTATAATGTCGAAGTGCGATAAGATCCTATTGAGCCCCACGCACCGTATCCTGTAGGTGTGAAGGATGGGGGCATGATGCACACCGTCTTTCCGCGCGACCAAGGGGGGAGGGAGTGAGAGTACATCTTTTCTACCCCGGTCGTGGCTGCGCATGGTTGTCAGCGTTGCTGAGCGCAGACGCAGCTCGCTTGCCCTATATTTTAGGTAATCTGCAGCGGGTGCAAAGCCTCGGCACATCAGGATGGACATGGCTACATGTGCGCTGTCTTCCTGTGCATTCAGTGCTAGGAGGTTGCGAAATCTTTAGGAGACGCGTCGAAGTGAGAGAGGCAGACGAAGCATTTGCTCCCCTCTGCCAACACTCTTTATGATAGTGTCCCACTGTGGGCAACACTATCAGCAGTGGAGTGGACGCGAAAGTGCCGCAAGCTTTGCTTCGTACACATGATACTCCGCACACGTGATCACTTTCCTTTTAAATGCGGCATTATGATTTACTCGGTACTTCATGCTGATAGAGCAGATGCAGAGAATGTGAAGACAGACGGTAGACTATTGCCTAAGCGCGTGTACTGCAGCACATAGAGGAAGCTACGGTAGCTAGGCCTCATGCGCGTGCGAGGCGGCCATTTTGAAATGACGACTATATGGTAATGCAGATTTAGGGTCGTACTCGACTCTAACGCGCACGCAATCTTTTTTACCTGTTTTATCGGAAAAAAAGTGCGCGTTAGATTCGAGTGAATACAATATTTGTGGCTTGAGGGGAGTGTTTGCCGTCTAGGTTGACTGCTGAACTACCAGGCAGCCGCACTGTAACCGGTATTTCGTGTACCACAACTGCACTATAAGCGATACGTGTATACGTAGAGTGCTATGGGAAAATTAACAGGGAGTCTGAAAAGACTGTATTATATCTGGTCCTGCACTATAAGCGGTTACGCTATAAGTGGTCTACACTTGCATTTCATTTTGAGAGTGTCACTAAATGATTACAATCTGGCATGTCCACAGCGACTAACAGGCCTGTTTAAATTGCACTTGCCACCATGGAACTAGACAACGCTGGATCAAGTGACCAAGCCATGCCACCATTTTATTGATGATGGTGTAAATGCGCTTAAAAGACGAGGACGATAGGTGAAGACGAGACACACAGCGCTAGGTGAAGACGAGACACACAGCGCTATGTGCGTCTCGTCTTCACCTATCATCCTCGTCTTTTAAGCGCATTTACATAATCGTCATGTCAAACCAGCTCAGCCTAACTATGTTTACCGACCATTTTATTGTTTTGTTTGTTGGTTCACATCGCAGCCATCATTTCCGAGCCCTAGGCTCTGGAAATGGCTAGCGAAGGTAAGAATCAGACATTTGACTCTAGTGCAATGACTATCTTTGGTTGAAGCCGGACACTATATTAACCATCATGCCGGAAGGTGATTGGGATCATTAAGATGGGAAAGTTGACTGAAAAGCCACCTGAAGAGCTTGAAGCATCTGTACAAATCAGCAGCTGCTTGATTAAGACAGTGCAGCTAAGAAGGAGATTTTACTATTTTTCAGTGTATGTGTACGAATCAGGTTTTTTTCCTACTCCTTGAATTATGGCTTTTGGCATCCTTGAAGTCCTTGAACGTAGAGTTGAATGCTCTGTACAAACCCTGTATCTGTAACTGTCCACCCCTGTGGATGCTCTTCCCTGCAAAACTGAACAATGCAGCTCCCGGAAGTGACGCTGCATTAAACCCCTGACCTGCAAATCCTCTTCTAACCTTGTCGATGCACCAGAACCTACTTGCTGTAGAAATAGATAGTCTGCCACTTGCTGCCCTTACACTGGTGCACATATTTTTATCATGAGCTCTGATCTCCATGCACAGCTAAAGAAAGTGCTAACACCTACCGTGTCCTGCGTTGTGCGTGTCACTGACGGTGGATCTCCGGCAGTGCTTGGAATGTGTGTTGTATGTGTCAGTGTCGTCGACCCCCACACCTCTGTATTGTTCCATGTTCTTGGCCACTGCCCTCACGACATGATCCTTTGACTTAACTTATCTGACCACTCAGCTGTAATTGACTGCTTGGCCGGAATCATACAATTTGACGCCTGTCTCAGTTGGTCTCCTCAACACTATCTGCAGATAGCTCCCTTGTGCAAAATTAGTTCACCAGCCGCCCCAAGCACTGACCTGTATCATCACTGTACCCTGCCATAGTGTACTGGATGGTGACCATGTGGTCACTCTCTCCAAGTTTGATTTTGTCACATAAAGTTTATTTTCCTCACACTGTTGTCACTGCTGTGGCCAACCAGACTTGCCTTCCTCTTCATAATTACTAACTCTGCCCTCGAGTTCTTCGCCAAGGCATTGCTCTTGCCACTCTGTCATCATCACAGGAGTGCCAGATATTGTCGCTTTTGCTTTATCCCATCTCTTCTACCCCACACATTGCGAATGCAGCCACTTCTCCACCAGCACGCAACGACACCACCAAGATGATTGCCCCAGATCTTCCACCTTCACAAGTAGATAATCTGCTACATAACCTCAGAAGTAGATAACCTACTCCAATATTTTTGACACTGTGATAATATTATCAGTGTACAAGGCACGTATAAGTTAAACTGACAATTGTGCTACTATAAATTGGAAATAACAAAAATAATTCCCTAAAGGGTGCAGCTTGCATTGAAAGCTGGGTCACTGGACAAGTAAAAATGAGCATTTTGATGTTTTGAGCTCCCTCAGGAATCCTTGTTCACAATCTACCCAACGAGACGGGATTCTGTCAGACTTGACTACATCAGCCTGGGCTGGATGGAAATTCTACTAAGCACAACACAAAGAACAAAGAAAAAATGGAGAGTGCACACAATGATTTAAGCAAACATTTAGAATTCGGTTGCTAACGCTGCTAAGTAAACAGGTGAAAAATAGTGAAACCGATGTAGGGATTTCTCTCTTGAAGGATGTACACAGTACATTTGCATAACTTAAAGGTAGTAGTACCGATTTTCAAAGTTGTCAAAACTAAACCACGTGCTTCTCGCACGTAAAGGGATGACAGTATGAAGGTTTGTAAACATAGGATACATTAATTTGATACTACAGTAGGTCTTGAAAGGCTAAACCTGCCCTCATTAACATTATCTCGACGTCATGACACAGAACGAAATTTGCTGACGTGTAGCAATAAGTCTAGATAGGATTATGTTGCTTATAAAGAATTAAAGACTGCAGCGCATTTCTAGTGGCTGCACTGTTGTAATGTAGCCACAGCCATTGCAGGAACAAAGCAAGCCAATGCATCATGACAAATCTGCCTCTTGGGTACCGAAACAGAAACTGGTGCATAGAAACAAGTATTATAGTGAGTTAATTCTGGCACTCTAACATTTCCTAGTATTTTTTTTTTTTAACATTTGGAGGTTTGGACCTTCATTAGGGAGTTTTAGCATAGTGCACTCAAGCATCTTTGCTGTCAAAAATTAAGTGCCACTGGGTATGTGCAACTGGGGTCACTGGTTGCCCTGATGATACATCTAGTACATATAAATATATACCCTATGTATATATATTTATTTAACTAAATAAACATAATATTGTCCAAAGGCGGGATTCGAACCTCTAGCACAGAAGCCCGATACTGTAACCAATTACAGTATAGACCACTTATAACGTAACCGCTTATAGTGCAGGACCTAATATAATACGGTCTTTTCAGACTCCTGTTAATCTTCCCATAGCACTCGATGTATACGCGTATCGCTTATAGTGCAGTTGCGGGACACGAAATACCAGTTACAGTGGGGCTGCCTGGAAGTTCGGCAGTCAATCTAGACGGCAAACGCTCCCCTCAAGCCACAAATACTGTATTCACTCGAATCTAACAGCGCACTTTTTTTCTGATAAAACAGGTCAAAAAGATTGCAGTGCGCGTTAGAATCCAGTACGACCCTAAATCTGCGTTACCATATAGCCGTCGGCATTTCAACATGGCTGCCTCGCACACGCGTCAAGCCTAGCTACCGTAGCTTCCTCCATGTGTTGCAGTACACGTGCTTAGGCAATAGTCTACCATCTGTCTTCACGTTCTCTGCATCTGCTCTATCAGCATGAAGTACTGAGTTCATCATGATGCCGCATTTAAAAGGAAAGTGATCATGTGTGCGGAGACGGACGGAAATCGGGCCGCATCTCAGGCAGCCCCACTGTAACCGGTATTTTGTGTCCAGCAAAGCAATGCGGAACGGTTTTAGTGGACCGAAGCAGGACGTAATCGGCGACGATCCACTTCGCCGATACGATCGCCTTAGCCCCATCTTGAAAGCAATCTGCGACGGGGAAATTCCACCGCGTGCCGTGTTTTTGCCGCTTATAGGTCGCGTTGAAGCGAGAGGCATGATAGCACAAAGGTCAATTCGCTTGTCGCGCTTTGTCACTCGAGCGTTTTGACAGTTCGTTTCCGCAGTCAGCGAGCGAGATGTGTTCCTGTTTGCTCGGGCGCGCGTGACACCGTGCTTGTTAATTTATTTAGTAAGCGAATACGGAACCTTGAGCACGGTGACAGCGATGGAAGAAATGCGCCTGGAGTGTCCATTATCGCAATAAAATAGTTGTTTTGGTTATAGTGCGGTACCGCTTATAGTGCGGATATTCGCGACTCTGGCGACTTACATTATAAACGGTCTACACTGTACACCATAAGCACATGCGTTAACAGGCAGAATAGAACACCCGTAAGAATTTCTTACTTACAAGTCAGCGTGTCGAGATGCTTGGCGCATTTTGATTTGGCTATGGATGCATGTCTTTACAGGCATAATAGAACACCCTTGAGAATTTAACGTGTGCAAGCCACAAACGCTTAGATGCTTGTAATGCTTCCCATTATGTAGGTGTCGACTACAGCTGAGTGTGCCAAATTTTTAATGTGGCCAGTGCATACCCACTGGCCACAACGCACATACCCAGTTGGAAAAGAACGTTTTGCATTAAAAATTTGGCACACTCAGCTGTAGTCGACATCTACATAATGGGAAGCATTACAAGCATCTAAGCGCTAGGCATGTGCACTGGATATGTGTACTGGGCCCACTGGGTATGTGCCACTGGGTTTCAATCTTCTATCTTGCCATTATAAGTATAAACACTACAGCATATAATCTCTAACTATTCACTACACCACAGTTACATTATTCATACAACTACCTTTTTACAAATCATGAATGCTTTGAGTGGAGTGCGCAAAAGTTTAAAAATGTTTTAGCATCAGGAGTGTCAAAGTGGAAAGAAGTGTATGCTTGGGGAAGCTGGTCACGTGTTAGAGGTAGGGAGCAGATGGGAGAGATTATATATATATATATGTATGTATAGTGCAGCTCCTGAACAACAATTTGAAATGTGGTGAACACGGTTTAAATCATGAATCCGGGACCTCAAAGAGGTGTGACGTAATGCACCCTAACGCATTTCTCTCGCATTTACTGTTTACTGCTGAATCGGCACTGAATTTTTTCCTGAAATTCGCACTCTCAGGCTAAACTTGTTAGGAAGTGCTTGTATGTATTAGTGTGTGAATGTACTATACAGTACACTTCCATTAATTTGGCTTCGGTTAATTTGGTCTAGGCCCCATGCATTTATGGGCCTAAACTTTCGTTATTTCGATCCCGAAATAAGCCTCTGCAGGATAATTCGAACTTGACCAGTCAGCCCTAGAAAGATTTTCAAGCAATAACCATAGCTCACAATGTCTGATTACGGTATTTAATCTGATCGTAACGTGCGGTTTTCATTTTCTTTTTTCAGGCACATTGGGCTGAAAATTGACTGCACAGTGCAGTGGGTTATGAGATAAATAAACATAAAATTGTCGGAAGGCCGGATTCGAACCTCTAGCACAGAGGCCCTATACTGTAACCGATTAAACCATAAACGCATGTGTTGGCAGGTAGCATAGAACACCCTTAATAATTTCCTACTTACAAGTCAGCGTATTGAGTAGCTTGACGCGTTTTGATTTGGCGCTGATTTTGGGTTATGAAACAAAAACTGGCTTTGCGGCGTTTGTATTCTTTACCTCTAACAGCAATGTAGTGCGGCAACACTGACTTTCAAATGCCGTGAGCCGAAGCTGACTAGGAAAACTGCCGCCATTGTGCATGAGACCCTTGCCCATTTTCCTAGGGAATTATCGAACGTCCTTCGCTGCAGCATGCATGCTGGGCAATTGCACAATATGTGTTTCAGGCGTCTGGCAGTGTTCGCAATCAGGGCTGTCCGACTGGCCGATGAGGTGTGCGTAGCGGCGCGTAAAGGCAACGTCCAGCCGAATCCTGCGTAGCAATGACGCTTTGCTCCACGTAACCTTTGGGGACAAACAGAATATACTGTCTGGTGTTGGCCGGCATCCACTGTTGGAGGACGCTTTTCTCAGCCCATGGCCTGACACTGCAATTTCAATGCGGGCAACTAAAGCACTGTTGAAGTTTCTGCAGGACACGAAACTAGACGACCGGCACTAGTAGGGCCACCGTCTAATGTACATAAGCACTCACCACTCCTCTTATCATCATCCATCCCAGTACTTTCACTCCCCTTCCCTCTTCCCCAGTGCAGAGTGGCAGACTAGAGCGCACTAGCTCAGGTCGACCTCTCTGTCTTTCCTATCAATAAAATATATTTACTTGCCCTTTTTTCTTGCTAAAAATCGAGTGCGTGTTAGATTTCTACTTTGTATAGAAGCTCTAATGTTATTTCTACATTAGTTTTCTACTTTGGACACGTAAAGTGGGCGCGCGTTTGCCTAGGGGGTGCTTTAGATTCGGGCAAATTCTGCCAAATGAATTAGCGGTGTTTTTTGGAGTTTTTTCTGCACGTTGTTTAATTCGACCCGCCAGATAATTTTATGAATTTTGTCGGGAGTAATGGAGTAAGAGAATTAACAGAAGTCGACTGTATTAAAATTCCATTTCTTTTACAATTTTCTCACTTATATGTTTTATTCACTTCCTTTGGTGCTTTCTCTTATTTCACTATTACTGGCAACCGGCAGTGTTTGCCAAGTGTATTACAGGGAGACTTAGCTCGGAGACAATTGTGATTGCTCGATTCAAATGCGTGTAAAACACACAAATTCTCTAGTTAAACAAACTGCTGCGCTACTCTGAATTAAACTTGTTGCATTTAAGCTATTAAAACTTTGCCCACTGTTGGAAGCAAAATTTTAATTTAGGACCTCAAATTTCTTGCAAAAGTTGCTGAAAAAGATAAGCATAAATTTTAAAAAGTAAAGCAAAAAAAAGTACAACAAAAACAAAAGTACAACTAGTAAAGCAAAAAAGTACAAGTATAACTTTATTTACTTTATGAAATCTGATAAAGCTGCATATGCTCATTAAGTTTTTTGTGTTGATTTTAAATATCCAATTATATTTTGCATATACATAGTAGTTGCCGAGATAATTAATACAGTGGAATCTCGATGATACGAATCTCACGGGGTCACGAAAAATATTCGTATTAGCCGAAATTCGTATCATCGAAACACAATTAAAACTAGCTAAATTAAAGAGTCAGAGGTGAACTCACTCAGGCACACGCACGTAAAAAGCATTTACAGTATAGACCACTTACGTCACCGTTTATAGTGCAGAACTGGCTACAACGTGGCCTTTTCCGACTCCCGTTTACCCTCCCCTAGAACTCCGTGTATATGCATACCGCTTACAGTGCAGCCGCGTGAAACGAAATGCCGGTTATAATGCGGCTTCCACGGGAAAATCTCGCCGACAAGGGCGGTAGTGAGCACGCTTCTCAACGAGGTGCACCCACCGATGCGAGAGGAGATCAACGAGGGCGATGCGGAGGAGGAGCATGAGACGTCGAGCATGAGTCCAAGGGCGATAAAATCGTCGCCATGCGCCGTATGTGTGAGTGAAAGCATGCGGGGGACGTGCGCATTCACGGAGAGCGAACACACAGCGGAGAGCAAACGCGTCTTCCGTCGCGCGAAAGGCCGTGGGGGTATGGAAGGGAGGGGGGGCGACGCTGTGCTGTGGCACCAAATGCGTATCTTGCAACCGGGTGCAAGGGTAACTGACGACGCAATCTCCCACGTGCAAGGAGCAAAGCGTGAAGGCAGTGCGGGAGGGGGGGGGGCGGCTTCTACTCTGCCAACAAATGCGTTCTTGTACTTTGCGCCTGTGCCGGCTGCAGGTGTTTTCACACGCACCGTATCTTGAAAGCGATCTCCACACGGCTCTGGCCTTCGTATGCGCTATGCTTACGCCACTTAGTTTCTGTTGAAGCGATAGACCGCACGAACCTTCGCTCGCCAAGGTGGCCGCACTTCCCCATGGGGAAAAGGACAAAAGCAACAGAAGTGCCACCGCTTCAAACTCTTTGCGCCCAGTCGCGGCTTCCGCGCCGTCCGGTGCCGCGTCCGCGCCTCCGCACGAAAAGAGAAAGGGAGAAAGCGCGTGACTGCGCGCTGTTCTCTTTCGCGGCCGTCGGTGGGACGGCGTTTATTCGTATCAACCGACGCGGGTCGAAAATTGATTCGTAACAACCATTTGCTAGCACGTTGCAAAGTAATGGGGCTCGACCGGGACCACAGAAAAATTCGTATCATCCGGAAATTCGTATTAGCCGTGATCGTATCATCGAGATTCCACTGTAATCACCTTCTATTGTTTACTGAAACAATTAAAATTGACCTGCTAAAGCGAATGTTGTAAAAAACATATAGTTGGATACTACAGTGCATAAAGATAGCAACACTGCAAGGAGATTCAAAATTGAACAATAATTCGTCATTTTACAGCCCATTGAAGTTCTGTGTTCCCAGTATCAATAAATAAGATAACAGATATCACATTTCCTATAGATTGCATATGTTAGATCATCTAAAGTTGAGGCATCTAATGTGAAACATTGTCTGAACGAGTTTTGCAAGAGTCGTATTCATAGATAATTGGTATAATTCAGAGTAGTGTAAAATAAATTACTTTTGTCCACTTTAGATGTCACAATATGTGGAGTTTGCAGAATTGTGCTATCATTATTTTTCTTTTTTGCTGCTGGATTAAGGTTGTAGACTTGGCGTTTCTTTTTTTTTAATATATATTCCAATTTTTGAGTTTTTGTAAGAAACAAACTGATGGCCTAAATCAATAATCTGCTAAATCTGCTCCAAACGGTCAGCAGATTTAAACTTTTTTTTTTTTTAAATGCAGCAAGTCTCATTAAGATTGGTGAAGTTGATGTCAAGTAAATTAATTTCACTGTTCTTGTGTATTTAATATCAGCTTCTGAGCTAATGCTTCCTCTTAGTAGTATATATTTCTGCAGATGTATCCACTTCAAATTACTGTTACTTGGCACCTGCTCTAAGCAACTGATCTAGTCAAGCCTTTGATAGGCTTTTTCTGATCTGCGACCCACAAACAGTGGCTGGCTGCTGAATTAAGTTGAATTGCAAAATGTTAACAATTCGCATACATGCAAAACCACATGTGCAAGATAAAAACCCACAGTGATAGCACATGCGCAACCCAGACCAGGCAGAGCACTCTGCCTTTCACACTCACATATAACACACACACACACACACACACACACACACACACACACACACACACACACACACACACACACACACACACACACACACACATCCCAGTGACTGTCCAGTGATTGCATGCAGCATGTTGTACTCTTCTTGCATTGCAGTACAGCCTTTTTCAGTGTTTCTGCTTGGTACTGTTTACTCAAGATAGCTTAACACACACACACAGACAGAGGATTCAATTAGCTCCCCAGCAATTGTGTGCAGCATGTCATACTTTTGTTTACCTGCAGTATAGCCATTTCAGTGTTCATGCTGGGTACTTAAGACACATAGTGATCATGCAGTGATCATGAAAATGTAGCTTCAATATAAAAACAGATTTAATGCCACGTCATTTGAATAAAATTCTTATGCATTCTGCTCATGCATAGTCCTTACTGTAAAAACAAGAAGTTGGAGACCCACGAAATGAGCGCCAGTTACCAATCAACTTGAATCTTCATCTGACTGGAGGTACTCTTCAGGATCCGCTGAAATGGCTGGAAGAGAGAAATGAGAACTTTAATCTTCACGCCAGAACACTTAAATACGATGTGAATATGAAATTGAAAAAATCTAAGAAACACAAAAAAGTGCTGGAATTAGAGGGACACTAAAGTGAAATGAAATTTTGAGTGTATGTTGTACACCACAATGTATAAGTCACTAATGCAACATTTTGCCTGGGTTCAGAGCTCTAATCTGTTAATACGGCTGGCGAGTCCATTTTCCTCATGTGAACTAGTTGTTGTGTCATGTTGTGTCAATTGCTGTGCGTTCACGCGAAAATATTGCTGACTCAATAGCTTGATTTATACCTTCATACCTCTGTTCGCCACATGAAACTTTGATGCAGTGGTGTTTCATAACATTTCTTATACAAAACACACTAATGCCACATTTGTAGCTGCGAGGTTTGAAAAAAATCTAACAATGAATAGGTCTTGGACACCAGTCCTCTTAAGTTGCATGCTGATCAATGGCTTCATGCAAAACTCGGCCTTGACTCCTTCCGACATGCAAAAGGGTGGCTGCTTGGGCTGGCTGGTGAAACATTCTTTAGAAAAGGAAAAATCCTTTTGAGTGCGCAAAACGCAGGAACAAAGGGAGAATGTGACAGGACAGAGCGCACATTAACAACCAAGCTTATTGCTCAGATGGCAGGACATGTACAAGAACATGCATCATCTCAAGAGAAACTGATATTCATTATCTAGTAAGTTAATAGAAGGCACAATCACACATCTCTTTTCATTTCACACTTGCACCGTGCATAAGAAAGGCCTCATGAATTTCACATGCCCTTTTGTCACTGTATTTGGCCACAACTTGGCAATCGTCATAACGAGGATGCACTTGCACTTTCTTGTATTTAAGACACGGAATAAGTTAGGCTCCCTTTGCCTAACTCTCCCAATGCCTCTCCCAATGAGAGAGGCATATACTCTCATTGCGCTTCCAGACTGCACTGTAAGAAGAAACATTATAAAAGGTACGTGGAATGCACCATGGCAGCTGTCTATTGCATTTCTTTATTGTGTGGTCGCTGCTACATCGGCCAGACAGGGCGATGGATTAATGACTACCTAAGAGAGCACACCAATATGATGTGCAGGTCTATGGGCAGCCACCTGGTAAGTCACTGTTGTAAGTGCAAGTGCACCCCTAGTTTTCACGATTGCCAAGTTGTGGCCAAATAGAGTGCCAAAGGGCACGTGAAATTCATTAGGTGAAAATAAATGCGTGAGTGCACCTTCTATTAGCTTACTAGGTAATGAAAATCAGTATTTCTTGAGGTGATAAATGCTCTTGCCTATGCAGTTATTTCACCCCCTCTAAGGAAAGACCTTGTCTATTGAAGACATTTGTGCCAGGTACTTTGCATACAGCTGTCTACTTGTCCACATCCCCTTTGGGGAATGCCAAAGCCAACATAATGGAACCAAGTGACGCTGAAGGCATTAAAAGCTCCAGTGGCACCCACTTAGTAAGGATCACCAGCCCCTCACTCATTGCTCACTTAATATTCCCTGTCATAGCAGACACAAGTAGTGATGAAAGAAGCAGTGATGCTTGCTTTCATCATCTACTAAGAACCGGAACGGCTAAAAAGAAATATTACTGTGCTCGGGTTATTGTGGTTTTCTAATGCATCAGCTACTGTATCTCTTTAGAATCGTTTATACTGTTAAACAGTACTATATTGTGTTGCTTACATAAACTGAGCCAAACTTCCACCGTTCTAGGCACCAGTTATTATTTTATGAGAAAAAGAATGTTAACTTGTGAGAACGTACAGCCTCCTGCAAAAGTTTTCAGAGCACAGAATTCGTCAAGACTTGATTTCCTTGCAACTTTGCCACTGAACCTTGAATTTATATGAGAAATTTGATGGTCATATGGGGCCTTTGATTTAAGGATGGATGCAAAAAAATCTTAATTAAACTTCCATGCTCCCATTCCATGCTCCAAAAACATTCTTTTAGTTGGAGTTGCTCACTTCAGCCTGAGACAAATGACAAAATTTCAACAACTACAAAAAAGCTCGAAGTATTGCAATACATGTACATGATTGTGTACATTGTGCAACAATGGGCACCAAGTTACTTGGAGAGAGTAGGCGAGCATTTGCAATTTATTGCTTTAGTGTACCCTTAAACTTGAAGCAAAAAAAAAAAAAAATGTAAACTATGGCTGACTTATGCATCCAGAGACATCTGCATAAATGGCTAGCTGGTCTTGGCTGTTGAGCAAGCTACCATGCATACCTATTTGTTTTAACCGTATTAGTTTGTTTCTTTGTTCCTTTCATATGGTTCGTTGTTTGTTAAAGTTCCACAGAAAGTGGTACAAAAACTGACAGGCAATGTCAAAAAGTAAGAAAAGATTGACAAATGAGCTACATATCAATATCTTAAAATTGTAGTACGCATTTTATTTGTGTGAATAGACCATACTTGCAATGTATCCAATTATGCACACAATGTGCTTTGAAGAAGTAAAAAGGACTGGTTCAATATGTATGGGTCAAACCAATGCAGTGTTGTTCACACTGACTTTGTGCCAATTTTTCTTTCCTATTCTAAATGAAATGATTACTTAAGGCAGACTGACAAATCTCAAATATTTCAAGGTAACTTTTTTGCACTTTGTGTGGAGGCTGTAAATTACAAATGAAAACATAAAATCTAATTGTTTGTGTCATGCAACCATTTGTGTAAGGCTTTCTTGCTGAAAGGAATTAAATAATTTTATAACAGCAGCAGGCTCTGCATTGTGCCAGTACTGCTGATCATGCTCCAAATTAATCTCCATCATGATGCTTCAAGCTAAAATTCCTGGTGACAGTGATATCTCGTGAGCAGGTTATTGGTACCACGAACTAGCACACACACCGTGAGCAAATCAGCGCTACTAGGTTCATTCAATTTGCTTACATCAATTTTGTGAGTGCAGTGATTGCGAACAACTGCATTTTTTTTTAGCATGGCAGAAAAGTCTCTAACATGCTACAGCATTTCAGCATGTTGCAGATTTTGTGACAGAGGTGCCGTTGGTGCCACCCAGCACGTGCATGCTGTAAACGCAACATGGCAGTTGACTTGGTGCATGCTTCTAGAGGTGTGTGTGTGAAAACTTTTTATTTACAAAAGTCCTGAGGCTCGACTATTTCAAGCCAAGCGGGCCGCACCCACGATGGCACCGTTAGGCCCAGCCCTTCAGCGACATCGTGGGCCCTCTGGACTGCCCGTAGCTGATCTTGAAAAGATGAACTCTGTAGCATCTTCTTCCAATGAAGCCATTCTTCTAGAGGTGCCAATTTAGATTATTCTATTGAGTGAATACCAATCAGGCAGTTCAGGGGTTAGTCTTACTTGCTGCCAATGAAGGTTTTGACACTTTAGCGCAGTCTTGACGACTAGCTTACTTCCACCAGCTAAGCCAGCACTGAGGTTGTCATGTCAAGTTCATTGATACAATCTGACTGAAGACTTTACATGATATGACTTCAATAACTGCAAAACTGGCAATCCTGCTTAGTGCTTTTCAGTTTATTGAGAGAGAACTACCAATGCAATGAGCCACATTTTGTGACTCAAAGCCAGCATTACAGTGTCTACAGTCAGTCCTCTGATGCAGCTGCCAAGAACAACTGGTAATTGAAATCATGGAGCTTTAACAGGGCATCACACATAAGAGGCCATGAAATTACCTATCAGCAGGCAATTCCTTTGTTTTACTTGAACCGTTTCAAACACTACACTATATCCGAGCTTAGTACTTCTATATTCTCCTTTATATCCAACACACATTCGTGTATGCTGCGCTGGCTCTGCCAATGCTGGCATCTATCTGGCTTCACATTCCGACAGCCTGGGAGGGCTGCCTCGCTGGCTGTTCTTAGTGACAATTCATAACCGGTGCCAGCATCCAGCTGCACATTTTCACTGACGGTCTGTTCATAAGGCTGCTCCAGGGCTCTGATGCAGGCTGCATGGCTGGCTCTTCTTTGAATGAAATTTTACATCAACCACACCACAGCAAGCTGCCCTTCGTTGGCCAATGCCACTACACAAGAACCCCTGTGGAACTCCCCTTAACTTCACTGCAAAATGTTGGCACTAAGTGCAGTGATGCACTGAGTGGCCACAACCGCTCCTGTAACTTTTGCTTCAGAACCACAGAAAGTTCCCCATTGACACATTTGTTTGTATTATCGACACATGATCAATATGGCCTATCATTCAGTGAAATACTAAATTTTCTTCCTCTAAATTTCGTACATATTTGCAGCAACCTAAAAGCAATCATACAACAGCATAACCAAATGTGCAAGGAATACTCACAGGTCCTCTGAGACGACTTCAGTAAGGCAACAGTTTCTGGATCACTTGCCAGTTCAAGTGGTGTTCTCCCTTCTTTGTTCTTTACATTTTTGTTGGCTCCTGTACAAGGCACACAACAAGAGGCGTAGGTTGCAACATGCACTTCTTCCATACTCAAGTGCAGTGGCAGAAGTGTCACAAACCTGCAGCAAGCAGCAAGCGAACAATGTCGCTGTGTCCCTTCCAAGCACTAGAGTGGAGTGGCGTGTCACCAAGTTTGTTCTGCAGAAAACCACGGCCAACAACATTCTTCAAAAGTGACCTTTAATCTCTGTCTTCTGCAACTTCTAGAAATACCCATTACATTTTAAGAAATATGCTCATCCACTGCAAGTGTGGAATGATTTTCTGGAAAAAGCTTGAAACAGCCGAGTTAGAATCGGTTTGTGAAGTTGCAGCTTCAAAGGTGATGAATGAGAAGTAGGAATGACATGGACAGCTTGTGTCATATCCCCACTTCTTCGTGTTCATGTAATTTTATGCTGTAACACTATGAGTATATCACAGCTTACCAAATCTTAACATCACATGTGACCTGTAATCTCACATGTTCACATGTAATCCAATTTGTTGCCAAATCTCACAGGTAATCTGGCTTGTCAATGCAGTAGATTTCCTTGACAAAAGCAGAAATTAGAATGCTGAGCTGAAACACACATGGATTTGGAGGCCAGCCGGAATTAAATTTTGGTCCAGATAGAAATCCTAGTTTTCCTAGAAAAAGCTAGCAAAAGTACATGACCATTACCGGAACTGAAAAAAAAAAAAAACGAAAAAAAAAAACGCTGCCATTACTGCTTGCCAGCAACGACAGAACCCTTAACACTGAGAATCAGCATGGCTCTTTAGCATAACTTCCAGGATTGGGTGGCATCCGTGGAGTGCTGGAATTCCCAAGGGCTGTGGTCTGGGATTTGTGTCATATTTGCTAACCACCAGGTGCTTAGGTGCTATTTAAAGGTTTTAATCAGGAAATTAGATAATTGCTGGCCCTGCAGCTTTGCCATATGTTTCACTTCATTTACAACCACTGTAACCAATTTACAACCTATTCAGTCAAAGTAAAATTTCGTTACAATTTATCTTTAATGCTGCAGCCACTGTTCCATGCAGATAAGCAGCTGCCCACCATCTGCCCATAACACAAAAATCTCTGTATGTCAGGCGATTATACACACCTGTACATCAACTTGAACACCAGGTATGGAAAGCAATATTCGAGCACACTCCTCATGACCTCCGTGTGCTGCCCAATGCAATGCTGTGCACCCAGCCTTATCAAGGCTATTGACTGAAACCTGAAATGAGTGCATTGATATGATCGGAAGAACGCCTTAGAACAACAACTTAAAAGAATGAAAGACATTACATTCTTTTACGTGCCATAGCCATGATCTGATTATGAAGCGTACGCTTTAGTGGGTGACTCTGGATTCATATTCACCACCTGGAGCTCTTGCACCTAAATCTACGTACACAAGCGTTTTTGCATTTTGTCCCCATCGAAATGCGGCCACCACAGCCGTGATTGAAACCGTGACCTTCAGCTAAGCAGCGCAATGCATTAGCCACTTGGCTTCCGTGGTGGGTAGAACAAGAACTTAACCTTCTGTTTGTGCTAGGCACTCCAGGGAAAACTTTGTGAGTTATTACTGAATACAGCACAGCTGAAGATACATTTTGCAATTGCAGCCGAACCTGAACATAATGAAGATGGATATAACGAATTTCAGGTATAAGTTTCATTTCAGGTATAGTGTTGCTTGCACTAGCTTAGTGACACTTCTTAGTTTGTTTTATTTTATATTGCGCTTTTATTTCGTTCTGATCCTGCAGCGCAAATCAACTACTTCATTCGTGAGTGGATTTGTTGTCACTTTTGTAACTGGACAAGCTTTCGTGTACTTATACTATATCATACTAGATATTATTATCGTTCTAGGTGGCATTTGAAGTCGCTTTTGTCTTTCAGCATAATCTGAGGCAGTTGTTGAACATGGTACAGTGGAATCTCGTTGATACGATCTTCACAGGAACCGGAAAATAAAGTGCATCATCTAAAAATCGTATTACCCAACATATATCCAACCAAATTGTATTATCAAGAAAAGAAAAAAAAACATATCTTGAAAAACGTATTATGCAAAATCGTATCAATGAGATTTCACTGTATTCGACATCATGTTTCTGTACGGTACCTGTGTCTGTTTCATCACTACTCATTATATTATATAAGTGGTATTTTCTGTTGCTCTAGTGTGATATCACTTTGTTTTATTCTGTACCTCATTCAGGCTTTTGTTCTGAATGATTGATCCTTTTTGCACTGTATTTTTGTTAGCTCTACATTTCATATTGTTCCTTTTACACACCTAATTTCCTGTATTCTGTTACTTCCAATGTATCGCCCACTCCTGCCTAAAGTCTGGCATTCAGACTGGCAGTATGTATTATAAATTAAAAAAAAAGTGTTTGTTTTTTTAAACAAAAAGAACAAAAGTAAATATAAAAATTTTCTGGTCGATATTAGTGCATAATGAATATATGCTTATAATGAATATTGTGTAGTATTAAACTATCAGAAGAATTTTTTGTGGGATGTGGCTTTGTTATAACGAGGTTTGACTGTAATTATGCAAGACTAGCTTAGTAATTCTCCAACTTTATGCATGCGTGTATGAGTAGGTCATTTATGAATGCTGAAAAAAATCATGTTATGAGGAACAACCTTGTTAGAGAGACATTCTTCTAGGAACTGCAGGTTGCCTCGTTTTGCTGACTCATGAAGAGGGTGAAGCACTTCCTCCGCATTCTCTTCAACTGCAGCAACAGAGAGCATGTGAATGAACCGTCACTCTGAACTCAATTCTTTTATTAAAGCAGTGTACAAGTTTTACATAAACTTACAAACTACTGCAAACTGTCCAAACCATGCTAATATTTGGTATACATGATGTGTTTAATGCTGTTGTTTAATGTGATTACTTAAAGGAAATCACAACTAATTTTTATGGTACCCATTTTTTTTAGTGAGATGCAAAGGTTACTGTTCAGAGTGTCCAATCCTATAGCGGTAATGCTGAAAACATTGTGGAACATTTTTAATCAGAATTTTTCAAACTGCAGTTGTGATCACATTTATGAAGTTGTACACTCGACACATGCCAATAACAGATAGGTAAGTGCGATAGCGATTCCATGCCAGCATTGGTGAGAAGTGGTAGGATATGCCAGTGGTGCCATTCATGTAGTGCTGGCAGCCATTTACGTGCAATTAGACGAAGGCATTTCGTGTCTGATAGGGAGAACACAGAACTCGGGTTATTTGCTCGCAAACTCGCACACATACAAAAGCATTCATGCGTGGTTACGTATCAGCAACCCATTCTAGCACCAAGGTTTTGCCGCAAAGTGATGCGGCATACCATTTTTCTCGACTTTCTGTGCCAGTTTAAAACCATAATTCTTACTTAAACCGTAAACAGCATGCTCGATTCTATAAATATAAATCATGTTCTTTCCATTTCCATCAACATCGATCAAACCATGTTCTGGGCATCCCTATCTAGTTGCCCTAAACCTTTGATGCAGTCCTCAAAGTTCTTTACTGCTCATACAGACTGCAATGCTGCATGTGCTTTGTAAGGCTAGCTGTGCTCCTGTCAAGCTGTCTGTACACAGATTTTCAGCCACACCACCATCCAAAAATATCTGGTAAATAAAACTTCTGAATTGACTGCAAGTCCACACATGCAATTCTGGTTCATGCTTACTCAGTAACTGGTTGCTCTCTACAGCAAAGATGCCTCTGGAAGCAGAAAACATTCCCTCAGATTTTGATCAGTGGTGTGTTGTGGCTATAAAAGATGCCTTGTTTAAGCTTCCAGGTTGATTTATCCTATCTGCACTTCTTTACTGCACTTTGAAATGCGAGTATGCAGACTTGCTTGCATTCTACCCCAATCGTGACGCAGTGGCCAGGAATCCGAATCACAACAACTTAGGCTCAGCAGTGGAATGCCACTGCTTTTGAGTCACCGCAGTGACTATGTTTCACTCAAATGGAGGCTGATGGAAAGCAAAACATGTACATTGAACTATCCACTGTTGAGAAAACTAAACGGTCGAAGAGGTCAGTAAGTGCCATCACCTACAGTGGCTTTTTTTTTTTTTTCCTTGAGACTCCAAAAACTCTCAAGCATTAAGCCACAGATGAATATTTGAAAAACTAAATTCTTGAGCGAGGGTGTTAACAAGCGTTAGCAGTGCTGTCTTCCTGCCTCATACCATGCTTCTGGCTGTTTCAACTCTGACTAAATTCTTAAATCAGACACAAATATGTACCAAAAATGATATTAGTACCCCTAATACAGATATGTAAAGTGCAGTGTTATTTTTCTTGCTATTTAATATATATGTTCTAATGCAAATCGACATGTCCACCTTATGCCACCTTTGGTCACTCTTTAGCAGCACCAAAGTGGTTTGCATGAGTAGGTTGATTGACGCTTAAGTTAATTTAAGGGAAACTTTTAGCTTGCGGCCAACTGCACTTTCCCTCTTCCAATTCATATGAAATGCGGAAATACTCTCATAGACGGCCACTGAACTGCTCTAGCTTATTGACATTTGTAGCATATTTAGAGAAAGAGCTCAACTTTAGCAAATGCTGGCAGCATGATTTTGACGTAGGGTAATTTTTTTAGTAGATGAAAATCAGTAACTATTTTTAAAATTGAAGCACAGATTACGATTCTGTATTAAATCTAAAAAAAAAAGAAAACAAAAACAAAGAAGAGATACGTGATAGGCGAGTGCCAGCAATACCATTTAAGACAAAGTTCTCACCATAATTACTCGGAATAAGCCCCGACCGACGGTCACACCGTGCTTTCCACCAATTCGGATCGGACGTCATGTCGAAAACGTACAGCAAGTCCCCTTCTTCAAACGACAGCTCATCTGGCTGAAAAACAAGGAGTCACGGGCAAATACTGTATACAATCCGCGTGTTGTGCCGAGGCATTAGGTTTCTATCATTTTCCTCAACAAACGCTAACGTATCCGGTCGGCCGTACCCACCTGTTGAGCTTGGTATTTGTAGAGTGCCCGGAAGACTTTCACGCTGCCTGCACAAATGCCCAAGTGAGGAAAATTCACGAGATCTTTTCACAAGCAATTGCTTCATCCTTCATTATATAAATTATGATTCAGGAATGCGTGCATAAAGTTCACCTTTTTTTTTTTTTTTATAAAATTATGCCGCGATAATGAGTTGAAGCGCGGGTGTGGCCTCATTAGAAAGGATGACAACGTGTTGCGCGATGTCATTCATTCCCTCTGTCGCCTGAGCTTGGTGCGACACTTGTTATTTTACGGGAGCTTTAATGAGTAAACACTGCATAAGGTTTGATTTCATGCCTGGGGTTGACGGTCGAAATCCTATCGCGCTCTCCAGCTAGTTTAGGTTCTGCATTCGGCTTACCAGGTTTCGGTGGTGGGGGAGCTGGCCTGGAAGGTTTGCTCGACATCGCTTGCCTTTCACTACTTAGCAAACAGAAGTCACTCCTGTCATTTGCACTGAGTCAATTAATTCGCGCGACGGATTGCTTTGCAACGGACGCTACGGACTACGGACGCCCCATTGCGCTGGTTTCCGTCACTAGCGATTGCAGACGTTTGTTTTGGTTGTTTTCGTGTTAATTTACTTCTATTTAAATGACCAGCAAGGGTGACTTCTTATGTGGGCTTAATAATTTAGTTATATTGCATTTATGATCACTTTAATTGGCACTGTCTAGATATTGTATACATAAGTTTGTATAAATGATATAAATAAATGTCATGAACGCCGCTAGTGCCGCTGCGGTGCCGCCACAGTAGCGCAAATGGCGGCCCCCTTAAAGCGTTTTGTTTCAGGGGCAAGATCTAAGTTTCGCTTTTTCGCTGCTGAACATGCTGGTCAAAATCAACCGCTTCGGCCATCAGCCACACGTAAAACTTGTTCACTATATGCGTACAACAAGAAAAGCTTGTTGGGGACCGGCCCTCTGCTGCTTCCGCCAGCCCGGCTTGCGGTGCGATCGTCAAGTGGAGCTTGCTGGAACTGCTCCGAGGCTCTTACGAGAACAGACCTTATATGCCGCCGGTGCGAGAGCCTGCAAGAAATATCTCACACGGTGAACTACTTCGAAGTGTTTGACGAAAAGGCGAAATATGACATCGACGCCAGTAAGCTCCAGGGAAAGTTTCGAGAGTTGCAGCGCTTGTTTCACCCCGACAAGTTCGCTGCCAGATCCAAGGTACGGAACCGCTGATGTTCTCCGGCACGACTATAAATTTATATTTCGGCTTCTTGCGAAAAATCCGAGTGTACGAAAGTATATCAGTGTACCAATGACAATACAAATCGAGCAAGATTATTCCATTTAGTTCTTTGTTCGAAATAATAGTAAATAAAGTGAGGTTAAGGGCACCTGTTGCAGCCCGATTACGGCGTATCGACCCACGTATCGCGCAAATGTGTGTACTACGTGAACATACCCTTACTTCAATTCCTTTTAAAAGCGAAGCTTTTCTTTGCGAACCTCGCCCGGTTTCGTGGCCGTGGGTGCTGCGGTCTGGCTGTTCCCTTGCCGAATAGGCCAATCAATCGCAGCGGAGCACGCACGCCGCTGGGTTCCTTGCACCACCGCCAGATGGCGCTCGCATCCGCTGCGGATTCGTTATATACAAGGGACACTCTCCTGTACCTCCTCTCCGATATCTGAAGCAACGCAGCACTGGGTGCAGACAAGCCTACACCGTCGAGCACTCCAACCTTTGCAATGAAAGCCGCTTAGCAAGGGGTGGTTTGAGGCGTTGCGGGTAAAAAGCTTCGAGTAACTTCGTGGCAAGAATCTTCGTAAAGACAGCGGAAGAGTACCGCTATCTTGGTGTAGTGCTTAGTGCCTCAGATGGTGTCAACGCGGAACACGAGGCGCACCTGAGACAATCGGCACAGCGGGCCGTCGCATACTGCGCCGACAATGCCTGTGGGGCTGTAGCCGATATCTCATGGTGCGCGAGCTGTGGAAGGCAGTGCATGTGCCTGGACTGACCTTCGCGAACTCAACCTATGCTGACGGCACCAACCGTGATTGGCTAGAACGTGGGCAGCGAGAGGTAGGCGCCTGGCCCTGGGCTGCCATGGCCGAGTTGCCGTAGAGGCCATCCAGGGTGATGTCGGCTGGTCCTCCTTCGCGAAGCGGGAAGGCTAACAGCGAGTCTCAAACTAGGCCATAGTGAGCTTAGCAGAAATTGCGTTTGAGTGCCGTCTGCGCAACATAAGGGATGCTTTGACGGTAGGTGGGCGCGCAGGTGTTTAGGTACGTCTACCTTAAAGGCATCCAGACACAATGGAGGGCGCGTGTCCAGTTCCTGAGGCGAAAATATGCCTCTTGAACTATCCGGACAAACAAACGGAGGAGCAGGTGTGAGACGGCTAAAGGAGTTCAGGACCATGTGCGTGAGACAGAGCGAGAGCTGTGGAAATCGGCTATGGCCTCGAAGACGACGCTCCGCCTGTACTGCGACAACAAGGGGACCATCACACCGGAGCCGATCTACGACAACAGTGGTGGCAGCGCCCTCCTATTCGAGGCGCAGTGGGCGCACTCCGAACTCTTGACTACCGCAGCCGGTTGACTGCGCCCCGAGGTGCAGGCCGCTGTGTGCGTTTCATAGCGAGCGGGAGACGGCGGCAAGCATTTGGTCCTTAGCGACTGTGCGAAGTTAACGTCTCCACCCAAAAGAGGGCACCACCATGCCGCAGGCCCTCGGATTTCTCGACGCTGAAGGTGGCCGCTGCTTCGAGGGCGTAGCCACAATTAAGCTCGCCTAGAGCGGTGGTGGAGAGCGGTAAAACAACGCGAACGGTGCCGGGTGTGACATAACTCCTATGTGGTATAGACTGTTTTTTCTTTCTTTTTTTCTGTTTTTTTCTTTTGGCTAGGACACTAATATATTGAGTCCACCCGTTACAAAGGGTTCATTAGCCACAAATCATCATCATCATCATCATCATGCGAGGAGCGGATGGCAAGGAGCTCCTTATAATAGGTGACTTCAATTGCCACCTCTCAGAGTTGGACGGGTATACAGATGCAAATGGCGACCATCTTAGACGTCTTGCGGAGCGCCTGGAAGTCCAAATTGCCAACCTGGGTCCACGCTGTCATGGACAGTACACATGGTGCGCCCGCGGCAGCATGACATGCATCGACTATGCCTTAGTGTCCCCCCGGCTCGCCGAGCTAATGCAATGCTTGGACATCGACGAGGAAGGTATACACAGCCTGGGAAGCGACCGCAATCGCCTACGCATAGACTTTAGCCGGGCTCAGCGCAAAGCAGTGGAACAGTCGGGACACCCCAAGTGTGGAAAATTCCTTCCAAACAGGTCCGTTGAACAGGTGGCCACGGAGTTTGAGCTGAGTGGAGAGCGGAGCGCGGCAGAGTCGTACGAGGATTACGTGTCGGTACTCAGTGGGATCATGCTACGCCACATGGTGCATAGTCGGAAAGCACGGAGAAGAAACGGATGGTGGGACAGAGAGGTGGCGGAGGCGTGGCGTGCGAGACGCCGGGCAAACCAAGAGCACCGACGAGCACTGAAAGCCGGGGAGGCAGAGTCCTCTGAAACTACCTGGAAACTCTACCTACAGCTCAAGCGGACAATGCAGGCGATGGTGCAGGCTAAACTTGCAGAGGCGAACATGCGCCAAATGCAGAGCCTCAGGGCTGAGGGCAAATCGACTGCGCAGAGTTTCTGGCGATATGTCAGGTCCCTGGACAGACAAAATCAGTCCTCTGTGCAGATAACAGATGAAACAGGTCAGCCCGTCGCAGACCTCAAGGAATGCGTGACGCAACATCTTGAGAGGCTCTACAGGTCAAACAGAACGGAACCTCCATGTACAACAGTGCACTCGGGACAGGTGGAGCAAGAGGACGATAGCGGGGGAGTAAGGTGGGAGTTTACGCCTTGCACCATTGATCGGGCAATAGCACGCATCCGCACCCAAACAGCGTCCGGTCAAGACGGTATCTCGGCCCGTCTCGTGAAAAGCCTTGGCCCCAACTCAAGGGAACAGCTGGCCGATTTATTCACCGGAATCCTCACGGGAATGACAATACCTAGCGACTGGCGCCAGGGCAGAGTGTCCCTCATCCTGAAATGCGAAGGGAAAGCGGATAAGCTCCAAGACTACCGACCCATCACGGTAACAAGCGTCCTCTATAGAGTCTTTGTACAAGGTTTGAAGGGATGGATTGAAGGCTGGGCAGAATCTGAGAGTCGTCTCACGGAGCTACAGAACGGCTTCAGACGAGGACGACGTTTGGAGGACAGTATCTTCGTCATAGCCCAGTGTGCCGAAATAGCAAGGAAGGAAGACCGGTCCTTGATCTGCTGTGCGCTGAACGTAGAAAAGGCCTACGATAGTGTGCCTCACTCTGGCCTCTTTGAGCGCCTAGCTGTTTTGGGCCTCCCTGCGAAATTGCTATGCACCGTACAACGGTTATACTCTGACAACGAGGTGGCCGCCAAATTCGGCACAATAGAAACTGCGAGGATCAGGGTGAACAGAGGACTACGCCAAGGTTGCCCCCTTTCACCACTCATGTACTTACTGTACGTGTCGGGCGTTGAGAGAGCCCTCCTGCAATCTGGCCTGGGATTTGGTCTGTGGTACACGACCAGCGGGATTGACGACAACCGCCGGATCCCAGGCCTGGCATATGCAGACGACCTCCTGCTGATGGCAGAGATTCCTCGCGACATGCAGAGCCTACTGGACATATGTGCAAATGAAATGAAGAAGCTTGGCCTTCGATTCAATGCTCAGAAAACTACAGTGGTTCAGTTGGCCGGGAAGTTGGTAGAAGGCACGGTGCTACGATTGGGGGAAGAGGTCCTACAAATTGCCTCATCAGTCAAGTACCTTGGAGTAAACTTGTGCGACGGCAAGGACTTGTATGGGCTTCACGAAGAGAAAGTGGGACAGACTGCTTTTAGAGCCCAGTGCATATTGCGACGCAGGTGCCTATGGGGATGTAACGGCTTCGTAATGATCAGAGACCTGTGGAAACTGGTTCATGTTCCTGCGCTGACATTTGGAAACGCGGTAGTGTGCCTCACAGCGAAAGGTCGGGATGTGCTTGAGAGGCGACAGCGAGAAGTCGGCCGAATAGCGGTCGGATGCCATGGTACTGTTGCCAACGAGGCCGTGCAAGGCGAGTTAGGTTGGTCTAGTTTCGCTGCACGGGAGGCCTCAAGCAAGCTGGCTTTCTACAACCGCCTGTTACATATGCATCGCGACAGGTGGGCGAGGAGAGTCTTCGACTACTTGTCGGCAACCTGTCTTCGCACACAGTGGACTCGGAGGGTACACCATTTGAAGCAAAAGAACGGCCTCATACGAGACCCCATACTGGCGGAATCGATTGGAGCCTACGCCAAGGTAGTGCAACAAAGAGTCCGGGACGTGGAGGAGGTGGCGTGGCAACTGGCTTTGGCCCAAAAAGAGACTCTGTCTTTCTACCGTCAACACAAGAGCTCCATCAAAGCTACCCGCCTATATGACAATAGCGTTGGGAGCGCCCTACTTTTCGAGGCTAGAGCAGGGGCGCTGCGCACTCTGACGCGGCAACGGGCGTTCGATACAACAGTGACGTGTGTGTTGTGCCGTTCGTGTGGGAAATCGGATGAAACAATCGAGCATCTGGTGCTTCAGTGTGACGAGCTTGGCGAGTCTGTATCTCGGGCATCGCTAGCAGTAGCGCTCGGCTTCGATGACTCTGAGGGAGAGGTGCAGGCTGCGGCAGTGTCCAGAACTAAGCGACGCCTTGAACAGTGGAGAACAGCAACACAACAATGTAGGTGGTTGCCAACAGCGTCCGTGGAAGACCGGGGAGGAAGTATCCGCGACAGTGTAGGTGCGCTGTGAGGGCACGAAGTCGGCCACTCTGCCTGGACCTGTGTACAGTTTTTTTTTTTTACTCTCTGTTGCCGATCTTTATTTTATTCTATTTTTTTGCTTCATTTTGCCCGGCCGTCATTGTAACGGCCACCCGTTTCAAAGGGAAAGGCACCACTTCATCATCATCATCAGCGCCGGCTGTGCGGGGGAAGGAAAACAAAACGACCCAGAAAGCTCGCCTTCGCGCATCCGCGGCTGCATGGTAATGAGGAAGTAAACGCCTCTTGCGGATAGAATGGATTCGAATTGGCGATACGTGCGTATGCGCATGCTGCCTCTGAAACCATGATGCGTTCAAGGCATCCGTCGTACTCGCTAGTAGTCAGCAACTCCGCTTAACGAAAGGCTTGGTATAATTTGCGTGCAGCCGCGCTTGTGTGCGTGCGTGCGTGTACTCGTGTTTCGACTCTTTATGGACTCACACGAATCTTCGCTGTATATAGATTCCAACTCGGACCTGCTGCAATTTAATACCCCTGTCATACGGGCACTCGAAAGTCTTTTCAGCAAAAAGGACTTCTCCCGGAAAAGAGTTTGGCCCGTAGACACACGACAGGGAGCGATCTCTTTTTCAGAAGCAGTCTTTTCTGGAAGCTGAGTTCGTCGATCTCCTTTACAACTAAAAGGAGTAGCCTCGAAACCAGTGGACGCCAGCAATTATGATGTATTAAAGAAAATAAGCAAATGCGTATTTTTCTGTCGCTTTGGATCATCATAAAAATTAATTTTATGTCTCGCAGAAGGTGTAGTGAACCCAGTAACACTAGAGAAAGAAGCCCAATGTTTCCAGATAGGCACGTGCACTTCGCTAGTTAACTACTGCACTAAATATTTATATTAATGTTTATTAATCTGGCATTGTTAAATTTATTGGAAAAACGTGTAATACAATAAGTTTTCACTTTATATTTCGAGATACATCAGTGTATTTTGGCCGATTTTGTTTTGAACGCTTTCGGTAGTGTGTCCAGACGAAAATACTAAAATGAGGTCATCGGTGCAGTGTGTCTGCTGCGCAACACCTCTTTATTAAAAAGTATTTCAACTTGGTAAAAGACCACTTGCGTAAAAGAGCTTTTGCGTGCTTGTGGGACAGAGGTATTAGTTACTTAACTGAGTCAAACCCTAAAAAGACAGGTTCAGAGTTAGGGCCCATTCACACTTGCGACTAGGCGAGGTCGCGCGACCAATTGCGACTGGCGACCAGAAAACTACTCAAGACGAACGATGTTCACACTTACAAATGCGACCGACGAGTCGCTAAACCGAAATGTATCACGATATGCCGTTCACGTCTGCTTGAAATGTCATCGCCGGGTAAAATAAGCGTCTGCGTATACGGACGTCCTGTTCCTTCGCATCTGATTGGTTCAGCTGTTCTGCGACTGCGGTCACGCGACTGAAAAATCGAGCAGTGAGCGACTGGCCCGAAACGGTCGCATTTCGAGAAAAGCGACCATTTGCGACTACTTGCGACTGGTCGCTTTGCGACCAACTTGGTCGCGCGACCTCGCCTAGTCGCAAGTGTGAATGGGCCCTTAGATGGAAAGCACGTGATGACACAGTACCAAACATTCTTTTTGTCAAGGCCCTGATGAAAAGTCCCCTTGTCGAAATGCTGGCTCCAGCGACATCCGTTGTTCAACCACTAATGATCACCTGAGCTCACCCTGTCTCATGGAGAAAAGCTTAAAAACTCCCAATTGAATTGCTCTCTTAGACTATGGAACAAGAGTTCATGTTCATTTGTATTTTTGGAAGTAATTGCCCCCATACACTGCTACCCCTACCATTTCTCTCTATGTTTACAGAAGGAGCAGGCTCTGTCGGACAACCTGTCAGCACTGGTTAACCAGGCATACCAGACCCTATCGAAGCCCGACAAAAGAGCCAAATATTTACTTAAACTTAGTGGGAAGGACCTGGACTCCGTTGTGCTCGACGCTGCATTCCTGGGTCGCATGATGGAGCTGAACGAGGAAGTGGCGTCTGTAGAAGAGCAGCATGACCAAAAGTCAGCGGAAGAATATCTGAAGATTGTGCAGACTGAAGCGGAACAGGTGACTAAGCAGCTAAGTGCTGCATTTGAAAAGGACAGCCTTGACCAAGCTAGCATTGAATTAGCAAAGTTAAAATATCTTAAAAATGTAGAGGCAAAGCTGAAAGACGTCATAGAGCAATAAAATACTGATTTAGTGCGCTTCAAATGTGAATCCTTTAAACTTGGTTTTACCTTCCCCCCCCTCTTTATCACTATCTCCTTCTTCTCTTTTTGATGTAAGCTGACTGGCATGCATGCATCATAGATTTGAATGTTTGAAATACAATAACAGTCAACATGGCTTATATTAAAGGGCAAACCAATGAAATTCCACAGGCCGACATAGCAGTAGTTTTTGTTTCCATTATTTCACTTAGGTGAGAAAAGTAGCAATGTGAATATTGCATGGCCATGTCCTGTCAGCTGCTTTATCCTTACCAAACAGCAATAACCATTGTTGCCATTTCTTCTTGCAGAAGTCCACTAAATATGTTCAGAGTTCACCTAAAAATATTTTATTAACTAAAGCATTTTTAAGTAGCATAATTATCAAATCACTTGAACACAGCAAATAGTGGAAAAGGAAAGCCACAATGTAAATATTTATGAAATCACACTTGCTTACCCAAGAGGCTAATGCACAATCAAAAGGTGAACAAGACAACAAGGACGAAGTACTGAATTTTAACAAAGATTTTATTGCAATGTGACACACACACACACACTGCACCAAATTAAAAAAAACTTGCCTGTGGCAGATAGCACAATTCTAATCCTTCATCTAAACTACTTGATGAGGCGGCCATTACTTCCATGAGAGATCAAAATGCCTAATTGAGTAATTAACATAAGTATGGTAATTAACTTTTTATGAATATCATTACAGCGCACACTTCAATCTACGAATCATAGCCGGTGAGTTCACAAGGCGTATCCACTTGGAACGAATTCTCAGGACTGAACCAGTTTTGAGGTATTAATTTTCAAAGTGTACGACGAAATGCATTGGCGTTCCAGTTAACTTTTTGACGAAAATGCTGTTTTATGCATTGAAGCACAATAGTAACTGGAACACCAATGCATTTCGTCGCAGACTTTGTATATCACCATATCGAAATTAGCGCAGCCCAGAAAATTCGTTTGAAGTGGATACACCTTCGAAACTCACTAGCTACAGTTTGTAGATTAAGATATGTGGCGTAAGGTAATTAATTAAAAAGGTAATTAGCGTAATTATGTTAAGTATTCAATTAGGCATTTGTATTTCTTGTGGCAGTAACGGCCTCCTCATCGAATAGTTTACATCAAGGATTATAATTGTGCTATCTGCGACAGGCAATTTTTAAAAAATTTGCTACAGCTAAAATCAAACACCCTGTATATACACATGCACAGTAGACTGCGGTTAAGACGAACCCGATTATGCCGAGTTCTTGAACGTAGGGAACAGTATGTGAACATTTGGTTGGTTTCTTACAGATTTAATTAAAAAAAAATTCACTTAAAATGCAGTTGCACAACCTGCTCTTCAAGGTGCCGCTGCAGGCTGATAAATATGGTGAGGAGAGCTCCCAGATGCTACAAGAACCAGAGATGATCGCACACGATACAACTCGTAATGCCCAAGTACATTGGTGCATTATTACTACTTGTTGCTGTATACTACTTGTTGCTATATGCTACTTCTTCTCTATAAATGTGCCCCTGTCTGAAGACGCTCTTTCTTGCATCTTTTTATACTGGAATATATGCATTTGTGCATTATTTAAACAAATATGTGGCAGTGCGTAGGTCTTCTCTGCCCCTGTGAGCAATAATAACTCAGCGGCTTGAAGCAACAACTTGTACCATGCAAATCTATTATATGGCTCGTTATGCATCTGCCTCTTGGTTTAATGCTATTTGATTTATTGTTTTGTGTCACGAATATTTAGATGCACTGGGAACAGCAGATATTTAGGTTTGTAAATTAATTCTGTTAAGACGAACTTGTAATAAGATGAACATATTCAATTTAAGCGCTAGTTATTTTCTTCATCCCCTTCATTGTATATAGACTGTGCTTTGGTTCGCGACCAGTAAGGAAGGCGCCACTGTAGTTGCATTGTCATTGTCATATCAACTGATATTTGTGGACCCTAAAGGGACACTAAGGCTAAAAATAATTTGAGCAGTACCTGGAGCGGCCAGTAGCGCGGCAATTTTGCGTGTATTCACGGGCATCTTTCAACTCGTAAAAACACTTTTATGTAGCACGTATTGAGCAACAGAAAGCTGTATCGAGAGTTTTTCATGTTGCTCTACAATTTTCTCATTGACACTTTTCATCTAATTATAAGGTTTGAGAAGTTGGTTAATTAATTAGGTCTAATTATATAATTAGGCAGAATGCAAAAAATAATCTGAGTATCTCCAAGCGGTGGCAAACAACATCACCTTGGTACTGTCCAGTTATGTGGCATTTGCATACTTTTAAATGTTGGTGCATGATAGTTGGGACACTCATTTATATATAATCATATCATAAGATGCCGACAAACACTGACCCCAAGGACATCATAGGGTAAATTACTTGTACTTACTAATTGAATTAAAGAAATGATAATGGAAATGAAAATGGATGAAAAAACTGTCCGCAGGTGGGGAACGATTCCATGTCTTCGCATTACGCGCGCGATGCTCTCACCATTGAGCTACCGCGGCGCCGTTTTCCCATTCACTTTACGGGGTATTTATGTTTTACAATAGAACTAACCCTGGGAGCGTTAGCCAGCGCCACCCATCACAAACAATGGCGGCGTATGTGGAGCATCCTTTCTGCCGCAGGCGTCACCAGCGCGTGATCTTTTTTGGTGATGGCAACTGGTCAATAAACCCACATATGCTACCTGAAGGCATCAATCTTGCCGGATTCGAGCCCTCGTTAAGTAATGAACAAGAAGAAAGAAACCCGAGGGTTCTCGTTCTAGTAGCGCCATTCTTGGATCTTGCCGCCAGCGCGCTCTCGCTGGCCGCGACTTAACAATTGCTAGTAGTTACAGTGGGAGGACTTCCGGTGGAGCTCCTAGTTGCCTAGGGACATAATCGCTTAGGGACTTTTGAGGTACTGGTCTGGCACGAGATGGTCTTTGGAGGGACCGCCAGTAGTTTGTCCGCAGGCGCGAGGACAAGCGGGTGCAAGAGAGAAAATTGCGTCCGCTCTTGCGCAAGCGGATACTGCTCGCGTTTGTACCCCGGCGGTGCGACGGAAGCCGCGGTGCCGGGCACCTCCGCGAAGCGGCGGTCGTTGGGGTGTTGCGCACCCCAACTTTTTGTGTAATTGTTGCTCTTCGCAACAATATTAGCGGCGCCGTCGGGCACAGTCGTCTGCCGTCGGTACACTGCAGCTGAGCTAGATTAGTATCGGAGCTCTCGTTCGTGTTTAACGTTCGACAGTGGATATCGTTTTTCATACAATTTACGCATCAAGTTATCTAGCGGAAGGTATTTTGCTAGGAACAGAAGCTGCAGCCGATGTTTGCGTCGCCGGTGGCGCGCAGATTCGCGGTCGTCGATTGGCCCGGCGGCCGTGCAGCGGGTGGTGCGCCGGCCGAACTTTGGACACCTGTCGCGTGGCAGACGTTCTACTGCACTGGAGGCCGGTTCGCCGTTACGGCATGTTTGCCGCTAGTGTGGACGTGCCTTTATAGCAAGCACGGCAGCTGCTGGTGATGCTATCCATGCTATGTCACTGGTGCATAGGCGCCGGCTAGGGGCTCGAGCCCCCTCCGGAGTTTTCCTGGGGGGGGGGGGGGGGGCGTTGCCTACCCCCTCGCCCCTAAAGTGTCATTACCGGAGTTCTGTTACCCACATAATTTGAGGATTATCTTGCGTTGCCTCTACATTTTCAGTTTTGTTTTGGGTAAAAGCTTACGGCACCATTGTTGGCGCGGACGTGCACTGCTTTTAATTTATACGTTCGCTTTATTTCGGCAAATCCTGACAATAGGAGGACAAGCGCATTGGAAGCACCAGCGGCGGCTACCTCATCCGTGTTTCCTCACTTTAACATTTTTTTTTAATTTCCGCTGAGAACACCATGCACAGACACAATATATATAAATATATACACATCACAAAGTTTATTGTATATTTTAAAGAGGAGGAGGTAGCCAACTAAATGGATAGCCTATACCTAGAGAATGAATATGTTGATGTATGTTCACCTTTACCTTGCGTGCTTTTTTGACCCCGAAAAAAACTTGCAGACTTCAGTGACCCCTTCGGCAGAGTCCTCTATCAACGGCGTGTGAAAATCACGTGAGTGATATGTGTCTCAATATTGATTCTATTTCCAGTAGGCAATGCTAACGACTGGCCACAAAAAAAAAAGAAAAAAAAACCTCTTCTAATTATTTACAACATTTACGCGTTAGGGATGGAAACATCGCTTTTGCATGCAGAGGCCATAAATACGGGCTGTTTCAGCAAACACTTTCGAAAAAATTTTAAAGGTTGCCTGTGGCGGTGGACATTACTTGCACAAAAAATTGAAATACACAACTGACTAATTAAAAAAAATCACCAATGAGGTTTTTAACGTATTAACTTATGGCCCATGCTGCAATTTACAAATTCTAGTCGTGGAATTCATAAGGCGCATGCACTAGGAACTAATTCTCAAGATGGCACCAGTTTCGAGATATTAATTCCCGAACATTGCGGAGAAATGCATTGGCGTTCCAGTTACTTTTGTGCTTACCCGCTGAGCACGAGATCGCGGGATCGAATCCCGGCCGCGGCGGCCGCATTTCGATGGAGGCGAAATGCAAAAACGCCTGTGTGCTAGCGTTGTAGTGCACGTTAAAAGAACCCCAGATGGTCAAAATTATCCGGAGCCCTCCACTACGGCGTGCCTCATAATCAGAACTGGTTTTAGCACGTAAAACCTCAGAAAGAAGAACGTGCTTACCCGCCGTGGTTGCTTAGTGGCTATGGTGTTGGACTGCTAAGCATGAGGTCGCGGGATCAAATCACGGCTACGGCGGCTGCATTTAGATGGGGGCGAAATGCTAGAACACCCGTATACTTAGATTTAGGTGCACGTTAAAGAACCCCAGGTGGTCTAAATTATTCCAGAGTCCTGCACTACGGCGTGTCTCATAATCAGATAGCGGTTTTGGCACGTAAAACCCCATATTTTTGTTCTATTCATACTTTTGTGCTTCGATGCATAAAACGACGTTTTGTTGGGAAAGTGACTGGCACGCCAATGCATTTCTCCGCAAAGTTAGAGAATTAATATCTCGACACTGGTGTCAGGCTGAGAATGAGTTCCAAGTGGATCCGAATTCCATGGCTAGAATTTGTAAATTGCAACATGGGCCATAATGTAATTAGCTAAAAACTTAATGGTTAATTTTGTTATTTAGTCGATAATGCATTTCAATTTTCTCTGCAAATAATGTCCCCCTTTTGGAGTAGACGAGCTCATGAACTAGAATTGTGCTATCTGCCACAGGCCACTTTTAAAAATTTTGGCAACTGTTCGCTGAAACACCTTGTATATAGAATTCACTCAGTAACCGAAATGATGCCAAGCTGGATTCACTCGAAATCCGAATAAATAGAAGTGTAGAAGTCATGCGCAGCAGCGCTTATACGCGGACTCAAAGTACAAAAAAAAAGAAAAAAAAAAGAAAAAAAGTGCAGTTTGGCCGGGAAGGCGAAGCAATATTAGTGATAGCGAAGTAGAAGACAATTACACAAAAGAAGATTGTTACCGTGTAAATCCGTGTAAGGATCGCACCCGAGTAAGGGCCGCACCCATAACTTGACCGCCAATATTAAAAAAAAATGTGGTTGATCCCTCTTATATAGGAATCGGTATAGAACACGAAAGTGAAACGTGTCTTCACAGAAGTAGTGTAATGTTTATTGCACATTGATATATAATGTCTATTGGTGTTTTGTGGCTAAAGCGCCCTTAGGCGTTGATGCACCCACGCTGACGCCTGGTGGCACGTCTCCTCCATCACGACTACCAACGTCGATGACCATGAGCAACCGTCGTGCATATGGAAGCTGCACTACGCTGCACACGCTAGCACAACGCGAAAGACGAAGCACGTAACTGACACACTAATACAACGCGCAAGACAAAGCACGTAACTGAATCGTCACCGAGTCAAATCAGCGCGTACAGCGCGTCGTAATTGCAGCCTCCGCGATCAACTTCAGAAACATTTTCAGAGCTAATTGCGGAGGCCACGCTCCGCTGTGCTGAGTACGGTGAACGCCACCTAGGTGGCGTTGGTAGTGCTTCTTGATGCCAGCGTCCCTTCGAATGCTGGCATCGAGGCGTCGTAGTGCTGAGACCACCGAAGCGTTCACTGTCGGTGCGCGTTAGTGTCATAATGCAGTACTTCTCTTTTCTGCTCGTAGGCGGCGGCACCGCCCGAGCAAGAGCGCGGGTACACGGAGGAGTGTTAAGCCCAGACCACACGTACGCTTGCGGACGCGCGTAAGCTCGCGTCTACGCGCCTTGCGGTTGCCGCGCCTAGCGAGGAATGGCGGTTTGCATCCACAAATACGCGCGACAGCGCGCGCCACTGGCTTCACTTGTTTACACCTTGGCAGACGCCACTTCGTATCAAAATGCTTCAAAATGCTTCAAAGTGCTTCAAAATGCTTCGATATCTATAAACGTAATTGTTATCTTTTTGGAGCTGTTAGATCAGCACGAAAAGTGAAGAAGAAGCACTTCCTTGCATGATATATTTCTGCTTAACTGAGAGTTGAATGTACCGCGCCGTCGCTGCGTAGCCATGCGCGCCGACGCGAGGCAGCGAGGCAGCCCAGGCGCGCGATAACTGAGAGGAGCTGATCACCGAGATCGCGCCGCGTTTCGACGCGTACGAGCTGTGACGCACCGTCTGCGCATGCGTGGGCGTGCGGACGCGAGCTTGCGCGCGTTTGCAAGCGTACGTGTGGTCTGGGCTTTAGATATATAAGGCGCGTCTGTGTAGCTCTCTGCAAATGCGTTTGTGGCGCAATGGGTTAAACGCTCGGCGATCTATCGTCGCGGACCGAGAGGTCGTGGGTTCGATTTCCAAATTTTGCATGTTTGTGGAACTTTTTCTTCTGGTTTCTTTCTTTGTATTATGTTCTATGACGTATTTCCGTGACGGAAATACGTCAGTGAAGTCTTGGTGGACCCCGGCATAAAACACTTTCGTGTTAAAAAAAAAAAAAGACATCCAACCGAGAAACAACTGCGTTCCGTGCGCTGATTCTGATCGGGTTCAACAGCGAATTGTCGCGCGCAGCGTACTTTCGCGCGGCGCCACCGGATGTCGAGAGGATGCGATCGCGGAGGTTTACGGCGGATTTCATACTCGTAGTTGAAAAAATGAGGTCAAATATGCCGGTCCCATGAAAGGCTCGTCAAAATCGCGACATAAAAGTGTGGCCCTCACACGATACGTTAGTTATAGTGGCCATATAAATTGTAGTAAACATTCACCTAAAATTAAAATCGTAAGCATAGTGTAATGCACGGACCATGTAAACCTGTAAATACCTCACTGGATGACCTCGAGCACTCGCTTTCACAACGCAAGCATTATGAAGAACGCCGGCAGCGGAGCCGAACGGTTCGTACAGCCGCGCGATTGACCGCAACTCTGAAAAAATGTCAGTTTCGCCCTAAGGGCGAAGCAATGAATGCGATAGCAACACAGCAATGTCATACGAAGTAAGGTGAGCGGCCTTGGTAGCAATATGAATTGTAGTAAACATGAGCTGATTAAGTAAGCAGGTGTGCTGCGGCGTAAGTAGACCGACATGAAGAGAGAATCGATGACCACGAGAAGGCGCGTGTGAAACGGTGGTGTTGATGAGAAGCGCTTACCGTGGGCTGCGCGTGCGAAGGGACACACCTGTAGTGCTGCACTGCCGATCTGGGCAGCATTGCATGTGTAGCATGCGTTGGAAAATGTGGCCCGACTATTACTAACTGAATGAACAAGCGTGGTGTGAGCGCGCACAAGCAAACATGAATAGATCACACTGAATGACTGCAGCCAACGACTGTCAAAACGCTGGCAGCGAGCGCATACGCCGCGCAGCGGGCGAAGGTACGTGCGGTCTATCGCTTCAACGGAAATTGAGTGGCGAATGCACGGCGCATAAAGGTCAGAGCCGTGTGGCGATAAGAGACGGTGCGGTCGAACGAACGACGAGCGCGGTTGTTGGCAGCGTAGAAGTGCGCCTCCCCCCCCCCCCCCCCCCGCCCCCCTCCCGCTCCCTCCGGCGCTGGCTTCCCGTTTCCTTGCTTGCGCGTGGGAGAGATAAGAGACTGTGCGGACGAGCGACGAGCGCGGTTGTTGGCAGAGAAGTGCCCCCCCCTGCTCCCTCCGGCGCTGGCTTTCCGCTTCCTTGCTTGCGCGTGGGAGATTGAGTGCGTTCGCTCTCCGTGATAGCGCGCGTCCCCGCACGCTTCCGCTGGGGCATACGGCGCGCGGCGAAGATTTTATCTATACGGAACCTCACGGCGACGGCGACGCCGACGGCAGAAATCCGGTTGAAGTGTCCATATAATTGCTATCGCAATAAAATTAGATTCATCATCATTATCTATTTTGTAGCGTTAGCTACACTGGCCTAGCCAAGCCCGTTTCGCGCGGCACATCAAGAGCCGTGCTGCGCATGCGCAAGGATCAGTGATGTCACACGGCTTGCGCACCGGAGCCACCGGAGCCGGCACCTCTCGCGCACTCCGCCGCCGCCGCGCGCGACTCACCGCCGCCGGTCTGCGCATTCCAGAGGAGTGACGTCGTAGCCGTGGTAGACGCACTGGCGCCGGCGCGCGCTCGCTGTGCAGTCGCCGTCTGACACTGCGCTGGAGCCGCTGCGCTTCTGACTGGCGTTTGCCAGTGTGGTATAGCCATGGAGAAGGAGAGCGCAAATGCTGCTCAATAGCGCAGAAGAACGGAGAAGCTTGACTCATTGGATCCCGAAGTAGTTGCCTGGCAATTAGCGGTTGAGCGTAGGAGACAACCAGGAAAGCTAAGAATAATCAGCTGAACCTTTGCTAACGCTACGTATATCCTGGCATAGCCGAGCTAAGCCACTGCAACTTTTTTATGCCCACTACTGACGGCCTCTGTGAGTGATCTGCGATGACCTCTGTCTCTCAACTCTGTGACACTAGGGGCGCAGAAAGACAGCCCAACAAGGAAGACAACGCGCATGAAGTTAGCAGCCATCCTTGGTCGCCCTTTATCATTGCACCCGCCAATCATTACCAACAATTAGATATGGCACGCGGGCCGCATAAGCGTCAGCCGCGCACAGTCATTCACAGCTACGGCAGGGATAGAGGAGAAGACGCGTAGTTTCCTTCTCATTCGCGTTTGATTACGTGACCATTAGAACTAACCCGAATATTGAGCGCGTGGGAAGCTAATGCCCATCAAGCCGCCATCCTTTTCGGCTCACTGTTACGTGCTTTTTCCCGCACCCACAGGGTATGGGTCGCTCATGTATAGGGCTTTTCGATTTAATAAGGAACATCACGGCGACGACGACAACAGCGAAAATTTGCCTGGAGTGTCGATATCGATATAATTTCTTTCGCCACAAAGCGAGAAATAGAAAACTATTAGCAAAAGATATATATATATATATATATATATATATATATATATATATATATATATATATATATATAGTCAGCTTTCGGAAACTGGTCTGGCCCAAGCCCCCCCCCCCCCCCCCCCCCCGAAGAAATGAAAAATTTTCGTCTATGCACTGGTGCTACGTTTTTCAGTACAGACAACCAGCAAAACACTGTATATGTTTGCATAGAGCTACGGACAATCTTTATTAAGTTTGAAATCTACAAGAAGTCCTTATGAAGTAAAAATAATTGTTCTGTTAGCGCAACATATTGCAAAACTGGTCGGCTAAATTCGGGGCCAAGGATCTGGCCACATTGCGCCACGCTTGAAATACGTCGAAGCCGAGAGTACACTATACCGAGAGTCTCTTGTGGTTGAGAGCCGCCGATAAACCTCGTTGAGCGTCCAGGCCGCGTGCCGCCGGCCGGTGCCGACGCCGAAAATCCGTCGAAAACCGGTTCCTTGTGGTTGAGCTTTTACACCCGTTTCCTCGATAGAACATCTTCACCTCGAAAGAATGCTGTTACCTGGACCGTCCTCGTAGATGAGTTATGCCCCAATTTTCGGGCGCGCGGTATCTTTAAAGCCTACTTCCGAAATGCCCGTGGCGCGCTCTATTCCTAGTCGCGTGGAAAATTTACGCGCACTTTTCAACTTCGCGCAGGTTATGTGCTACACCCGCCGCGGTGGCTAAGTCCATGGCGTTGCGCTGCGGAGGTCGCGCGCTCGATCCCGGCCGCTGTGCCTCATATGGGTGAAATGTAAAAGCTTTCTATGAAAGTTCTTTTAGCCGATAGAAATTGCTGGTTTTAATAAAGTTTATTCAGCCAGTCAGTCAGCCGATAGAAACCCCGCGAAACATGAGAAAGTGCATTTTCGCGTTTCATTTTCGTATATATCACGCGAAAATGCGCACTTAGTCGCGACGCTCATTCACACTTTCGTGTTTAGACGTTTCAAGTTATCCCAGCTTTATGCGTACAGTATTAACTAGTGTTAATAGGCCTTTTAACTTTAACTTAATGCGGGAGTTTGAATTCCAGAATGAAACAAATTAGGTTATACAGGGTGTCCCAGCTATCACGCAGCACGATTTAAAAAAAAAAAAAAAGAGGAACGGCGTTACGCGAAGCAAACCTAGTGGGTATTGTTTCCAGTACAATGGAGTAGCCGCCAGTAATTTTTTCGTTACTGAGATTTAATTAATCGTAATTAATTATCTAACTCGAGAAGTACAATGAGAAAGTTGTAGAGCAACATGAAAAACTCCCGATACAGCTTTCTGTTGCTCAATACGTGCTACATAAATGTGTTTTTCCGAGTGTGAAAGAAGCCCGCGAATACATGCAGAATTGCCACTCGACTGGCCGCTCGAGGCACTTTGCGTGTATTCGCGGGCTTCTTTCATGCTCGGAAAAACACTTTTATGTAGCACGTATTGAGCAACGGAAAGCTGTATCGGGAGTTTTTCATGTTGCACTACAACTTTCTCATTGACACTTTGATAATTGGGACAGTACTTCTCAAGTTACATAATTAATTATAATTAATTAAATCTCAGTAAGGAAAAAAAAAACTGCCGGCTACTCCGCTGTACTGGAAACAATAAGTACTACTAGGTTTGCTTCGCGTAACGCCGTTCCTCTTTTTTTAAATCGTGCTGCGTGATAGCTGGGACACCCTGTATACGAATGGAAGGGCTTCACGTTCGAACCGAATGTCCGAGAAGTGCCTGCCGATCGTAGTTGAAAAAAAAAAAAAATAATAAACCTACATTGAACAAAAGCGAACAGTCCGCCAGCACTTTCCTGATTTACTGAGTGGTCAACTGTTCGTGTAAACAACACTCAGTCGCACCGTTTGACGCAGGTGACCGAAGTACTCAGGATGATGTAACGATAGAAAGTTTGTTCAGATCCATGCACCCGAACTATCGCCGGAGTTATCATTTAACTGCGTTTGGGCCAGTGTTATATGTAGAGCGGGGCTATGTTGTATCTCGCCACTCATATTCCATCCAACTGCGTGTGGTCTGAGACAACCACGAAAGAAAGAAAATGGGAGACAAGCGTGAACGGAATAGTGTTCAACGCACCTTGCGAGGTGACTTTATGGGCAGCATCGTACTACTTAGGGAAGTGCATTGTGCGCAAGCACATCCCCGTGTCACTGTCATGATTGCGGCATGGCTTTGAGAACAACGTTGTCAGATGATTATACCGCGCACACACACACACACTCACTGCCGAAAAGTCAGTCGTCACTCGTTGCGGTGCAATCGCAGCAGAACGTGACGGCACGCTCTTCGAAGACCCATTTCTCGCGAAGATCGTCGGGCAAGTTCTCGGACGAGGTGCGTCCGTCTCCTCCGCACGCTGGCAGGGCGGCGACGCGCCTTAGCACGTTGACGGTGAAGGCGCGGCCCTTGCACTGGAAGTGCGTGAACCAGCATGCCTCGCCCATGCAGCGCACCGTGCGCAGGTACCTCGGGAAGCGGTCTTCGCCCAAGTCGAGCCACTCCATGCGGGACTCGCAGCCCCAGGGCTTCTTCGCGCCGTCGTGACGACGTCCGCGGTTTCCACGCTGGATGCCTCCGCGTCGCTGTGGCGTGGCCGACATCTCTTCCAGCTCACGATGACCCTTCCAGGGAGACGTCTTTCGAAGCCGCAACGACGACTTGCGGCGTTTCTTCGGCACTCCGTGCGACTCTCCGTCGTCGACGACGTCCTCGTTCCTTCGCGCCCTGGTCTGCGGCCCGTCGTACCCACTTGCGTGACCGGCGCTCAACGCCACGTCTTGAACAAAGTCCGGGTCTACGCGAAAGCTCGGGTGTGCCCGCTGGTCGAGCTGCGCGTTGTCCGGGCTGCTGACGGCGTAGGGGTCGTCGCTCTGTAGTACGGATTCCGTGTGTCGGGCGTAGATGCGTGTGGGTTCCTCGTCCTTCGGTGGCTTGTCTATGGACATGTAGCGCGCGTTGAACGCCGGTCCCAGACGTTCTCGAAGCTCTTCCACGGTGGTCCGAGCGCAGCCATTCTTGTTAGAAGCCGCGGGTCCCAGGAGCTGCAGGAACGCGGCTGCAACGAGCACGATACGCACCAGCGAGAGCATGGTGGTCTCATGACGGGTGCGGTCAACGGTCCTCGCTGACACCAAGATGCCAGGTGATCAGCGCCGTCTGCGGCGTTCGTGTCTGCTTTACTGAGCGATGATGCTGCATAGATAATAACTGGTTATCAGGAAGAAACGACGATGGTCTGTTTCCGGTAGCCGTAAGAGCTCGCAACGGTTCAGTGCGCTTGCTGCTTCCTACTTTCCTCGCAGTGAACGCCACCTAAAGAAACGTTGCTTTACCAGAGTGCAGTAGCCGTAGGGAGCGTGGGCCAAGGCTGAAGGGAGGATTATTTTCCTCGGAACCAGGGAGGGCATCGTGCGTGCCGTCTTTTTGCTCCAAAGCCAATCGGGAATGCGTAGGAAAGAGAGAGAGAGAGAGAGAGAGAGAAATAAAGAAAGAAAGGCAAGTTTGAAATGAAGGAGGAAATAGCGAGAGGAGTTGGTGGTTTGTTCGGAGCTGCCGAGAAGGCGATAATCGGCTCAGCTCGCGAAGTCAGCAACCCCGCTTTCCTCGCGAACAAAGCAGAAGTCAGGTGCTGCGCGCTCAGAAGTTGACCGGTAGAATGTGCGCCTTCTCTGGTTGTGTGGATGCTTCTCTGGATGCTTAAACATCACGTTACCCACGTGGCGTGTTGCCATCATTAGGTTTATGCTGTATATTTATGAGTTAGTAGCGGGTTTAGTCGACTGATGCATAAGAAGAAGAAACAAAAGCGCGTGTGGCGAATTCTTTGACGTGTCAACGCCATGCACAGCCGTGCTGCGAAGCATTATTGTAAAGAAAACACGTTTTCCGCATGACGATAGTTCTATCGAGTTCGCGGCCTTCTCACCTAATTTATTTCGATGTGTTTCGTCACCACGGTATGTCAGTTCGACGGCGCCGGCTAAATGCAACAGCAACAGCAACAGCTTGATTTTGCAGAAACAGCCTAAGTTTAAATAGCAGTACACCGGCGGAAAAATAATAATAATAATAAATCGCGACAATGTGTGTGTGTAATAAGCGGATTCTACCATAATGCAAGGATTATTTATTTATTTTTTCTTTGGCGTTGCTGTACTATTTGAACGCGACTGGGCACCGGTCGGGCACTGCATGCCACGCTTCGTGTGCAGAAGAAATTCAGTGCCTCCCTATTCCCATTCTGCTCTCTCTCTCTCTCTCTCTCTCTTTTTCTGTTGATTTTGTGGTGCGATCAGCCGATTGTGTCGCCCCTCGAGAGGTAGGTATCCATGGGCGTTGAAAAAAGTGACTTCTGTCAAAACAGATAGAGAAGAAAGCTGGGAGCTGGAAGAAGAAGACGAGACACACTGCGGGTCATGGTTATTTGTATAGCGCTTTAAATAAACTCTGGGAGCCCGCATGACTGCACGCTTAATTTTATCAACGCGCGAGTTTTATCGTTGAACGCTCGGTGTAAATTTGTCTTTGCCGAGTCATGCACGATAACAAGTAACCGCGTTCTGAAAATTAATATCTCGAAACTGGTGTCATCCCGACAAATCGTTCCTAGCAAACTCCACGGCTACAATTTGTAAATTGCAATATGGGCCATCAGGTCATTAGTTAAAAAATTAATTGTAATATTTGTTAATTATTCGATTATGCATTTCAATTTCTTGTCAAGTAATGTCCGCCTCTTCGAGAAGACCAGCTCATGAACTAGAATTGTGCTATCTGCCACAGGCAACCTTTAAGAATTTTTGAAAGTGTTCAATGAAACACCCTGTATATATATATATATAGACTGAATACAATGCTTTGTACTTGGCTTTGCACAGTGACACCTTTGCGCGGTTGTGACTTCTGTCAAGCTTTGCATGGTTTCTCGCCGGGACATTCAGGTGTATTCGAAATAAACGAAAAGTCTAATTAAAGGAGGTCAGATTAACTAGAGTTGACTGTACCTAGGGTTTAAATTATATATATATATATATATATATATATATATATATATATATATATATATATATATATATATATATATATAAACCATGCAAAGCTATGGAAGAAAAACTTGCTTAGTTCTAATTCAGGCTAAAGCATCCCTATTCTGGTATAAAACTTCCGCTGACCTGCTATCACAAGTGCCGCGGTCGCTAAAGCTTGAAAACGAGAAATTCCGCAGACGGCGCTATTGACCATTTTCGCGGAGCAGTTTGTTCTAGAGAAACGAGATGGCGCTTTCGGCGGCGCGCTGCAAGTGGCCTCAGCGACAGTGCACGAGTACGAAACCATTGCCGCTCCTGCCTCGCTTCTGTGCGATCAGCTGTCGGAAATCCAACTAAGTTTTGGCTAACGCATTGTGCTCCATTCATGCTGTACTGAATCATGTGGATTGAAGACGTGTGCAGTAGGTGGCTGCAAAAATAGTGGCTGGCATATTAAGGAATGTAATGAATCTGTGTGGCCAAGTTTGCGGGCCGCTGCTGCAACTGTCCGTTCGTGTTACCGGCAGCTTCCAGTTGTAAGGCTGTCCTCGAGGATACAGAAATTTGCTCATCCGCCAGCGTTGCATCGCTAATCTTCAAAGAAAGGGCTTCAGCCTCGGAACGTCAGCAAGAGTGAGTACCGCTCGTTAAGCAATGACAGGGAGTAGCGCCGCTTCCTGTCATATAGTAAGTTTCGCGCACAGTATCTACATACATCTATCCCAACTGGCACGGAAACTTACGCCCACTCTATCGCAAGCGTGTCAAAAATAAATAAATGGGCGCACACTTGAATATACGCACTATATACGCACAATATATGACGGACTACACCGATAGCGCACGAATGGTCGAAGCTGAATGTTTCGTGATGGTCCACAAGAGTAAGGGAGTTACTAGCGATAATAAATATTTGTTACGAGGTATTACACTGTACAAAACAGCTATGTTTCAAGCCTTGTGCGCAGCAAGAAGAAATCTATCGGCGCTGATCACACCCGCCATCGATTAGGTAGAAAATAATCAGATAGTGACCGCACCGAGCAACTTCACTGAGTCAGAAACAGGACAAGCCGCTGCTTTAAAATATTTGCCAAATAAAGAACGAAGAGCAAAACGCACTAATCCTGATTCAATTCATGAGCGGAAAGTTTGGATAGCTTGGAATACTTATTTAGCCCCGCTTTTAGAGCAAGCACCATATACGCTGCTGGTGCTGTTTGGACATAGCTTAATCAGCTCCCAAAGCGCTTTTGTATGTTTTTGGAAGCTATATGGCCAAAGCATCGTGTCGTCCTCCCAGTCACCGTCTACGATATATACCGAAACAGAAGTTTGCTAAGCCACACCGGCGTCATACACATCCATTGTAAACGCGGAAGCAGTTGAGGCAAGCAATGGACGCGTCACCAAGCGATCAAACATGGCAGCGCCCACGGGATCGCCGCGATAAGGGTAGGGTCAATAGACTGCTTCCCTCGGCGACGACAGTGACTGTAGTAACCTGTCCTGCAATGATGATGGCGTTTTGCGCTGTACCCTGGGCGATGTCTGTTTTGAGGATTTTGTCAGCGCCAAGGACATTGTCGATGTATGTGGGCCACTGACTGACGATGACATTATGTTATTGCAATACTGTACTGAAGCAGTCTGTCGTTACGCGCTTGGCCGCATTCGTATTCTTTTTCGCGTTTTTCGCAACAACTTTAAAGCGCGGAAAAATGACTGGGGCGGGAGACTGTTGGATACGATGCTTTCGAGTGCGATGCACAATTTGACAATTGAGCTTACGCAATTATGCAAGTAATGATAAATTTAGGTAAATAATTTTGACTAATTAGCTAATCAGTGATAACAGAAAGATTCTGCTTATAGTTAGCTTCTTGCAGGGCTCTATTCTCCGTCGATCACTTTCAGGGATGCCGCTTTCAATGTGCGCACTGACTGGGTGAGTCGGCGTACGCTATGCCAGTCACTGCAGTGAGGCATCGCCGTGCATGTGTGCTATATATACATCACGCAACAAGGCAAGCTTTATTTGTCTACCTCCCCGTGATTTGGCGTGTCGTCGTCTTGGTCCTCGTGGTGGTGGTTGTCGTCGTCGCTGTCTTCATGCCGCGTATGGGGATGCGATCACTCTCATGAGTACAGGGAGGCGATTCCAGTCTTTCGAAGTTTGCATGAAAAACGAAGGATAAATGAGCTGCCGTGCCTGCTTTGGAATGATGTAAGGCTTTGGCGTGATTGGTATGGCTTGAATGGCAATGAGCTATAGATGATCTCCGTGGTATGATATTATGCACGATAAATTGGATGGTAGAGAGACAAAGTCGGGCGTTGAGCGTGGCCATGTCATCGTGTAATTTGTTGCAGCGCAGGCACATCGACACGGACGTGGAAGACACGCGAGACAAAACACAGCGTCGTGTGTTGTATCATGTGTCTTCTCGTTGGGCCGGTGCTGCAACCAATTACAATAAAGTCGGGCATCCTTGCGACGAAGAACACGCGTTTCGTGAATTTACCTGCGGAGCGCTGCAAGACTGCACTCGTCCTGTATGCAGATTAGTTCCTATCACTCTCTGGGGATCCGTCGCTGGAGGGTGCCATGTGGATACCAACTATACACGGTGTCCCAGTTAACTTTAGGCAAGGTTTAGGAATATTCAGGTGCGCCATAATCATCATCATCATCATCATCATCATCATCATCATCATCATCAGCCTATATTTTATGTCCACTGCAGGGCGAAGGCCTCTCCCTGCGATCTCCAATTACCCCTGTCTTGCGCTAGCGTATTCCAACTTGCGCCTGCGAATTTCCTAACTTCATCATCCCACCTGGTTTTCTGCCGTCCACGACTGCGCTTCCCTTCTCTTGGTATCTATTCTGTAACCCTAATGGTTCACCGGTTATCCATCCTATGCATTACATGGCCTGCCCAGCTTCATTTCTTCCGCTTAATGTCAACTAGAATATCGTCTATCCCCGTTTGTTCTCTGATCCACACCGCTCTCTTCCTGTGTCTTAACGTTAGTCCTAAGATTTTTCGTTCCATCGCTCTTTGTGCGGTCCTTAACTTGTTCTCGAGCTTCTTCGTTAACCTCCAAGTTTCTGCCCCATATGTTAGCACCGGTAGAATGCAATGATTGTACACTTTTCTTTTCAACGACAGTGGTAAGCTCCCAGTCAGGATTTGGTAATGCCTGCCGTATGCACTCCAACCCAATTTTATTCTTCTGTAAATTTCTTTCTCGTGATCAGGGTCCCCTGTGAGTAATTGACCTAGATAAACGTACTCCTTTACAGACTCTAGAGACTGACTGGCGATCCTGAATTCTTGTTCCCTTGCCAGGCTATTGAACATTATCTTTGTCTTCTGCATATTCATCTTCAACCCAATTCTTACACTTTCTCGATTAAGGTCCTCAATCATTTGTTGTAATTCGTCTCCATTGTTGCTGAATAGGACAATGTCATCTGCAAACCGAAGGTTGCTGAGATATTCGCCGTTGATCCTCACTCCTAAGCCTTCCCAGTCTAAGAGTTTGAATACTTCTTCTAAGCATACAGTGAATAGCATTGGAGAGATTGTGTCTCCTTGCTTGACCCCTTTCTTGATAGGTAACTTTCTACTTTTCTTGTGGAGAACCAAGGTAGCTGTGGAATCCTTGTAGATGTTTGCTAATATATTCACGTATGCCTCCTGTACTCCTTGATTATGCAATGCCTCTATGATTGCTGGTATCTCTACTGAATCAAATGCCTTTTCATAATCTATGAAAGCCATGTAGAGAGGTTGATTGTACTCCGCAGATTTCTCGATTACCTGATTTATGACATGGATATGATCCATCGTAGAATATCCCTTCCTGAAGCCAGCCTGTTCTCTTGGTTGGCTGAAGTCAAGTGTTGCCCTGATGAAGTGATGAAATTATCTTGGTGAAGTGAAGTGTTCACCAAGATAATTTCCAATAGAAGAAATTATCTTGGTGAATATTTTATACAATACTGAAAGCAAGCTAATGGGTCTATAATTCTTCAGTTCTTTAACGTCTCCCTTCTTATGGATTAGTATAATGTTGGCGTTCTTTCAGCTCTCTGGTACACATGAAGTTGTGAGGCATTGCGTATAAAGGGCCGCCAGCTTTTCAAGCATGATATCTCCTCCATCTTTGATTAAATCTACTGTTATTCCATCTTCTCCAGCAGCTTTTCCCCTGTTCATGTCTTTCAAGGCCCTTCTAACTTCAGCGCTAGTTATAGAAGGAGCCTCTGTATCCGGTTCATCACTATTTTGAATGAAAGTAGCTTGGCTGTTTTGAGCACTGTACAGGTCAGTATAGAATTCTTCCGCTGCTTTTACGATGTCATCGAAATTGCTGATGATATTACCATGCTTATCTTTCAGTGCATACATCTTGTCTTGTCCTATGCCAAGCTTTCTTCTTACTGATTTAATGCTGCGTCCATATTTTACGGCTTCCTCAATATTTCCCATGTTATAATTTCGGATATCCCTTACTTTTTTCTTGTTGATTAGTTTTGACTGTTCAGCGAATTCTATCTGATCTCTTGAGTTGGACATTTTCATCTTCTGTCGTTTCTTTATTAGGTCCTTTGTTTCTTGGGAGAGCTTACCTACTGGTTGCCTTGGTGCCCTACCTCCCACTTCAATTGCTGCTTCTGAGATCAACCTAGTTACGGTTTCATTCATTACTTCTATGTTGTCTTTATCTTCCTTTTCTAAAGCTGCATATTTGTTTGCAAGCACTAGCCTAAATTGGTCTGCTTTTACCCTTACTGCCTCTAGGTTGGCCTGTTTCCTCTTGACTAATTTCACTCTCTCTCTCTTCAAATTGAGAGAAATCCGAGACCTCACTAACCTATGGTCACTGCACTTAACCTTACCTAACACTTCTACATCCTGCACAATGCTTGGATCGGCAGAGAGTATGAAATCTATTTCATTTCTTGTTTCTCCATTAGGGCTTTTCCAGGTCCACTTCCTGTTGCTGCGCTTCCTGAAGAAGGTATTCATTATTCGGAGCCTATTCCTTTCCGCGAATTCTACTAACATCTCTCCTCTTGCATTCCTAGAATTGATGCCGTAGTTGCCAATTGCTTGCTCACCAACCTGCTTTTCCCCCACTTTTGCATTGAAGTCGCCCATGACTATAAGTATACTCAGTTTGAACCTTTCTCATTGCTAGTTCAACATCTTCATAAAACTGTTCTATTTCTTCATCATCGTGACTATCCTCATCAGCGCCATATGAGGACGTAACTAATAGCATGTTGTCGGCCACTCTATTTTGTTGAGCTGCATACTTAGTCAAGGTTTACCACTCGACTTCGCGAGTCTCAAATTTAGAGAAAAACTTTTACATATATATGCGTGCCTCAATCGCATTCCTCAATCGTGCCGCGTATGAACGATCGAACGTTATTCTAGTTCGCTGCTGCCTTTAGGATGCGACAGGACGGCAACCATGTCGGGTTCTGCTTATCGTTATCTGGAACGGCGGCGTCTGTTGCTTTTGGCAATGCAACCGAGACCAATCGCAGGCATGAATTTAGCCACCAACGCCTGCGTCATCTCAGCGGCATCGCGTTAGGTTAAAAGCACTATTCGTTCATACGTGGTACATTTGAAGCACTGCGATCGCGGCACATGAACGCGTAGACACGTCTTTTTTTTATTTTTTTTTCAAAATTTTCAAACTTTTACTTATATTTTTTATTTTGTGCGGATGTGTTTTTGGCTGGTGCGCTCTGGGCTTTTGTGTACTCTGGGAAGGAAACTGCTTTAGCGTTATATTAATGCAGTTCTGTTCCTTCCATGCAATGATGTTATGTGACAAGTAGTAGGCAGCACAAGTTACAGGCACTAGGATCTCCTGATCACCGTATATTAAAGGCGCGTATAGTTTGCCAAAAACATCTTAATTTGTGATTTGCCAGAAAATATGGCTGAGAGGGTATAATGAGCTATAAGCTAGGCCACGTTGCTGAAGATGGAAAGATGGTCTTTCTCGTTAGTATATGGCCATGTTTATTGGTGCCTAATGCATGTGTTCTTTCTGTGCTCACAGTGCTGATGACACTCCCTGGGAGCCAAAATGAGAGCAGCCGTGTGTGCGCGCCTAGCTACAAACGAAACCAACGGCAACTGTCACCGTCTCTGCACATCTGTACAAGCATGCATGACCGCTTTGTGACTGCATCACAGAAAAATAAAAGAGACTGAATTACTGAACTCGCTGTATAACTCCAACTCGACGTCGTATACGATCTTGGACACCTGCGACACGCACTTGGCTTTCACTGTCACATCACCGTCCACAATATGTTCAACGACATACACGTGTGGAAGCAGACGCTCCCCTTTCTTGAGGTTGTCGCCACGAAAAAAGCTGTCGGCGTCGGCAACCTTCTTGAAATCGCATTGCAATCTTTGCATCGCTGTTCAGCAAGCATATGCGATCTGCCGCCGTCGGAAACGGAGCGCCGTGAGCACGCGCAGCGAAGGAAAGCGCAAGCGAAACAACGAAAACAAAGCGGAGACTGCGCCATGACGCGACGGCACTGCTCGGCATTTCCACATTGAGGGCACTGTCAGGAGGCGCAGTAGCGCCGTCTGGCGATGGTTTTCTCGTCTATGCTGCCACATCGGGCTTCACAACGAGTAGCAGGCGACCGAGCGAGCCAGAATAAGTGCGAAACTTTGCAGTGTGTTGCTCCCACGTGACCACATGCTGCGCCATGACGTCACGACACCGTAGAAACTAAACCGAAACTGGTTCTAGAAAAGGTATTATATTAAATTATTTAAGGCACTCAGACTTTTGCCAGTATTTTTTCTGAGGTTTAGAGGGTTTATAGGACCCTCATATAACGCAAAAAAAAAAAAAAAAACTATCCAGAAGCTCCACTGGAGTTGTCTAAGTATGCGTAAGCATTGTGCCACTTGCTAATCTCCACGCATACGAAGCGACATAAGTTGTTTACCGCGATTGACGAAGCAGTAGACGGTTCATTAAATGTACGCTTTATTGGCCTTGTAATCTGTTTTGTGTCTTGATCCGACTAGTATAAACATTTATAAACCCTTATCGGTCGTTATCAACCTTATCGGAATCGCTCTGACCCTTATTAACTCTTACCTGTCCTTATCGAACTTGTCAGACATAATCCCACCCTTATCAATTCTTAACTGTCGTTATCAAGCTTATCGGACTCGAATTAACCCTTATCAACCATTATTGGTTGTTATCACCCTTATCAGAATCGATCCGACACTTATCAACCCTTATCGGTCCTTATCAATCTTATCAGAATTGCTCCGACCAGCCCTTATCGCTCTTTAGCGCGTTATACATCCGCGTCAAACCATTATCAACCGCGATCCGACCCATATAAACCCTCATCACTCCTTATCAACTCATTGACTGAGTATCTGTTTGTGTTGCGCGACAACATAGACAACGCGGTACAACACATTCATACGGTTCAGATATATTTACCAAGCGTGGGTGTTTAGTCCACACTCGGCATCTGAGCGTCACGCGTCAGCGTCGGTTTTCCTCAGCGAGTCGACATAGAAATGCTTACGCATAAAAAAAATGAATATTCGAAAATATGTCAGTACCCCTTCAACTACAAAGAACAAAAAAATCCAACTCCACCCGACTCTCAATTCTACATCAACTAGAAAATGACAAAAAGAAAGCAAGCAGTAACTGAGACACACACCATTTTGCATTGCACGGGTGAAGGGTCTAGGGTGTTTGGGGTCGGGTCTTTCCATTTTATTTCAGCCATCACATGGGTAGAGTACACTCTTTCCACTCGGTCACAGGTATAGACACACTGAGTAAGGGGCACACGTGATCACGGTTGGAGCAGGCGGTTCGGCTGAGACACGCGCATCACGTTGTATACCTCAGAGCGCACCACGCAGCGTGCAGTCCTCACCGCTTCTTGCAGATAACAGCGCTGTGGCGGAGGTGCTGGGCTGGAACAGTGGCGCTCAAAACTTATTAAGCATGCACCTCGCGTTTCGTATTCGGTGCACCGTGATTAGAGAAGCCGGGGAGAGATAGCTAGCTTCTTACGCTGCCATCCCGGTGACGTCACGTGAGTGCCAAACAATTCATCCCATAGTCCATTCCCGGCTATATCTCTCCAATAAACACGCTGAGCGTTATGGTCAGCAAGGGTTTAATCACACAATTCCCCGCGAACGATAACGCAGACGCACGAACATGCCCGAATTCGCGGCCAGTCAGGTCAGTCACGGTCAGTCAATATAGCTGGCTTCTCCTGTTTTATGCTTGTCAATAAGCAACATACCATAACGGAGTAAGTTCGAGTCAGCAACATCGTTACAACCACTGTTGTACTGAGTCGTGATAGGATTAGATAATAATAAAGCAACAAAAAGAAATTGGGAACATCTACGTGATCTGAACTAGATATCAAATACGACGGTCAAATCTTCGCGAGAGGAGGACTTCCATAATAAATGACAAGTTCCTTCGGCACCACGAAGCGCGCAAACATTTACGTTAGTCACAGTGAGCGATCATGTTTTACATATTCAGCAGCTTTTTTTCTTGCGCGAGAAACACCGGACGCATTGCGTTTGACGTCGCTGTTTCGCAGCAAAAAAAAAAGTAATTATTATAATAACAATAACGGGCAAAAGTAAAGGGGGTGGGGAGGAGGGGGCAGTCAGCCTAACGCCTGGCAGCTGGTATGCACCCCGTGTTATATACGTGTGCTTTTCTTTGGGAGAGCTGCAGTTGTAGTGGTCGCAGATAAGGATTCGGCAATACAGAGTCAAACAGTATCTCGGCATGACAAGCAGTAGGATCGCAGAAAGAGAGGCCACGATGTATGATAAGCAGAGAAAGAGATAGAAAAAAAAAAGAGGTGAAAGAAACTACATGTAAACCCATTTGAAGCTAAACATTGCGACAGAATTGCCTGTCTGGTTGGGAAAATTGATAAGACTACCTCCGAAGAATACCCCCTGAAGAAGGAGCCGAATTGGCTTCAAAACTTCGGGCTAATAGAGAGGTTTAGATTAGGAGGACGCAAGCGTTGGGGCGCCCTAGCGCTTGGGGCCATGGTACTGAGCATGAGTAGAGGGGTCCGCGCATGCGCAGTAAGGTGGCCCCAAGCGCTAGGGAGCCCCATCGCTTGCTTCCCCCTAATCTAAAGCTCTCTAATAAATTCCCTTATTTGGTTGGAGTCACTCTCTAAGTCTTAATATATGCCCACGTATTAGTGCTGATTGGTGCATGACCTGAGATCAGGAAAAACAGCGCAATGGACAGAAATTCAGGAAGGAACAGACAACCGCGCTAACAACCAATTGTTTCTTCTTCCAAGCAACATCATGTAGTGCCCGCTCAAAACGAAAAAAAAAAAAAAAACAGAAAACAAGAAACTAAAAAAAGGAAGACAAGCAGGAACAGTTTCATCTGTTCGTTCGAGTTCCAAACTGAATCCGTTGACCGTAAATCAGTAAGTGCTCACACCGCGTTTTGCTTTCAGTCGCTTCCTGTTTCCGCACCCTTACTGTTTCTTGGATACCATTGAAAACAAATCAGCAGGCATGTCTAGCACGTTCTAAACGTTGAAAAGAACAGCAACAATACTTGATCAGAAACAAATGTCGGGTGTATGTGAGCACTTAACAAATATTGCTTGATTGGCTCAAATGTCTTTGTTTCGAGAAAAGCGGGGAAGCTAAGAAGAAAACATGTATGCCGATGCCAGTCTGCCTGTCACCGAAATTTCACTAAAACAGCAATGAACCACGTATTGGACTCTGCGGCGGAGGCTACCCCTCGCGATTAGCGCACGTGTCGGCAACCGGACACAAATACCGAGCTGTATGCTGCAGAAAACACGACACGCTGCACCTGGACAACTGTGTACAGCGAAGGTAACACGGCCAGGTTAATGCCCTTTCCGCGAAGAGGTTGCAATGTTTCTGGCAGATGCGTATTGGGAGGAGGGAGGGAGGGGCACGTCGTCGCTAAACAGTTCCAGTTCCTGCAGCGTTTGCTTTGCCGCCGAGTCTCGCGGGCCGTATCGAAGCACGATGTAAATGATCTGCAAATGAAATCACTCGCTGAGCAAACAGGTGGTCCCGAAACAAAAACGCGAATCCCTCCTCCCTAATATATATATATATATATATATATATATATATATATATATATATATATATATATAAAGCACCCGCTGCTTCGGTCGCAGCGGGTGGGTGCTTTTTGCTTCGGTCTTGTTCGCTTACCGAATCATCTTTTGCAGCTACAACGGAGGCGTGTGCTCTGGTGACGTGACCCGAGCAAGTCGCAAATTTCTGAACGTATAGGCGGTCTGTTTTTCTGTGCGCGTGCATACGTGCGCAATATTCGCAGTAACCCAATTTTTCCCCTTCATCGTCTGCAATAACAAACCTGGCTAGTTAATCAGATATACGCTGACGTATTTGTTTATCGGTAAAGCAATCTGTTTTTCTTTCGATCACCGTCTGACTGCAGTCGTCATCATGTTATTTTGAAAGGGTGCTCGCTTTCGAGCTTGCACAACAATTTGAGTGTACTTCTAATACATTTCTTTTATGTCTCGGTCAATCCGCCCTAAATGCAAGGGGCGTGCGCTACTGCAGGTATTGCGGAACCGAAAAGGAAGTTCTTGGTTTAGAAGTTACATTAATCAAATTTTGGGGTGTTAAGTGCCAGAACCATGATCGGATTATGAGGCACGTGGTAGTAAGAAACTCCGGATTAATTTTGACCGCATGGGTTTCTTTCATTTGCACGAAATGCACGACACACGGACATGCTGCCGCCACGGTGGGGATCGAACCTGAGACCTCGAGCTCAGGCTCATCAGCGCAACGCCTTTTAAGTGCATTCTACTCGCCGATGACGTATACGATCCACACCGTGGTCCACCCCGCAAACTTATGTTCTCCAAGTGCAACGGAAAATCAAAGAAACCGAACCATTCGCGATCTTGCCTAACTGGTGCTTAGGTGACATTGTGGGAATTATTATCATCAGTCTCGGCATTCTAGTCAGGTCTGTTCCTTGTCCTTGCTCGCTTGTCTTTGCCTTCGCTTCCTGTGTGCTGTCTTTTAGTTGCGCTGATTTTCCTCATCAACAATGTTCTTTTCGCTTCCGATTTGCACATATTCAGATCAGCTCAGGTGAGTTATTGCTCCCTTTGACTGAATTCGTGGCAGTGAATTAGGAAAACTAAGAAAAGTGAAAAGCGGGGAGAAGGAGTGGTGGTTAAATGTTGGACAGAAAGGGAGGGCAGCGGTTTGTGCCTGTATTTATTTTACGCAATGCGCTGCTGAATATTAACTCCATAGCCAATGAGGTCGATTCCTTCAATGAGTACCTTGCCACTTGAAAAAGCAGATTTCCGGGCAGGAATCTTTCAGTGTAGTTTGAATAGCGATCATCGATAAAGGATTTAACAACTGTTCATTGCTGAAGTCGCCTGCCTATTACATTCTCGTTTGTGCTTTATTCACCGCTGGGAGTAAGTGCTACAACAATAAAAGCATCCCCCGTCTAAGCACCATGGCGCCGAATTCACAAAACTTTTTGTTCGTAAGCGTGCTGCTTGCCGTTGGCCTTCGCTAATGATATGTCCAACACCACGATTGGCTGACACCTGCTTCTACGAACAGTTTTTGCGTAAGAACGTTTTTGTGAATTCGGCCCCTGAACTTCATATCGCTTTATTCGGGCTATACGAAGCGGAAGGCGTACCAGAAAACGCTACACAACGAAAGATGTATACTTCATTTAAGTTGAGGTGCTGGCAGAAGGAAGGAAGGTGTCGATAGAGAATAAGCATTCTCAGTGGCAAAGTGCACACGAAGGATCACAATGCTGGGTGCACACGGATAGAGGTGTGCGAGCTGGCCCATAGAAATGCATGCGTGTGCGACTGAGCCTTCGTCATTTGAACAAAGCGGTGCGGTGCATCTGGGACAACCTGTCATCGGCGTTTATACTCCGTGGCCTGTCTTCGTGTTCGTCTTGCTATTTATGACCGGTTCCCTCAGTCTTCTTTAATCTCGGCTGTGGGGCCGAACAAGCTGTGCGGCACAGTCGCTTGACTGCTGTCCTCTCGAAGAAGTCTTTCATTTATAACACGCACAGTTTCAACCGTAAAGTGTTTGCAGGGTGTGTAGAATGTTGGTGCTCGTCAAAGGGTTACACACAGAAACTACGGTCTCCATTACAACTTTTAAAGGGCATTGCGTTTAACTACTAGCACCCGGGAAGATTCTACTGGACGCGTCACATTGGTTGCTTTGGCTGCCACTACGGTGACCCAGGTTTGGCATCGTGCGCTGACTCGCGCTTTCTCAGGACATCTCTCATTGCGTGGCTCCATGTTAGATCCCCCCCCTCCCCTTGTTGGAGTGCTTCGCAATGTGCCGACAGAGCAAGCCATAGTGACAATGAGTAGTAGTTACATCATTTCAAGTCTACAGGCCAGTTCCTCTTCCTTCTTCATGATGCGTTATAGTCACTGCCATTTCGCCAACACGCTGCGTCGCGTTTTAAATTGCAACGCCACTTATATACGCCGTCGCCGGCACGAAGTCTGCAACGCTGGGGACCGTTGTATGTATATAGTTGGCCGCATGACATCGTTAGTGTAAATGACGTGAAAGTCAAAACTTGCCGGTTCCCTTTCCGGAGCTTCACTAACCGAAATGGAATGAGATCGAAATACAGCGATACACATGCAGCAAGCACGAAACATTAAATACGTCCCGCTCTTTTGTCTAGAGCCATGCACTGCGTCACATCGCCCCAGTCGCATTCAAAATGCAACCCATATACATCAGCAGCTGCCGTGAAATCAACAGTATTCAGTCCCGGGGCCGCTGTAGTAGATTAAGTGCACTACTACATGCCAGCCTTGCTCAAACGCTCACAAGCGCCCCGTAACTTTAGGTGATGCAGGCCCGCTTCTCGGTACACGAATACTTTCGTGACGGCAACGATTGTTTTACATGACACGGCGAAGAACGGAAACGACAGTCGCTTTATGCACTGTACTCTCCGACATTGTATTCAATGAACACAGCAGTAGTTTTGATTGTATGCACGTGCCAACCTGGCATGTGCGTTTTTGATATGTGAGTACTTTCGGTTGTTCCAACAGGCGTAAACGTACAGAAGAACCGCGGCGCGCGGCGTTGGAGTGCAAAGCGTTAACAACTTATGAGACACGGACATCGAGACGCACGTGTCGTCTGGTGCAACTGAGGGCACAGTACGCGTATTTTGGGCATGGCTGAAGTCACTAGAGAGGCTTTCGGTGCCGTCATAGGTTGAGTGGACGCGAAGTCATTGTCTCGGTGAGTCTCTCGGCCGCGTACACTGCTTGATCGCGGTGCCATGCTGCGGGTTGCGAAGAGGTCAGTGACTCGGATGGGAATAATGATTCAGCGCCTCCTTTCATAGCACTGACCAGTGGTGGAGCTGGAGGAGTACAGGGAAGCTCAACTGGTACGACAGAACACGAGATAACGAGAGCGCCGGCTGCTGGCCTTCGCCTGTTACTTACTGCTTCTACCGTCCGTTTAACAGCTTCAAGTTTTACACACAACCTCGAACGTACCAGACCTTTCCCGATCCAACGACAAAGACAAGATGCTTGTGCATCGTTTGACACGCGCTGAAAGTCTCGCGACGCGTCAGTCTTCACAACACGTGCGCATCCAACAGTTCAGAGTCAGCAGCAGCGGTACGCGCTCTTCACCGGTCAGGTCTATACGCCAGGTCTCGCCACGTCGTCCTCCAGGTGGGAGAAATGGGGGCAGGCGATCAAGGCCTGCTCGCTAGCATGCTGAGCGGGTACCCTCTGGGTCGGTGGACCTGGCAGGAGCATCCGCTGCGGTAGCGGATGTAGTCGAGCCGCCAGGGCCCGTCGGACTGGAACTCGCGCACCAGCGCGTACATGTAGCTGTAGGTCTGGACGCAGCGCGACTGGGCTTCGTACTTGGAGCGGACGTAGCGGCAGGGCCGGCCCTTCACTTGCTCCCGGCACGACGTTTGGTAGAAGCGCTGCGTGGCGTTGGGCTCTCGGTACAGCTCCAGGATGCGGCCCGTGATGGAGACGCCGCCGAGTGGCTGGATGGCCTCGGTCACGGACGGGCAGCACTCGGCCGACCGCACGTAGCCCAGATCGGGGGGACCCGAGGGCGGCGCCGTCGGGTCGCGTCGCCGAGGGCGAGGCCACTCCAGAGGAAGGTCCCTGCGTCGATCACGTATACCCACCGTCAGGCGCGCCTTGTTGGCGATTTTTCGACTGGCTTCGCGACGTTAGTGGATATCGCGTGCGGTAGAATGACGGGGTTTACTCTTTCGACATACTCTGCCAGAGGTTTTGAAATGACAGTATCCAGGGAAAACACGGGGAAAGCGGGAGATGGAAATTCAAGACGATGAGCAAAGTGAGATATGTGCCGAGGAGAGCATATGTCGCCTTGAAAAAGACCCGCCCCCTGCTCGAAACGTTGGCTCCTGCTTTCATCTTGTTCTCGCTTTGCTCATCGTCCAAAATGACAGCATGAAGTTCTGCAGGGTCGCGGGGATTTTTTGGACATTCCGAAGCTATATAGAGATCGGGGAGGATGCATATCAGTGGTTGAAGTTGCGAAAAGAGGGGAGATCGCCGAAATCGCAACACAGTGACATCTCTTGTTACTCGCCCAGTGGTTTGAAAATTTTGACAGGGTATACACATGGAAGGCGCTGAAGGTGGTATCTTCCGGTTTTAAGGAGGGAAGTGCTTTTCATCCTTTGTTATAACGGCTACACAAAACAGGAGTCCAGAGATAACGTCTCTGCTCTTATAAAGCACGACCGCTATACTCACAGGAGGCGCCTATTCTTCCTCGGGGCGGCTCTGCCATGGGCTTCTGTGGCGCGGGAAAGTAGACAGGTCGCCAGCGACACCACCTGCAGACACCAAACAGAACAGACACTATGTCAGCAAGGAAGGCACACATAATGTACTCTCTTGCGAGCGTTATGCAGACGTGGTTAAATTTAGATTGGAGAATCAGACAGGCGGACAACAGCTACTGCCTCTGGCGTAGGCAACAGCAAAGGCTGTAACTCTTCTGACTATATGACAATTCAGATTCACGCACAACAATGAGGAAGCTGCAGTAATCGCAGGCGATATCCTTTCCACTGTCACTAGTTTTCTTCCTGTGCTTGCACTGTTTTCAAACTGAACTGCGGACTTAATTGCACTGCTTGCATGGCTTCACCCTACTCGAAGCATATACCGCTCCATTGCGGTAGCCTGCTTCGTCGGAAAGAGGTAGTAAAATAGGTGCTTTTCGTCTGATCGACCATTTGACTCGGCTATACATGCAGGGTCCTGCATATCTCGCTTAGCGTGTTCGAAAAAAGATTGTGCGCTTACCGCTGCACTGTTCTTGCTTAAATTTTGCAGAAGCTTCGCAATATGCAGTCCACGTCGTTCAGTATAACACTTGCCACAGTTAATTGCCTGGTTTGTAAGAAAAAAAATGCAAATTTGCCTTCGTTTACTGGGATCGAGCTGCTGCCGCGACGGCGCGAGCATAAACTTGTGTCGCCGCCTGTCGACAGCTGCAGAAAGCAGCGTCTCAATGGGGGCGGGGGACTGCTGCCGCGTTACGGTGGCCGCGTGTTCTAGGAGCGAGCAACACGCGGCAACCCTCCCTGACCGGCTGCATTCTGTAGCTGTCGGCAGGAGGCGACGCAATTTATGCTTGCGCCGTCGCGGCAGCAGCAACACATCCCAGTAAGCGAAGGCAAATTTGCATTTTATTGCGATAGCAATTATATGGACACTTCAACCGGATTTCTGCCGTCGGCGTCGCCGTCGCCGTGAGGTTCCGTATAGATAAAATCTTCGCCGCGCGCCGTATGCCCCAGCGGAAGCGTGCGGGGACGCGCGCTATCACGGAGAGCGAACGCACTCAATCTCCCACGCGCAAGCAAGGAAGCGGAAAGCCTGCGCCGGAGGGAGCAGGGGGGGGGGGGGGGGCACTTCTCTGCCAACAACCGCGCTCGTCGCTCGTCCGCACAGTCTCTTATCTCTCCCACGCGCAAGCAAGGAAGCGGGAAGCCAGCGCCGGAGGGAGCGGAAGGGGGGGGGGGGAGGGGGGGGCGCACTTCTACGCTGCCAACAACCGCGCTCGTCGTTCGTTCGACCGCACCGTCTCTTATCTCCACACGGCTCTGACCTTTATGCTCCCTGCATTCGCCGCTCAGTTTCCGTTGAAGCGATAGACCGCACGTACATACGCTCGCTGCCAGCGTTTTGACAGTCGTTGACTGCAGTCATTCAGTGTGATCTATTCATGTTTGTTTGTGCGAGCTCACACCACGCTTGTTCATTCAGTTAGTAATAGTCGGGCCACATTTTTCAACGCACGCTACACATTCAATGCTACCCAGATCGGTAGTGCAGCACTACAGGTGTGTCCCTTCGCACGCGCTGCCCACGGTAAGCGCTTCTCATCAACACCACCGTTTCACACGCGCCTTCTCGTGGTCATCGAGTCTCTCTTCATGTCGGTCTACTGACGCCGCAGCACACCTGCTTACTTAATCAGCTCATGTTTACTACAATTCATATTGCTACCAAGGCCGCTCACCTTACTTCGTATGGCATTGCTGTGTTGCTATCGCATTCATTGCTTCGCCCTTAGGGCGAAACTTTGACATTTTTTATTGCGATAGCAAATATATGGACACTCCAAAGCGGATTTCTGCCTTCGGCGTCCCCGTCGCCGTCGCCGTGAGGGTTTGTATGACCTCAACGGCGATGAAATCGTCGCCGCGCTCCGGACGCTGTATGTGCGAGCAACGCCTCCTATAAAGGAGGCGTTGGTGCGTGCGCTTTCACAGGGAGCGAACGCACGTCGGAGAGCAAACGCGCGTTCTGCGCCGTGCTCGATGATAAGTGGTTCTTGAGGGAAAGGGAAAGGTTGGCGCTATCTTCTGCAGCCCCTGGGCTGCAGAAGATAGCGCCAACCTTTCCCTTTCCCTCAAGAACCACTTACCCCTGAGGGAGCACGGCTCAGTGCTCCCTGAAGGGCTGCAGAATTAAGCGTTTCTTTCCTCCTTTCCATATATAGAGAGCAAACGCGACTTTTTTCGTCGCGCGAAAGGCTGTGGGGGGGGGGGGGGGGACGGGAGGGAGAGAGGGAGGGGAGGCGACGTTTAGCTGCGGCACCAAATGCGTATTTATATAAAAACGCCGCGCGCGTTCAGTGCGAACGCGGGCAACACGCCGACGGCGTCGACAACAGTTCTGCGCGTTGCTGGTGCTGCTGCATGTCCAAGTTTATACAGCTGATAAAACTACTATCCTTACTCCGTATAGCTCTCTACTAATTTGCTATCGCAATTGGTGCTTCGTCTTTCGGGTGAAACTGCGACACATTTTTTTTCTTACAAACCAGGCAATTAACTGTGGCAAGTGTTACACTGAACGACGTGGACTGCAAAATGCGATGCTTCTGCAAAATTTAAGCAAGAACAGTGCAGTGATAACCGCAAAATCTTTTTTTTTTCGAGCACGCTAAGCGAAAAATGCAGGACCCTGCATTTGCTTAAAGGGACACTAAAGGCAAATAAAAAGTCAAGCTAAAGCGATAGAGTAATGCTCTAGAACGTCTAAGGCGTCAATATAATCGCGAACAGAGCTTTAGTAATCAAGAAATTGAGGTAAATGCAGGACACGATGAGAGACTCCCCAGGGACATTGAGCTACTTACCCGATGATGAAGGCACTCCTCAAACAAATTGTCACTAGTACTCAACCACTCGGATAAAAAAGTTAATTTCGTTGAATTATAAGACGGAAGAAAATGCTACCTGTCTACTTCTAAGATTCTTAGGAAAAATAACTTTTTGGCATTACCCTTGATAACGACATGGGTGGTGTAAAGGGGCGAAAGCGCTCGACTCTGCGCCGCGCGCTTTCGACTTTCAGTAGTTCCGTTATCGCGTAGTGCTGCGCTGGTGTTACTGGCTCGTCGCATTATTATTTCCCACGTTAGCTTCCGGTATATTCCCACGTATTATTGCGATATATTTCCTCTGTAGTGCCTCCCTCTCTAAAATTGCTCCGCAAATTGTAGTCTCCCTGTTACGTTGTCGTATGAAGTGTTAATATCTGGAAAGGTTACACACAATTTACATACTCATAATAATTTTATACATAGTATAAAGGCCAAACTACACGTACGCGTGCCGGCGCGCGAGAGATCGCGCCCACGCGCCTTGCGTTTGCCGCGCCTCGCGAGTAATGGCGCTTTGAATCTACAATCTGCCCACCTAGCTCACATTTTCGCCTTGGTAGACATTGTTTCGTCTGGTGCCTCGTGCCAAAGATACCCAAGACAAGACAATCCATCAGCGACCATCCTGTTCTTCCTACGGGGACGCGTCTCGTTAGGCCTACGGGCACCGTAATCGCAGAACGATCTCAGAAATTGTACGAGCTATGCGCTCATAACTAACGTTTCAGGTGAGTTTAGAGAAAGTGAAAGCTCATTTCAATAGTTACTGGCGATCAACGCAAGTGAGAATGTAGCCATCACGAGAATTCACGCTGAAGCGGGAGCCATGGGTGCCGCCATGTTTGACAATGATGTTTCTTAGCGTGCGTAAACATTAGATGCATTAGATCTCTGTCATAGCCTCCAATATATAGAAGGCTATGTCTCTGTGCTCGAGCCCCGTTTCGGCGCGTACTATGTCCTGCACTGTCTGCGCATGCGTGAGGCGCTGGGGCGCGAGCTCTCGCGCGCCGGCACGCGTATGTGTAGTTTGGGCTTAAGATAGCCCCATAATATACATATTATACATATACATACACTGGTGCCTGTTTCGAACCGAAAATAGTCGATCATCGCCGATTCTCGGCTGTTCTTGACTGTTTTCCGAAGCCGTGCAGGCCACAGGTGAAAGCAAAATACCAGTTTATAAGTGTCATTGGCAAACGTATTTGCGGGTAGCAGTTAGTTTGTGTTATTTTCTGATCATTTAGTTGCAAACCTGGCGATAATTCGTTTAGTTCGATTTGTGCAAAAATGCTTGATTGATTATAGATACGTGTCCGAAAACCCATCGAGGTATTTACCACCTGAGCAGGAAAATAATGGGGTTATGGGGAGGAGGCGCAGGTAAAAGTGTGTCAGCACTGGAAAATCTTCAAAAAAGCGGTGCTGCTAACCAGCATTATTATTTTCAACTGAAGATTCATCGCACATGTACTTGTCGCTCTTAATCCCTTGGCGACTGCACATGCAGTGCAAGGTGCGCCCCATCAGCATCTGCTCTTCGCATCCCACTTGCTTCAGCTACTGAGACCACAATCTCAAGTCGCATTCAGCCAAATGCCACAAAGCTTTCACTCGATGTTACTATATGGTCGATGTGGGCGTGCAGCTTGGGTTAAACAACTGGCCGTAGAATCCTGGACTCAACAAGAACAATTTCTTCCACACAAGCGCAAACTACATGAACTAAATGGGTCTTGGACGGACATCCGGATCTTCCCATCAAGAAAGAATCGTGCTGTCAATCTTTCAACTGAAGACATCGATTCAAGTCTTCGTAATTCGAAGAAAAATGTTAGTCAAGAAGTCTATTTTGTATTATTGGATTTATTTTATTCTTGTAGTATATTTCAATCAGTAAAGCCCGCAACCACCCCGCCCCTTGGCTTTAATCAGGCTATGATATATATGTTCTATTTTTAAATAATAAAAATTAGTTAATCGCCCTAAAATTCGCCTTTGACACATGTCCTATTCATGTTGTCTTAAATCGGAAGCCCGTGATACTTAGATACGACAGCCAAGGCATAAACGTTTATTTTATTTTAGTTAATTCATAGTTGCCCAACACCAATTTTCTGTTCTGTTTGCTGTGCTGGGAAGCAGTCCAGACTAAAGCTGGGCAACAGAGAGTCGATAATGAACATCAGTTATACAACGTAAAGTTTTCTACTGGCAGCATATTTTTATACATTTTTGATTTTTGCAATGGACACTCTTCGCTATTCATTAACGCGAACGTCAGTGCTCAATTTGCAGATTCGTAAGAACAGAAAGAAAAGAGGAAGGGGGGGGGGTGAAATTGAGGGAAGTACAAAGTTATTCTTATCAAGCAGAAACACTCGTTGAGATAAACGTCAAAATGCAGGCTCTCCGAACGCGACGCTTCCAGTTCGTTAGGCGCGTGCTGAATCTCCATGCAGGAGCGCCCTCCGGATGTTCGCGGTGCTGACAGAACTTCGCCGGCGAGAACTGAAAGAAATGAAACGCCTTGCTTTGCTTCCCAAGCTGAATCTGACTGGCTTTCTTGAGTAACGAACCGTGACAAGCGGAACGCGGAAGCGCGTTGTTTTTACGATTCAGCTTTGGAAACGCTCCTTCAGGAATGTTTAAATATATACATATATTTTTTTTCTTGTCTTGTATACACTTTCATTCCTTTTGTCACACGTCCGTATCTGCATGACAGTCATCCTTTATTTTTTCTTACGTCCAAATTTAAGCACTCGCCACGAAAATGTGTAGGCAGAAGTTATCAACGCACTTCCGAGTCCATCGACTTGTAATTCGAAAGGTGCAAGCTCGCAGTTCTGGCACCGACCAGGCAAGGCTACGGTGCTGTACACGACGACGCTTCCCAACTTGACTCTTTCTTTCTTTCTTTCTTTCTTTCTTTCTTTCTTTCTTTCTTTCTTTCTTTCTTTCTTTCTTTCTTTCTTTCTTTCTCTTTCTTTCTTTCTTTCTTTCTTTCTTTTTGCATGTCTGACGCGATAAAACTCCTTCTTGACAATCTGCTGTCGAATTCGCATGTTTTCGCTTCGCAGAAGTAGCCTAGAAGCGTTAAAGCTGTTCTATGTGGCCGCTTGTGAGTGCAATCTTTGCATGAATAATCAACGATGCAAGCTAATGTGCCTGCAAACGAAGCCTAGTTGAGAGACGGTAATTCGAGAGCTCTATTCGGCTGCTATGGCCGAAGTCGAGGCGCCTAGTAAAAGTTTTCTTTTGCTGCCTTCGCCTTGGTTTAGAGAGAATCAGCGACACTTGACATCAAACACGACGGGGCGATAGACGTCGCAATTTTACAACTAAAACCGTACCACGTTGTGAAAGTGAAAGCTGGCATCAGTTACAACGAGGAGCCGAATACTCAGTCTTTCGCATGCTATATAGACTTTGTGTAAACGTAAGGCACAGTTAGTCCCGTGCAAAAATTGATGTGTGCAGTCTGCATATTGCCATATAGAAATAATCTACACTAATTTTCCCCATTCTGCGTGTGCAGTTCCCATTTCTCCCATAACAATTGATGCACACTCCGCAGACGATAGGCAGCCACTTGAGCATTTTTAAACAACTTATCGCGCTGTATACTGGCGTGACAGGTTATGAGAGTTAGTACTCGCTTCATCGCACTGATGCGTGCATTTAAATAAAAGATCTTATCTCTCATTCTCTTATTTTTCGTTCTATCTACCCCCCTTACGCCAGTGCAGGGTTGCTAGCCGAACGTTACTCTATACAGCCACGCTGTATTGTGCTCTCATTTTATTGCGATAGCAATTATATGGACACTCAAAGCGAATTTATGCCGTCGCCGTCGCCGCTGAGGTTCCGTATGACGTCAACGGCGATCAAATCGTCGTCGCGCGCCGTATGCTGTATGTGCGAGTGAAAGCGCGAGGGACGCGCACTTTCGCGGGGAGCGAACGCACGGCGGAGAGCAAACGCGCGTTCTGCGCCGTGCTCCCTGAAGGGCTGCAGAATTAAGCGTCTCTTTCCTCCTTTACAATCACCATATATATAGAGCAAATGCGACTTCTTCCATCGCGCGAAAAGCCGTGGGGGGACGGGAGGGAGGGGAGGCGACGTTTAGCTGTGGCACAAAAGGCGTAATTATATAAAAACGTTGCGAGGCGAGAACGTGGGTAAGATTTCCGACGCTGCTCGACGAGTGTCCCATTCTGATCTCGTCGAAAAAAATGTCACAGTTTCGCCCTAAGGGCGAAGCAATGAATGCGATAGCAACACAGCAATGTCATACGAAGTAAGGTGAGCGTCTTTTGTAGCAATATGAATTGTAGTAAACATGAGCTGATTAAGTAAGCAGGTGTGCTGCGGCGTAAGTAGACCGACATGAAGAGAGACTCGATGACCACGAGAAGGCGCGTGTGAAACGGTGGTGTTGATGAGAAGCGCTTCCCGTGGGCAGCGCGTGCGAAGGGACACACCTGTAGCGCTGCACTGCCGATCCGGGCAGCATTGCATGTGTAGCGTGCGTTGGAAAATGTGGCCCGACTATTACTAACTCTGGTGTGAGCGCGCACAAACAAACATGAATAGATCACACTGAATGACTGCAGACAACTACTGTCAAAACGCTGGCAGCAAGCGCATATACGCCGCAGCGGGCGAAGGTACGTGCTGTCTATCGCTTCAACGGAAACTGAGCGGCGAATGCACAGCGCATAAAGGTCAGAGCCGTGTGGAGATAAGAGACGGTGCGAGCGAGCGACGAGCGCGGTTGTTGGCAGAGTAGAAATGCGCCCCCCCCCCCCCCCCCCCGCTCCCTCCGGCGCTCGCTTCCCGCTTCCTTGCTGGCGCGTGGAAGATTGAGTGCGTTCGCTCTCTGTGACAGCGTGCGCTTCCGCTCGGGCATACGTCGCGCGGCGAAGATTTTATCTATACGGAACCTCACGGCGACGGCGACGACGACGGCGACGGCGACGCCGAAGGCAGAAATCCGGTGGAAGTGTCCATATAATTGCTATCGCAATAAAACTTTGAGCCGCCCCCAGAGGCACCGGCAACAGTCACCAACGCCGCGCGCGTTCGGTGCGAGCGCGGGCAAAACGCCGACGGCGTCGACAACAGTTCTGCGCGTTGCAGGTGCTGCTGCATGTCCAAGTTTATACAGCTGAAAAAACTACTATCCTTACTCCGTATAGCTCTCTACTAATTTGCTATCGCAATCGATGCTTCAAAAAAAAATTATGCTTACGTGCCAAAACCAGTTCTGATGATGAGGCACGCCGTAGTGGGGGACTCCGGAAATTTTGACCACCTGGGGTTCTTTAACGTGCACCTAAATCTAATGTTGAATTCCAATGGCAGATCGCGAGCGCTCGGCCAGATCACGAACGGAGCGCGTCGCTCCGACTCGGATCGCTCCCACCAGCTCGCACCAAATCTGCGAATGGAATGCATGCGCTCCCGCGGGCGCACATAGTACACGGAAATGAATTGAGAGGACGCTGAACTAGAGGTAAAATAGAGAGGGGAACAACAACTTGGTGGCGCAGCCCACCACATCGCTTCAAAGGAGATGCTTATAGCATCCATCCATTCATGTGCATCGTCCCAGCATTCTCTGGGTTTGTTTTCCTTCTGGTATTTCGCGCGAGCATCGCACGTGTTGGCGCGCTTGTACCACCTAGGCTGTACGGTACCTCGTCGTCCGAGTATCGCCGAACGACATCCTCGACGAACCCAATCACTTTAGGCCTCTTTGCAGGCAGGCGAAACATCACATCAAACGCCCGTTGACACACAGCAGCGTCACATTCACTGTCGGTGTCGGTAGAATCATCACTGGACTTGGAACTTGTGTCCGAGTCGGAGCTGTCACTAGTAGCATGAACAAAAGCGCACGGCGCGTCGCAGCATCCATGCGGTCCATGTTTTCCATGTCTACTGCCCGCGACTGGAAACAGGCGACCATGACAGGAAGCAGAGGCGGGTGAAGGAAATACGTCACGCGGACTTCTGGTGAAATCTGCCGATTTCGGCGGAGCAGATATTTTTGCTCCACAGAGCGATCCGGAATCGGCGGCTGGTCCCAATCTGCCATTGGAACACACAACTCACGCTCCCATTCTGCCATTGGAATAGACTTGCTCCACACAGAGCAGAAATACTTGATCTGGATCTACCATTGGAATTCAACATAAGTACACGGGTGTTTTCGCATTTCGCCCCCATCGAAATGCGGCCGCCGTGGCCGGGATTCGATCCCGCGACCTCGTGCTCAGCAGCCCAACACCATAGCCACTGAGCAACCACGGCGGGTAATCGATGCTTCGCCTTTCGGATGAATTACTGCGAGATTTTTTTTTTTGTTGGCGAATGAGAGCTTAGAAGGGAAGAGCATGTTCCCTTTGGCCGGCGGCCGGCCGAAGAAGCGATTGTAGGCATACTCATGAGTTGCGAAGGCTGAACAGAAGTGAACGGGTCTTTAACCCGAACCAGACGCGCCTCTATAGCGTGACGTGCGCGCCGTGCTTCAAACACGTGGTGTGCAGCCCGAAGCGCTGATCAAAGGCGTCTTTGGAAAGGGTTCAGAGACGGAAGCGAGCTTTAGGGTAAGTCGTAAAAAACAACAACCCGAAAACAGACGGCCTGCGGCCGCATGTGCCTAACATGTAGCAAATGCCCGTGTTCATTTGGAGATGTTTGGAGGAGGCAGTCTTCAAAAAAAAAAAAAAAAAACCGCAGGAATGTTTGTGTTTGCCGAGTTTTACAGCCGTGCATTTCAGGCGACCGGCTCCGATGCGGCAGGAAGCCTTTATTTTTTTCTTGACGCACGTGCCTTGAGGCAGTTTCTGTGGTGCGCGCACCACTCCTTTATACTTGAGGTAAATGCGAGATCTCAGGGTTTTCTATGTACTGTATACATTTTCTACTTTTTCTCTCTGCACCTAGGCTCTGAAGTCTTTCGACTGAAAATCGTGTTGAGAAAACGCTGTTCAAAAAAAAAAAAAAAAAAAAAGAAACAACCGGGGTATATTGAAACGTTTGGTTTCTCGCTGCAGATTACCCGTTGTTTCTACTCGCCTGCGGAACAGACTTTGGCTAAATCTGGAAACTTGCAGCGTGCCAGAGTTGGTGAAAAAAGATTATAAGAAAGATGAACGGCGCCTGAAGCACCGAATAGCGCTGGCTATAATCGGACACGACGGATTGCGTTGGATAACGCTCGCCGGTTCAATGACCGCGCATTCCAGACATGATAGTTTCAAAACTATGGGGGCTGCAGACCCCTTGGTTTCCTGCAGAATGCATATAAGATTTGGATGTCCCGTTTATTCACTTTGTGACTATTACGTAGGGCCAAGAAATTATGGTCCGGTACTCAAGCCAAATACTGATGTAAGAAAAAAAAAATCGTTGGCCCTTCCACTCCGTGAAGATGGGTGATAAGCGAAGCTTCTCGCTTTGTATACCTAACCATCCCCTTTTCCATCAACATTATGTTTACTGGAGTGTGCCCTTGTGATTAACGAGATGTGCGTTGTGTGAATACTGGTGACGTAAATGAAGACAAGTTGGCAGTGAAACACATGTTTATTGAACATCGGAAACTTCACCGGCCAATTTTGTGAAATTGAGCAGAGTAGCCTTGTGATCGCTGCGGTGTACTGCAAGTGGTTCGGTCAGTCTCGATGTCACACATATCGTTTGCAAATGTCAAATCTGCACACGTACGTCTTATAATAGTGGTTACATTCACAATGAATGGCTCATACCCCCTTAAGCAATGGCTCATACCCCCGTAAACGCGGTGATCCCATGACGACGACAGAAGAGAAGTGAAAATCTACGCTGGAATGATATGAGCGGTAACGGAGCCAGCTATGGAAAAAGACGGCGACGCTCGAGCCATTGCTGATGATGATAGTTCCTGCGTTACATCGCCGGCACAGGCTAGCGTATACAAGCTTCGCTTGAAAAAAAAAAGACTAGAAAGAAACTTCCATACGAGTGATATTTGGTTAAAAGCTGCAAGTACGCGTACTCGTAGCAATGAGTTACGATGGATAGATGTCATCCTCGAATGGCGACGAAACATTAGGGGTGAGGTTGAGCCTAACTATTTTTCTGTATGCTTCTTGTACACATGCGCTCTTTAAGCAAGAGACAAGGAGCAACGTGTCAGCACAGTGATCAGCTCTTTTTGTGTGGCCATGATGCTAAACGGGGCATGGTCTTGTCTATAGCGGCCGCACGTCGCGCATTACGATTGAATTCTCTTTGTTATTCAAAGCAATCAGGCTGATAAGCTGTCCGACACGCATTCATTTATAATCGTTTTTAAAGTGAATAGCTTTCCTTGGGTACCGTTTAGCATGGTCGCGTGCCGGTGGCCGGGTATCTTGCCACCGTGAAAAGGCAGTGCGCCAGCGCCTGATGTCGGAGTAGGATAGAGAGCTAGGATAACAGCTCGAACATACAGGACACAGTAATTGTACACACACGCAGACCTTACTGTATCCTGTGTTCTAGCGTTGTTATAGTTCAGTTTCCAAAAAATGCCACACCAACCAGCCCGAGCCATGTGCACGTCTCTCCTGAATGAGAGAGCGCGCGCCGAGTGGCCCGCGCCAGTGCATATGAGCGATGCGAATCAATCAATCAATCAATCAATCAATCAATCAATCAATCAATCAATCAATCAATCTTTATTAGTGGTAATATAAGAGAATACAATACAAGTAAATATGCAGAAGGAGGTCCCAAGGTTACAAACTACAGGTGGGACCTCGTAACTTTTGAATAACGAATCGAAAATTGCCCTATTCGATTCTGTCTTCGAATGGAATAGTCACTATTCGTAAATTCGAATATTTTTGAATAGTTTTCAAATAACTCAAATCGCCAACTCTGCGATAAATTTTGTCCCGGCAGCCATCGTCATCATCATCATCAGCCTATGTCCACTGCAGGATGAAAGCCTCTCCCTGCGATCTCCAATTACCCTTGTCTTGGGCTATAGCTGACTCCAACTTGCGCCTGGATATTAACTTCATCACGCCACCTAGTTTTCTGCCGTCCTCGACTGCGCATCCCTTCTCTTGGAACCCGACGGCCATGTATAGACATGAAACACTATATATGTGTTACGCTATGTGTCCCTTAAGGAGTCAGACTTTTCTGTTTGAAAGCGCTATCATTCACGCGCTCGCCAGTGGTAATGAGACCTGAGTGTACGCGAATAAATTGATTGCTTTCTCCTAATGCTTTACATGCGTTTTTAATAAACAACACTTCACAGCGTGCAGTTTAGTGACAGAAACTTGCCAATGTTGTCAATAAACTAGGATGACAATATCGATCGTGAGAGCGGATGCTAATATTATATAATAACATGTTTATTTCCACCAAACGGCCCCATTATTCGAAAATTATTCGAAAGGTATTAGGTATTCGCTTGTGGCACTTTTCGATTTGTTTTGAATTAAGACTCGAGAATTACTATTCGCTCACCCCTAACAGACGGGGCACGTAATATAAGCAGGAGGTATAATATTCGAACGGGGTAGATTCTATTCCAGCGGAAAGGTCAGTATAACGTGGGACAGCCTAAGAATTAAGGCACAAACTCCGGCCACAAAATCGCGCTGCACCTGCCCTTCGTGCCTCAGAGCTCAAAAAAAAAAAAAAAAAGAAAAAGAAAAAAAAGAAGAAAAAAACCAGTTATCTCTCTCTCTCTCTCTCTCTCGATAGAGACGCTGATACTGAAGTTCGCCATTGCCTTGACGTCACATAAATTAGTGAATGTAATTGGCTAGCACATTCTCAGGTTGTCACCAACTATATGAAGCAGTTCGCGCACTCGGTTCGAATTTCCAGTTTCGCTACCTGTTCAAAACCTTGAAGGTAAACAAGTGGAACCGTTAGAAAGCGCGAACTTCTCGAAACTATCCCGTGCATTTCACTCTCTGCAAAATAAAGTGACGCATATAAGTGACCATTCCTATCATACTTTCCCACGGCGACACCCAAGCACTTCTGCGGCACCAGAGCATTCAATACAAAGACATACATCTCGCATGATGACGCCTAGTACGGGTTATCCTTTGGCTGGCCTTCCAATAGATGCAAAAAAAAAAGAAAGAAAGACACCGTGGTTCAATGGTGGCCAAGTATGCGGGCCTTCTTTGCAGAGCACACAAAGAATCGTGCGGCGCACAGTGAACTTCCCACGACCTGTCAAAACCGTCACGGACAACGCAGCTACTACGGCGGCACCATGCGGCCTGGCTATAGTGTGACGCGCAGTGTCGTGATTGGCGTGAAGCCCTCGCTTCACGTCTTCCGACCAGATTGTGTAGTTCGGTGCAGTAAGGCCGATGTGCGCGAGTCACCTTTGCTTATGAGCCTTATGGGCAATGACTGTCCGGGCAGCTGTCGTGATCGGCAATTTCGGAACGCCAGCCAGACAGCCGACCATATCGAGGTGGAGAGTTGGGAACTGTATGGAGGACATATTCAGGGTTTCATAAGAACACGCTATATGTTGGATTGTGCAACACTTTGACGGGACACAGAGAACAGAAACACACACAACGGAGCGCTCCGTTGTGTGTGTTTCTGTTCTCTGTGTCCTGTCAAAGTGTTGCGCAATTCAACATCTAGTATGCTATACCAACACAGCCAGTCTTCAGCCGTAATAAGAAAAAAGTCAAGAAATGCATTAGAGATTATTTGTTCTTGTTTGGATCATGCTCGAAAGCAAAGCAACCACTGAAAATGTTTGGCAACATTTTTTTTTCTCTAAACTAAGGGAACAAAATCGCGGGGAGGCCTCTCAAGCATGCATGTACCTCACTGCTTGTGACTTTTTTCTGCTTGTCACCTACTTTTGTGTCATGAGGGCAAGGTTTTCGAAGAGACAAGTATTCTGAAGATAATCCCGACGCACTAAATATATAGCCTATTTTAATTTCTCTCGCTACTCAGCTTCGCAACATTATATCATCTAACGCGCCTGTGTTAGGTGATAAATATCAGACACGCGGCCTGTGTTGACGTCCTGATATACGCTTACATTATACTCGCTTACAGTTTAAGTTCTGTCTCCGTCTTCGTTGCGGTATCGTTATCTCTATTATGATTATCTTCATTGTCATTTCTGTGATTTACTTCTTTTTATTACTTGTATATAATTATTTATTATTTTATTTATTTATTTTCTTGCTGTATAGCATAAAGAGACGGAGTAACCGAGCTAATCTCTGCCACAATATCTCTCCACAGATACCGATTTATAACAGAACAGAGAACAGAACAGACGCCACGATTACAGTGCGATTGAAACATTATAAGTGCACAGCTTTCACCACGAGCGGCCGAGTCGGTGAATCTAAGGAATACAGAAAAGTTAATTTCGCTATTCCTGCTAACAGGTGCAAAGGCAGCTCCCGTAATGCTGCACGGTATATTTGATGACGTGCGGCGTGGATCGGCGGCTACTGCTGCGCTGGTGCCCGATATGCACCGCTGCTGGGGGAGGAGGGGGATGGAGGAGGGGACACGAAGTTTGCAAGCAGAGAGGGTGTCGGGGCAAGGTCTCCTCGTTGCGTGGGCGCGGCGTGTTTGACTTTGACCTTGGGAGCGACCTTCCCACGGCATCCAGCTGAGAGTGATTGCGCAAGGCTGACGTTGAGTGCGCGCTGAGTAGTTGGTCATTGAATGGATTTAAGATGCGCGGAACTTGGCCGGAGCCGCTTATGAGCAAACAGTGTCAGTAATGTAGGGCTCGGGCGACTGCGCATTGAGTCCGATCCGAATGTGAGTAGTCATTGATTAAGAAAAAAAAAATTATTCCGTAGGAAGATGGTTGTATGGCGCTGTACAAGTGACACAAACAAAACACGCTCCTCCACTGGCTATGTACCACTGGTAGAGCTGCTCAAGGTGGCTTTTTGAAACCGCACTCGCCATCTTTAGTGAAGCAAGCCACAAATGGTCCCGAAGCAAAAATTTTCGCGCTTTTTTCCGCTGATATCGATTACGAACTCGCAGTATGGTCCTGCACACTCAGCACATCACTCTAGTATGCGAAGCCTCCCTGATTTATGCTGAACTCGGAAAAAACGAGGGCTGTGCTATAAAATCAAATGAAATAAATAAATAAATAAATAAATAAATAAATAAATAAATAAATAAATAAATAAATAAATAAATAAATAAATAAATAAATAAATTGTACCGGTGAACATCGGCACCAGCTCTGTGCCAATGTGGAAGACGACGTTGACGAACGTGTGGTTCGCGCTCGGTCGGTTGTCAACTGAGCCAATTTTTGTAGTTAGATTTCTCTTAATTTTTTATTTATTTAGTTTATGTATAGGCCCTCTCAAAATCTGTCTTAGGAGTTAGTTGCCAAACGCTTCATTTTTATTGTTCGCCTTTACCCCTTTTGTACGTTGTTGGGTGTATGCTTCAATCCATCCAGTGTGGCCTATCCCCCTCGTGGGTACGAGCCATGTTTTGCGGCAACAGCAACAACAACAGCTCGTTTAACCGCTTCGTCAAGTGCTCTACCAAGTCTACCTGAAGAATACGCTTGTTGCAAAATAGTTGTCGCAGTTTCACCTGAAAGGCTAAGCGATAGCAAATTTGTAGAGAGCTATACGGAGTAATGATAGTAGCTTTATCAGCTGTATAAACTTGGACATGCAGCAGCACCGGCAACACACAGAACTGTTGTCGACGCCGTCGGCGTTTGCCCGCGTTCGCACAAAATGCGTGCGGCGTTGGTGACTGTTGCCGGAGCCTCTGATATAAATAGGCACTTGGTGCCGCAGCTAAACGTCCCCTCCCTTTCCTCCCCCCCCCCCCCCCCCCCACGGTCTTTCGTGCGTCAGAAGAAGGCGTGTGTGCTCCACATATATGGTGATTGTAAAGGAGTAAAGAGACGCCTACTTCTGCAGCCCTTAAGGGAGCACGGCACAGAACGCGCGTTTGTTCTCCGCCGTGCGTTCACACCCCGTGAAAGCGCGCGTCCCTCGCGCCCTTTCACTCGCACATTCACTCGCACAGCGTTCGGCGGCGCGCGGCGACGATTTCATCTCCATTGACGTCATACGGAACCTCACGGCGACGGCGACGGCGGCGACGACGGCGACGGCAGAAATCTGCTTTGGAGTGTCCATATAATTGCTATCGCAATAATAAATAAAACCAGTCGCAATGCACAACAGGTATCAAAGATTGTGCACGCCATGTTTGAGCTCAAGCATACTGCTCGATCTGCGCAGGAGAACTTTTATTGGCTACAGCCTGAAGCTTCCGAGCATATACGGCACCTCTGCATTAGCCTTCAACATCCATGCGCCATGTAGTACTTACTTATCAGGCGAAAGAGTCACTGTACACGTCGTCTGTCAAAGCAACGTTGGCTCGGGCGAAGTATACGTTACATCACTCTCGGAATACGAAGGTGGCCGGGCGCAGTATACGCGCCAGCGATGCTCGACAAGTGATGCGTAACCACATCGCAAGCATTCCGTCGTCTTTGCCGCCGACGAGCATCGCCCCATATTCTCGCGTTGAAGGCGGACCATTAACGCCGACTTTCGTCCGCCGTAAGGAAATCTGGACACGCTTGACGCACACGAAAAGACGTTTTAGAACGCCGATGGTGCCTCGTTTTTCTCCCGTCGTGGCACGGAGCTCGCGCGAGAGGAGACACTCGACCACGGCCGCACTGGGACGCGAGCACTCTTGTCGCGTTCGAGCCGAGGCCACCACGGCCGCGTTCTCTCTACGTGTACTACACACAACCATAGCGTTTCCTTAAAAAAATTACTATAAGAGGGAACTCTGTGGCTGCGATGGTTCATAGCATTTGTCCAATCTTTGCGACTGAGGCCTTAAATGCTCTCGTGGCGTTGTTTATCACTCGAGAAAACAGCGCTAGAACAGACGAGGACGAAGAAATGACAGATGAATTATTTCTCCGTTTCTGTACAATGTACAAGGTGGAAGGAGCTCGAACACCACGTCAAATGTTACGTTACGTGATAACTGCATCGTCACGTGACAATATTGCCTGATGGCATAATATGACGACGTCATCACGTCAAACGTGACGTCACGTGATGACGTCTTCGTCAAGTGATGATGTCACCTGATGACGTCATGTGATGCTTCTTGGAGTAGCAGCACACTGTGCGCTTCCTGCTTCTTTGCCCTGTCTCCGGGACCGGCCCGCATTTTTGTGTGAGCAAAGGTCGCGCACGCGGACACGAAAAAATCCCGATCAACTAGAGGCTAACAGCTTCGCTGTAAAAGTGAGAACTAGTTCACTTGACGGAATGTTTGAGCCCCTTGGGCAGACGGCAAGAGCAGCAAAAAACAAAAAAAAAAAAAAGGAAAAAGGAAAGGAAAAAAAAAAGAAGCAAGTTTATACACGAGCTCCTCTCTTCGTCCTTGTCTCTCTTAGTGCTGTTTTGCCAAACATGGACGCTTACCAGCAAAGTTTCTTTGCTACACTACACAGTTATTTCATTATGCTTTCTAAATTTCCAAACACTCCTAGTTCTTGCTCTCTGCACGCATGTGTAATCATTGCAAATTGTTGCATTTATAACGAAATATTTTGTTGAAAATAAACCGATTTGCAAAGTCCGAAAGTCAGTTGAAGCCAGGAGGACGAAGTTTAATTCCATTCAATGGCCATCGTTCCCGTGTTTGCTGCGTTCCGCAATACTTCTTTTCTTCCGCCAGTAATTTTAATGAATTACTTCTTGAGTTTTACGTGCCAAAACCACGTTAAGATTATGAGGCACACCGTAGTCGGGGACGCCGGATTAATTCTGACCGCCAGGGGTTCTTTAATGTTCACCCAATGCACGCCACACACACGGCCGTTTTTGCATTTCGCCTCCACCGAAATGCGGCCGCCGCGGCCGGGATTCGGTCCTGCGCCCTCGGGCTTAGCAGCGCAACGCCGAAGCCACGACGAGACCACGGCGGGCTTTTCTCTCAGTAATGCTTCTATCTGAAGCTTTATGCCCTGAGCGACCGCCTACCTCGGCTATAATTCTTTACTAAGCAGATGCCATGCTAACAAAGAAAGGTTTGCACTGAGTTCACGTGGCCAAATGGCTAAGTGCGCGTCGGACCAGCTATATACAGAGTACCTGAGTTAAGTTCTAGCTACTGTACGGGTTGTTTTTATTTTGCATATAACGGCAATTTACTTCATGCTCTCTGACCTAGCGTGCAGCATACCCTGTGTTGAAACGATAGAAGGTACGTTAACCGCCTTTACTGCTCTTTAGTGGAGAGGCTATCGTTGGTTGCATGGTTTCGAAAGAGGCACGTATGCACCGGGCGATACATGTGCCCCAAGCGAATGCGGTGAGCTAAGAGAAAGCTACTTAGGATAATCTGTTCTAGGGCTATAGTTTGTTGACACTTGATGAAGCCATTGTAGCGCAACTAAAAGCGAATTGCGTCAGTGATACTTCTATTTTTTCTATTAGGAAGCGAGATACGATATATATATATATATATATATATATATATATATATATATATATATATATATATATTTCTTTGCCGTGACGAACTTGTGCGCATGCGCCATTTTAGTGTACGTTTCTCCTCGTCTTCCATAGGGGCCTAATAAATCTGTTGTGAGTGTAGCGTCCGTAGTGTTCCGTCTTGTGTTTTTTGCGTTTATTTTTAGTTGCGCTGCAATGGCTTCATTAAGAGGAAGTATTTGGCCAGGTGTGTTGTAAGCAACGGTTTGTAACAGATGATCGCATGGTTATTTCTACTTCAATGAGGCTATGGATCTTGGTGCGTCTGTAAAGTGATGGTGGAGGCATAGCAGAAGCGGAATAACCTGAAGACATCGTATAGGCTGTCATGGCACTAGGCTTGATTCTCAGCACAACAAGTTAACAATGACGATAAGAAAAAGACGGATATTACGTAACCTTGGTCGCTTCCTGATTATTCGTCACAACAGGACACAGAGTGTTTCATAAGCGTTACCATCAGCGTTTATGATAAGTATAGTCCTGGTTAGCTACATATGAAGTGATGCGCACTTGCTCTCTACTATGGACGGAACTTGAATCGAGGTGTGTATTTTTGTACCTATCATCCACTTAGTGCGTGAAAGACTTTGGCACCAACGTATAAGGACTACAAAGTGTATGTATATTATACGGGTAGCGGCATGGACAGACGCAGCGAACTCTTCGTTACGATGCTGTTATCTTTATAGGTTTGATTTGATTTTTATTCATTTATTTATTTTAGCATTTATCATGTATAGCGTTATATTTTGGTGCATATTATAGAGAAGTGGAGTAGCTGAGCTACTCCTTACCTCAATCATTCACTGCAACCCATAATTATAAGAGAACAGAAGGCCCTGACACTTTCTTTTTCTTGGAATACAAGACATGATGTGTTGATACAGATTGTGCCCAGTTTGCTTCCCAATTGTTACTGTACTTTGTGAGGTCTATATGCGTCTCTTGAATTCCGTATATGCCATTAGTATAACTGGCATTCCATTCGGTGTAGACGGACCGGTCCGACTGAGACGTGACCAGTTGAGAGGCTCATTGGCTACGGCGTTCTGATGTTGAGCACGAGGCCGCGGGTTCGGCTCCTGCAAAACCTCTCGTGCATCGTGCTTTAATGGTGGTCAAAACTATCCCGGAGACCCCCGTACCCTCATGGTAACCCACTGTGCAGTTTTGGGACGTTGAACACTATAGTCGGGTACAACTTTAGAAGGCAGCGGCATTTGCCCCCTCAAAGGCGGATACATACGAGCCTCCACTAATGGGTGCGCACTCTAGACTGACGTTATGAGCCGGACGGCCGGTGTCCCCGCCGACGGAGAACATGGCAGCCCGCGCTTCAAGCTGGGCCGAGTCGCGTCAGCGGCATTATTTCTTTAGTCGCGGAGGCAATCCGCTGCTGCGCTCCGGTCATTTGGGCGGGGCCTCTCCTGTGTTCTAAAGTTGTACCCGACTATATACACTATTACTATTTTTTTTAATGTGCGCGCCAGAGAGCATGGTGATTCTTTTCCTTCTACTTTGTTCATTTATTATCATCCATGCCATCAATTGTGGCCGATCCCGGCGATAGGGGGTCACGGCTTCGTATAACCAATGACGAATGACCAAAAGTACGGAAAATAAGTACGATCATTACAATACGATCCGAAGTCTTGAACAGCGGGGTGCCATTCCGTATTAATAAGTAACCTGCACTATCATATGCCTCCATATTGTCCTGATAATTGTACGACGTCCACGTCAGTTGTTCAATCCCGGCACAATCCGACGGGCGCACTTCTCTATCTGTGATGGTCCGAAAATTGAAGGAAGAAGAACGGGAGAGAGTGGAGGCGATATTAAGTTTACGTTGTCACGGTAATCCATACCGCCAGCGTCCTCGCACAAGTGCTGTCAAAGTCCCATTATTTGACAATGAGAGCATGCATTCCAGAAATTGAAGCTATAGTGCAGTAAAATTTGGAGAGCTACCTTAACTAGTAGCGAATCGAATTAACATGAAGGTGGGAGACAGCTGCAGGTATGCGACCAAAAATAGTTACTAAACAACGTCTTGTCCAGTCCAGAAATAGTCATAGATAAATGAAGCTTCATTTATAGCTTGTCTTCCAGTCGGTAAATCGAAACAATGTATTACCTATATTTATTATGTATTTTTAATTCAAGATGCCCCTAAGGTAATCGGAGAGGGTATTACGTAGGGGTATTACATTGACTGCATTGGTTAGTGGCAGCTGGTTGACCTATTGGTAGATAGGTATATTTCAGGGCTAGAATGGGCTATGCCAGGTATACAGTTTCATGACAATTCACGAGCCAATCATGATGATTTATATGACTCTCACGAACAGTTCTAGCGTAAGAACTTTTGAGAGAACATGGGCTCTGCTCCGGATGTACTTGTCCAGCTTTCCTTTTCTACCACGCTCACAACCTTAAACAGACACTAAAGAGAAACATTAAAGCAGTTTAACCTGGTAAAATATTCTGTCAACACTCTATATTCGTGAATTTTGTGGCAATAGATTGATTACTGGAACAGAAGATGAAGTTAAATGTTAAATTTTTCTTTTTATTCCGCGCCGAAGCTTCAGCGCCGGCATGACACTGTGACGTCATTGATTTCAGTGTATTTCCTCGCATTTGAACGGTTGTTGCTCAGTAAATGGTTTTGAAGCACGCTAAGTTGATTACTGGCTTCTTTGGAATACGATGCCTAGATATTTACTGAAAAAAAAAAAAAACTAGGCTTGAGCAGACGCCACCAAAGTCTACGAAGTTGTGGCGAGCTGTGGCGGGAATTTCAAGGCGGCATCGCCACCGGATTGCGTCATTGCGTCTTCACACTTATCAAGCCTGTTCTCGCGGTAAAAGTGGGTTTTTCGGTATTATAGAAGGGCAATTTACTAATACCGCTTAAATATATACAGCTCAAAGCGGTCTAGGCATGCCATCTTGGCTGGATTTTTATACCTGCTAGGACGATTCTGTAGCTATTTGGGCAAAGCGTTCTATAACGTCGGAAAAAATAAAACATTTACAATGTAAAGTTCTGGGCCCGTGCTCACAAAGAAATGTGCTTAGGCTGAAACTAAGAGCTATGTAGGACATTATTAAGGAACGGGGCCAGTATATGATAAGCAGCTCTTAACAACGAAATGTTTTGTGAATTCGGCCACTTATACTTATTCTTGATAATGACATTTCATAATTCCGTTAATAATTTATAATATGAACATTTATTATTATTTGCTAAAGCTCCCAACCGGTAATTCCTAAATATTCTGAGGAGGTCAGCATCACAATATACAAAAGAGATGTCTTACAGCATGCCCGCAAGAGTGTTCTCATATCGGCAAGCTTAACGGAAACAGCACTACGCCGCGCGCGACTTTAGGGCAAGTTTTAGGGACGAAGTACTCGTATAGAAATGTCAGGTCCAAATGGTGAACGCGTGCCCCCCTCTTTCTTCCCTCCCTTCGCTCCGCTTGCAATGCTTCATTTTTAAGTCAACATTCGTGTATCATTTTATTTTATGTGCCGAGCTGCAGGTCAAGGCACCTCGCCCAGATAAAGGTCAGTCGCAGAGGCCCCGATTCTGGACGTAAAGACGCCGCTTTGAGGGTTGTACAGCTTTGATGAAGACAACATGATTATCTGCAGTTCATCGCCTCTGATTATCTCCGCCGCAGGTGATTTGGACAAGAGCTTGCCTTCGTCGCGCTGTTCGCTTGAGTGCGCAGCCATACAAATAAATAAATGAAAGAAAGAAAGAAAGAAAGAAAGAAGGAAAAAAGAAAGAAAGAAAGAAAAAGAAAGAAAGTAAGTCAGGTCATTTCGCTAGGAGCATCCGGGCCTCTGAATTCGTCTGCCAGTCACATTTGAAATCGATGGTTCCCTGCAGCAACATTGAAGGCGGGAAATGAGGGCAGTGCTCAACCTGAGAACCAGGATGACAAAAACAGGATGAGTAGACAAATAATGCCAAGTTCGCTTTACATCGACAACGCGGTCAGCGCTACAAGAGAGCGAGAGAGACAGAGCGAAGTGATAAGGGAAGTGCAAGCTGTCTGGTAGGCTACCCAGCACTGGGTAAGGGGGAAAAGAGGACTAAAGCTGAGTGAGAGGACACACGCAGAGAGAGAGAGAGGGAATGTACACAGCACCCACGCACGCTTTCATTATGCCGGCTGAAGGTTATCCTTCCTGCACCTCTACTTTCCCTATAAATTTACTCTATTTGTTGTGTTTATGCTGACGTGAGGTAGAGAGTGACAGAAACACTCATTTTCTTGCAGCGACTCCTAGCCCGAGTCGTCACTGTCGGAGTCCAAAAATAGCGCACTCTGCACCCTGCTGCGGTGCAGAGTCCGCTTGACTGGAACCGTCGATGTGCATTTGGTCGGCCATTATGCGACGGCCACAGCCTCGGGCTCTTGCTGCTAAACGGTCGAGCTCTCCCAAGTGTCAGGAAAAGAGGGCACGGCGTTATAACAGTGTGACAGAGGTCTTAGTGAAGAGAAATGAGCAGAGGTTGGCCGGAGGAGCGTGTATTTATAGGCTGCTACTCCTCAAAGTGGTAAATGGAAAGGGGAGATATGTATGGCAAGTGGCGACTCAATACTAGAATGAACTATATACTATACACAGTGTATGCGCCGGCACGCAGTATGTGCCGTGTACACGCTCTACACGCACACCTAATGCGTTCACAAAAAACGTGCTTGCGCAAGCAGGCAAGCAAATGCACTGGAACAAGTTATAATGTGGAGAATTCCCAATAAGTATGCAGCTCGTGTTGTACATGCCACATGGCCGACACGCCCGCTTGACCAGTATGTTCTAAGAGTGATGTTGTATATCATCGTTGGGCATATAAGGTGTGAGCGCCTGTGCATAACTGAATAATACTTCGTCCTCTTTGGTGTGATGGGGATGGTGAGAAGAGTCTAAGAAGAGTCTACTGTTTTTGGATTAACGTGAAAGTCCTTTATGAATATTTTTTGCCAGTTCAGCCGTTTCTCCTCCACGTATATCTTCCTCCACTTTTGTTTAGACTACCAGCATACCAGGAGTCTATCTTCTTACTGAATATTTACAAATACTGTATGTTGTATTGCCTTTAAACAATGTCATCGAGTTCTTATTTGACTATCTTGACACAATATACAGCACACTCATAGAACGCTGAAGATGTTCACGAAGGTGGTTGTGCATTTTCGTAATGGCCAATGCCAGGAAAATCCATCCGCTGAATTACTGCGCCGTGTAGAAGATAGTTCGAGCAGTTTGTTTCTGGGAGACACTGAATTTACGGCGACGATGCGCCTGACCTACATGATTTGCGAGCAAATGTTTCTGCTGACGGGCACATATGAAATGGTGAGCTCATCGTACGTATGAAGGTGCAAATGTTGATAGTTCGATACACCGATTGGCCATGAGATAACGTTACTACTGGATTAAAGACTATATTTCGCAGCGGGGACAGCTTGACAAAAGTAGGGCTTAATAAACGCTGTCTGCTAGTCGTTGTGTTTAACCATTTTACCCGATAGCTTGCATATGGCCGCCTTGTTGTGGAAGCCTAACATACTGCTGTATATAACACTCTGGCTATTGAGCCAAGTTTTGGGATCTTTTTCTTGCTACAAGTGCTCTACGTGAGCTGATGACGCCCGTGACGTACAAAGGATAGTTATATTCGTCAAATAAAAAAAATATGTGTTAAGACCACGTAAGCAAGGGCGTACGTCGTCTCGCAAGTTGCATGCAACAGGATTCCAGTATCGAGGTTTGGTAGCACGCTTATTATAGCATGAAAACGCGGCGCCTGCGCCTAGCTCCTGTCCTGCACGTTAAGGCTCTGGACGTCATGTCGACGAAGTGACGTGCATTGTTTCGGACGGTCAGCGCAGGCGTGCTTCTTTGAGATAGCGAGCGCTACGCGTTCCCAGACGGACAAAAGAACCTCCCGAATTGTCTGCAAGCTGCAGGCGATGGCCAAAGGTATAATGATAGCTCTGTCGAGACCGCCTACAGAACATTTGATGGCTCGTCTCCCTCATGGCGCTCCTCGCATTCCCGAACTGCGCAGGCTCAGAATTCGGAGTCCTGCAACTGTTGTCTTCGGGCTAAGAACCCGTAAAGTCTACCTCACTGTCTTTATAGCCAGGAACTATATTGTAATATAATGTCTCAAAACCATGTTATATATGACCACAGAACAACAAACCATGCATTAGCCGACGTGCCATCGCCGGCTTAACACCCATGCGGCGCTGATATTTGTCCTGGCGTCCATTGCTCTGGCTCGTCGTACGGCCGCGGTGCAAGCATGCCGCAAGCGACGCTCTGGACTAAGGGTATCGATGCATTTTTTTTTCGTGCACATAAAGCGATCTCTCTTTCTTTCGCGCTTGCTTCGTCAGAAAGGAATAAATCGAATAGAGCAGGTAAAAGTTGCAAGAGAAACAAGTGATTGGATCCTTCTCGTAGGCCGGAAAGTATACTAAGAGAGAAAAGGGCGTCGGGAGGGATGGCGCGGCTGAGAGCTATACGCGTCGGGACGTCGACGCTTTTGCGTCGTTTCATGGGCGAATGTTGACATCGCCCGCGCGCCACCATCGCGGAGCTACGTGCATTTTGTCGCCCGAGATGTCTGCACAGCGACCCAAACAGCTTCGAGTGCCGCGCATTCCACGTGGCTATTTCGCGGCGGCGGCTTTTTCCTGGAGTGCGCCTAAAAGCCGCAGCCAGCAGTATATAATCCGGCGTGCGAGCGTCACCTGCATGCGCATATGGTGCGTTGCACCCAGCGACGGTGGCGCTAACAGCATCGACGAAGCGTCTCTTTTGCAGAGGGAACAGCCGGCGGCAGGCCAACGTTTTTCACAAGAACCGCGCAGCGAGGTCGTGTGTGTATCGTTACGTTGGCTAATCACATTGAGAATAAACATGGCTGTTCGCACTATAGGAAATGGTCCTCGAATGGTCGGTGCCTTACCTCCGTAAAATTGGCTATCGTGATTGGTCATTGGACGGACAGTGGGAAGTATTAAAAGAACGTGATCAAAGGGGCGAGTTGGTGCACGTCCGTGATTGCGTTTTGCTTAGTTTCACACTTGCACAATATTTTACGAAGGAGGAAGCAAGGACGCAGACGGACGAAGCGAATGCGCTTCGTCCGTCCGCGTCTACGTCGTCTCTGCAATTATGTGCCAATGTAAAACTCAGCGCAACGTAATCGTGAACGTTTATTCGGCCCGTGGAACTTGACGGCAGCCGCAGCCGTCGGGTTGCACGCTTTTAGCGAGAAATAATGCGCGCTTGCTTCGTTCGCCGATAAAGACCATTGGAAGATGAACCTACGCGTGTACGTGTTCCATTATCCCCCCCCCCCCCCCCCCCCCCCCCCCCCCGCTTTCTTTCGGCACACGCTCTTTGTTGTGTGCCTCTGCCACTTGATGAGCAGTGTGGGCGGGAAGACAACGCGCCATCCCCTCCTCTAAGCTGTTTTTTCCCAAAGTGGGTGAAGCCGTGTACAAAGGCCTCGCGCTACATTGCAGGCCTGCGCCCGCACGACTGCGGCGTTAATCATCGCCATTTGATGCTCGGAGTTGTTTTTCCTACTTTGAACGTTCAGTTCGTTCACGTCTTTGTTGGAGCAGTGACGGAGACTCTTAACGACCCTTCCCGGCAAGGTAAGGGACATGTTTCACGTGTGTAGGCTATGCTACAGTTTACTTACACGTGCGAACGTGAATGAATGCGCATATTTTATGCGCCCTTACTCGTATAGCTGCGCATGCACGGTGGGTTTGACGCAAGAAAATGTGACGTGGGTGGGACACTGGCCAAGCCGATGCAGCCATGAATGGGCTCGCGTGAACCAGCCCCCTTGTCGTAACGCAGCGGTTGACATATTACGTGCGTCGCCGACGTGCGGTGAGTCGCTTGAGGAGACACGCCCATTCCTGCGAGCAGAAAATGCTGGTGCGTTTGGCGGTTCAACGAACCCTATACTGCTTTCGGTAACTCGTACGCGCCAAATTATTATAGAAAGAGCACAGCGCTAAGCACGAACACAATGTCACGAGAGAGAAGGTGCCTAATATTGCGTTTTTCGTCCGAGACCTGCATGGATGGAATACGCTGTACATTATCTGTGCCCATGTTTTTTTTCTTTGTTTTTTACCTGTACGTATGGAGATGTTAGCATCTTGAAGAGACACCAGCTAGTTTTCTGCTCAGGCGGGCGATAAAGAGAGAAACACCCGTGGAAGAACAAAACCATGGATACAGAGAATACTAAAGGACCAGCTTCCGCGAACAGTTCACAAGCTGTCATGCCATATAAGCCACACGTTCATAAGCCAAGTTCACAAGCTAGAACACAAGCTCAATGCAGGCAAGCATTGCCATGCAGAAGAGCATCGCGGTACAGTTGTGCTCGGGGGCCGTTCATCGATGTATACCTTCTTTAGAAAACGACATTCACCGCGTGCGCCGATCGGATAAACCATAGCTGACGTCTAATTCACGAAGCGTGTTCGTTGTTCCGGTGAAAAATTGTTCTGTGTATACGTTCGCGAATATGTTAGAACTACTCCAGGAATTTTAGGCAAAATGCGGCTTCTATAGCTCGTCACCTGCATGAGGGACTGCAGGTTTCGGCATCGCCCACTGGCGCTGGTACATAACGGGGAGTTCTCGGCGAACTTACTGCAAAATAAAATGAAAGGCGTGTATTTGGTACCACTCATTGTGATGCCGTTTTTCATACACATAAAAACCGCTAATAACATGCCCATCATCACGATTGGTGCTCTCAGGAAAAACATTTTGGAGTAAGAACTATAACGGCAACGCCGGTCCTGGGCCAGTATTAAACATGTTTTTATGTTACAGATGTTCGTCAAGAGCAGAAGCCAGTCTTTCGTTTAGTGTCAGACATGTATTATTTGGGAAGAAGGCCGGCTGGCCAATCACAAGCAGCGCAAGGAACGAAAAGTTTAGTGAATTCAACCCCTGAACCACATGAACATGGCTATAGGAACAGCCACTGCCATCAGTTCGACTTCATCTTTCCTCCATTGATTTTTATCTCATATATCTTGAAATACATGGTAAGACATATTCAGAATGTCACACTGTATTCGGCGTTCTGGAGAGCAAACGCAATTTCAGCACGTGTGCAAAGTGAGCGCGTGGCCGACACCGCCGCGTTCGCTGCGTCCACTCATGACAAAATACGCATTTCAATGCAGGTCGTACGAAAACCTGGCACCGTCTTTCGATACTGCGACCGTGCGGCGCGGGACACAAAGGCCTCATTAAAGCATACAAAGGATTACATAACCTCCTTTGAAGTAAATTGTTTTTCGGTATAGTGGTTTCTCGAGCGATAAACTCGACTGATTCAAAAGGTAGTGAGAAAAGGAAGAGAAAATGAACAGCCTTAAGACGGCAACACTAAAACAACCACGATAAAACACAGCGATGAAGGAAGACCCGCTGGAGCACGTTCTTCCGCGCTGCGTACCAGAACACGCGCAACATGATGCGTGCCGCGTGACCTAGCTCGCGTTATAAAACGGGGGACTTGAGGTGAACATTTTTAAAAAAGGCGCCCAGTAGCAGCGCAAGTAAAGAAAAAGCATGTCATCCGGCAAACTTAGAGAAACAATAAAATAATGTACTTAAGAAGGATAGACTAGAATTCTGCAATACGCCGTCCTTTTTCTTTTAATTTTTAAGTGCAAGGAGCGCTTGTATAGAAAGCTCCTTGTGGGAGGTATATGTTGATATCACGTGATGAACGAACCCGTCAAAAGGCCATGCACGTGCTTCAGCTGGTGGAAGACAAAAAAAAAAAAAAAAAATCACCGCCCAAGCACTCCGTACAGATGGTTCACCAGCGAGCTGAAACGTGCGGCCTCGGTGTTTATCCCTGGGTTACTCCCGATGGTACATTAAAGTCTTTCTCAATTATTGGTTACGTCCTTGTGTTTCTTAATGAGGTTACACACACGTTCAGCTGCGACAGAGAGAACGACGTCGCTGACGGTATGCCCGCAGTAGATCCGCCGTTGTCGCATTGTCGATTGCGATTCTTCAAAATTAAATTGCTTCAAAATTAAATCTGTCTGTCACGTAAGACAATGAATGGCTATACCCGCTTAAGTAATGGCTCATACCCCCGTACACGCGCCCTCCCCCTTACGACGACAGAAGAGAAGTGAAATTCTACGCTGGAATGATGACCGGCAACGGAGCCAGCTGGTGGAAGACGACGACGAACGCGGGAGCAGTGGCACGAGTGCGTTCGCGCGGTTGGGCCGAGGGGCGCCAACGAGCCAGCTGTGGAAGAAGACGACGACGGTCGAGCCATTGCTGATGATGATAGTTTCTGCGTACAGGCGACAGACGGACGAATCGGCTAGCCATACACAGCTTCACTGTAAAACCCGCTACTGGCTTGGCGCCTTCTTGCTCCACTCGCAGGTACAGGTATGCGCGCCCCAAATATATAGACGTGGCTCGGTTGCACTATGTCGCGCGTACACGCTTCTACTTGCACATACAACAATGGGCCTTCGAAAGTATCAAGTGGAAGAGGAGCGTAAGAGTGCAAAGGCTCTGCACAGACGACAGAGGTATGCGATGCGTACCGAAGCGGCGAGGCGAAGCGACGGGCCTGCGAGATACGCGCGGCTGAAGAACAGCGGCACGCCGAGCGAGCGGCCGCTGAACAGGCCGTCGAAATCAAGCGGCGCCGAGTGGAGAACCGGCATTTGCGGGACGCAGACGCGTACTTTTAAAAGCGCTTTGTCGAAGACGAACTTGGTGCGCCGTGGGGCATCTGTGACCGGCTCTGGTTCCGATCGTACGGCGTCGGGGTGTCGCGGCTCGCACATGTGGTGGTCCTCCAGCGCACATTTCCCCGGGAGTTCGTTCAGGCTTTCCAGCACGTGCAGGAAAGAATTGCTTCGCATTGACTTAGATAGTCATCAGATGTTCTTCCGTCATTTTTGAAAATAAAAAATATTATCGCACTTTTAAAAAATTAGGCAAGTTTGCACTCGGTCGCGCAAAGCTTAGGCACAGCGAATCTTACTGGCTGCTACTGCTAGGTATGAACTTGGTTGCTGCTAGGTCTTAACTTGGTTTAACTTAACTACGCATGTAGGAAGGTATTCTCGAGCGATCATTTTCGGAGGTACCTTCACTTTCGCGACATTTCGCGTGACTAGCGCTGGACGCGTGGGCGCTAACGAGCGACAGCGCTCCTGGTATGCCACAAACGCAGGCAGGCTAACCAAGGTTGGCACAGTGCCAAGAACGCTGCTGCTTGCCGACGCCGAACGCGTTGGAGGCTAGCCGCTCGAAATCGATCGGCCAGCTTCGCTGTGTCTTGAGCTTTGCGCGGCCGAGTGCAAGCTTTCGCCTTTTTTTTTTTCTCCTGGCTCAGCGCGCCACGGAGAGAAGAGAGGCAGGGGCCGGGAAGGCAGGGAGCTGGCGAGGAGGAAACCGTGTGCATGCGCACGCGGTCTCCTCCTCCTGTGTAATCGACCAACCTTCACATTTTTCTTTCTTCTTTACATCCCTCGCCCCTTCTCCAAGGCGCTGAGCCGTGCTTCCTAAAGGGCTGCAGAAAATAGCGCCTCTTCCTCTTCACAACCACACTCTCTCCACGCTCGGGGAGTCATGACCAACGAAACTGGGCACTACTTGCACCCACTCCATGACTCTCGGGTCTGCGATATGCAGTTGTAATGAACTCACTGTAACACCCTGGACTCACTGGACCGCGCAAAGAGCGATGGAACGAAAAAGTGTTAGGTGTAACGTCAAGAGACAGGAATAGAGCGGTGTGGACCAGGGGGCAAAGGGGAGTAGCCGATATTCTAAAAATCAGGCCCCTGGGTTTCCTTTCATATATATATATATATATATATATATATATATATATATATATATATATATATATATATATATATTTACCACGTGACCGGCTTCTCACACATTGCACATACGTTTAACTCCAAGCAATACCCGGCGTATTAATGCTTCAACCCCACTCTTACACTTTCTCGGTTAAGGTCCTCGATCATTTGTTGTAATTCTTCCTCATTGTTGCTGAATAGGACAACGTCCATCTGCAAACCGAAGGTTGCTGAGATATTCGCCGTTGATCCTCACTCCTAAGCCTTCCCAGTCTAAGAGCTTGGATACTTCTTCTAAGCATGCAGTGAATAGCATTGGAGAGATTGTCTCTCCTTGCCTGACCCCTTTCTTTATACGTAACTTTCTACTTTTCTTGTGGAGAACAAAGGTAGCTGTGGAATCTTTGTAGATATTTGCCAAGATATTCACGCATGCCTTGATCCTCCATTCCTTGATTACGTAATGCTTTTATGACTGCTGGTATCTCTACTGAATAAAATGCTTTTCATAATCTATGAAAGCCATATAAAGAGGTTGATTGTACTGCGCATATTTCTCGATTACCTGATTGATGACATGGATATGATCCATCGTAGAATAAACCTTCCAGCCAGCCTGTTCTATTGGTTGACTGAAATCAAGTGTTGCCCTGATTCTATTGGAAATTATCTTGGTGAACATTTTATATAATACTGAAAGCAAGCTAATGGGTCTATAATTCTTAAATTCTTTAACGTCTCCCTTCTTATGGATTAGTACAATGTTAGCGTTCTTCCAGCTCTCTGGTACACTTGAAGTCGTGAGGCATTGCGTATGAAGGGTCGCAAGCTTTTCAATCATGATAGTTCCTCCATCTTTGATTAAATCAACTGTTATTTCATCTTCTTCAGCAGCTTTTCCCTTGGTCATGCATTGTAATACCCTCTTTACACGGTCACCCTGAACGACCATCGAAATCAACGATAGTTGAACTTTCAAACTGGCATTGAAGTGAATGAGTGTTAACTGCGCTTACACGGAATTTCGGATTAAATTTTGCTATCACGTGAGCGCGCTGAATCGAGAGTAATATGCGATAAATTATTGCATATTTCCTCGCTACTTTTGCATAGTTATCTTTAAAATCTGTTTTATTTATTATTGCACTGTAACATTTCTCTTTATTTGACTGCAAAACATACCTAGTGGAAAAAATTTAATGCGAATCTAAGACGATCCAGTCGGAGTCGTTAGATTTTTTAGTTGCTGTCAATTGAGACCCTCGACCTCCGTTGAGGCCAACGATCGTTGAGATGTCAATGACAGTTGGAGTTGCCGTGTAAATTTGGTAAACTGCCATTGACATCAACTGCCATCAGCTCAATGGCAGTTGAGAGTGCCCGTGTAAAGAGGTTATTAAACAGCTTCGCTGTTAAAGAATGGTGGTACCGGCCTGGGTGCCGTCAGGGCAAGGGAATCGCTGTCTTTTAGTGCAGTATAGCGTTCCGATGAATCCACGTGACGTTGTTTTTTTGCCAAACACAGCGGACGAGAGCTCTTATGAATACAGCCGTATGTTTGCTTCTGGAGTTAGCATAGAAAAACGCGCCCATTCCAGTGTATACGTGCTCAACTATGGAGGCACGGCGTATTAAAATCTGACATTATATTGAAACCTGCGAACGTTTCCTTGCAAGCTCAGACGATAGAACTATCATAATTTGACGGCACAGTTCGGGAAAGGCTGCTTATATTTTCGAAATATAGGCAGCGAGGAATAATTAGCTATACTTCTTTAAGCACATACCTCTTTTTCTGCCAAAATTTAATTCGGCGAATACGCAGAATCGCCACTGTTATAATATGACAATTGTGTCGCGCTCACATGTCCTGTAGGCATCTCACATCGCTGCCTACTGCTGTAGCTCACAGGAGTAGGCAGCGAGCAATTCAACCCTCTTCGGCGACGACGCTAAGCTTAGCATGCAGCTCTGCTATTTACTGTAAGCAGCAACATGTGTTTATTAACGTGGATCAGAGATCACTCAATTGCATTGTTTGGTCGCCAAGTAGTTCCCACATCCACGAATTTGCAAGACGAAACCCCCGGGGAAGAAGGTGCCGAGAGATTGACCTCTACAGATGGATTCACTTGAAGGGCCTAACTGCCGATTCATTTCGTGGACATAGGGGTAATATTCGGGACATGGGTGAATTCGGTCATGTTGTAAAGCTCTGTAATGGCGGTCATTTTGAGCCAGTCAGAGAGGCCATACCTTCTGGGCTAATCGGAGTTGACAAGATGGCAGATTCGGCAATATGGCGGAATCCGCCGATGTCCAGCATAGTACTCCAGGTTGACGTTGCGTAATGTCACCGACCCCTCCGCACAGAAGGACGCTGTGCAAGGGCTGCCAGTGGCATGATTCTTTAGAGCTCAGCCACGTCGATCATGCCCATCTGCAGACTCAATCAGTGATCCACCCCGTCGTGTGAATCCAGCTTAAGAACCTTTGCTTTCTTTTGTCGCCATTGTCACCATGGCACAGCTGCAGCACAACGATTGTTGTTGTTGGTCATCTTTTTTTCTTCGTATTATTATTATTATTATTATTATTATTATTATTATTATTATTATTATTATTATTATTATTATTATTATTATTATTATTATTATTATTATTATTATTATTATTATTATTTAACACAGAAAGATTCCGCTTGTAAGTTTCGTGATTGATTTATGCTGATGAGAAGGAGAACGTTGCGAACGCAGTCATTGCAGTAAAACCGTGAAGCACTTACGTAGTAAATAACACGACCAGAAGGAGAATAACCCTTTCGTAAATTATACCCGGCAGGATACAGAGACATGCGCATCTATAAAAGACTGCGACATAAGAGGAAACAAAACGGGGGCATTGTGCGACGCACACGGAGTGACAGATCAAACGGCACTACGCGACATGAATGAGACATGGGCACCATCATTTAAATGCGCAATAAATATTTAATATAGCTTCTTGCGGATTGAAAGGACGCTGCTGCGCTCCTATACGACTGGCCATTTCGTTTGCCTTACTTGCATGTCTCAATGCAGAAGGTAAAACACCCGTGAGAATCGGCAAGTAATGCGATGCCACGTGACGCCTACTTACGTTTTTCCGCTCTGGTCGGCGCACTGACCATTCGGTCGATCGGTCGTACACTTTGTTAAGAGTAATGGCCTAAAGCGAGTGATATCGGCTGGGCATAGGTGTTGCGGGGTTAGGCGGGTCCTTGCTGACGAACAGGAAGATGCATCAGGGACGAAAGAGAGTGCTCAATATGACATCCACGGCCATCGCTATGCTCACCGCGGGAGGTATTATAGGGTGGAGGAATGCAGTAGATTCGATTCACCAGTGTATACGTCTGCGTTCACGGCAAGAGACAAGAGTGGCGCCAGTATGGCGCCACCATACTGGCGGAGGCTTGGGTCGTCTGTCCCTGCGCGCTTGCCTTATAGGGCATTTCCGCTGGCTGATAGCAAGCGCCTGCGTGGCTCAGTGGTAGAGTATCTCGGCTCCTAGACAGCGGGCGCAGGTTCCATACCGGCGGGAAACGCGTACTTTTTTCGCATTTCCAGCGATAGCGGTTACGGCGGCTAAACGCCGGCGGCGGCGGCATCAACGCGAACCGAAACGGCTATTGTTGGAATGAGCCCATAACAGCTTACGCTGTAAAAAAACACACACAATGAACAATGCAGACTTCAGGTACAGATGTCATCTGACGCCCTTCCATAAATGGTTTGAAGGTTGCATGAAACAATTAGGTTCTTTTTGCCATGCCGTGCGGTTTTTTTAAAAAACCACGAACCGTGCCAGAAGTTTCGGTGGTCATGGTGTCGCGTCGCTAGTTCGCAGATGGCACACTGTAGGACTAACAAAAGGCACCAAATCCGTGCTGCAAGAACTTCGTTTAGAATACCTCTTTCGGCACTATTTACTGATTTTCACTGATCTTTCGAGGAAAGATCTGCTACTATATTTCTTTATGACCTGTGGCAACACTGGTTGCAGCACTTATTGAGCGCGACAGTATACAGTATACAACCACCCACTCTTATAGGGGGCGCGAGTGGTATTACTCTGCAGCGCGCTGCACGAACACACGCGAACGAAGCCAGCGCTGCGGCGAGTGAACGCAGTTGTTTACTTGTCCGTGAGCCGCGAGCTTATTTACGTGAACATCCTAGCAGGGCTTAAGCAACGCGTTGGCTTAAGTCGCATCTTTGTAGCCAACGTGCCTTTCTTTGAACGTGCTTTGCTCTCCCGTGCAAGAAAAACTGGCAGTGTTATTGTTGTCGGCTAAAATGAGGAATTTCCGCACATGCTACTTGGCACGAATGGATACGCAAACGAATACGAGCTATACAGCCGTTTATTTAAGTTAGGCGTCTGTGGTGAGCCGTACACATGCAACAAAGGGACATCGATTGGGTGACGTACCAGTTCGTAACCTTTGTTTACGCCAAGTCTGGGAGCCAAGAAGAAAAGCTGAAAGAACTGGAACGTGACGCGAGACAAAGGTGCCGACGCAACTGTTCTCAGGTATTGATTAAAAGTCTATGAAATATGAGTTTTCGCCCACCTTCTTTCTTTCAGCCGAGAAATAACCTGATGTTATTCCTGTGTTGTCGCCTTGTTTACTAACAGTATACTGATTAATCAGAGAGAAGGAATCCTGCAGGTTGCTGTCTCGTGAAGTTTAGAAAGTCGTGTGCGCGCCGAGTTATATATCCTGTTCTCTTCCAAATGCGTGTCGTTAAATCTATAAATCGTCTGCTTCTGAGTTATGAAAGTGAGACGCGGAACTGTACGCACGTGTTCTCTCTTTTCAACCACATGAGTGCGAGGAAATCAATGCAATATCCACGTTTACCACCACCGCGTGCTCGCGTGCTGTATCCCTGAAATTGGGCATCGTTGTGGAAACTACAGGGTGCATGCTGTTCAGTATGAAATGTCAAATTTCCAAAGTCTTTTATTCGTTACAACTGCTTGTCTATTAATGGTTGGCTTCGCTAACATAAAGAAACACCCGCTCCGCACAATTATGTATAAGTGTCAAATGACCCCATTGAGCGAAATGCAGCTCTGAAACCTGGGGAGGTGCGAAGCATGCAGTGATGCACCGCTAATGGGCTCATATACTGCCTTAAGCAATGGCTCATAACCCGTAAACGCGGCCTCCCCATTACGATGACAGAAGAGAAGTGAAATTCTACGCTGGAATGAGGAGTGGCAACGCAGCCAGCTGTGGAAGAAGACGATGACGACGAACGCGGGAGCACTGGCACGGGCGCATGCCGAGCGCGAGCACGAGCCGCTTGCTTACCGTGACTACGACTACGAAGACGACTACGAAGACGACTACGAAGACGACTACGAAGACGACTACGACGACGACGATTACGACAGGAGACGCCGACAGCTCGGGCGCATAAGGTGCTTCGCACCTAATACCAGCTATCATGATCAGCCGGCACGAGTTTTTTACGCGAACCTTTCTATGTACAAAATGTTTTATGGATAGAGGTACGGGCTCCGTTATTTGCAGATTTTACGCTCTAGTGTTTCGTAAGAATAGACACTGGCAATCGTGATAACGAGCGGATATTATAGATGATTGCTTTCGGCCAAAGACAAAGTTCTTACAAACGTAAACTTTCCAGAAATTTGGCTCCAGAATTGACGTAGTTGTTGACACGAGGTGGCTTTATCGGCTGGGGATTCGGCTATTCGTTATCACTATGGCTGGGATGACTGCCTGTGAGCGCAGGCAGCTTTGTGAGCTCCAGTGGTTAGCTGACTGCAGCCGTAACTCCTACAACTATGCGCGGTTTTAACGATATTAGTCACATGCAGCAAGGTTTCAGTGGCTTGCCTCGACCACACTGTGACTTCGCAATAGTTTATGATTAGCTTTGCGCTTGAGGTAGTAACTAAATGTGATGTCTGACTAAAATTCAAAATCCGCGCAACGAAGAAAAAGTCCTAACAGAATAACATAAGACGTTCACCGAGCCTCATCAGGTATATCATCATGTTCTTGTTGTTTATGCACACTTAAGCAATGCACTGACAAGTGATAATAGAGCCTTAGCCGTGACCTCCACTATGCTAGAAAAGTAGTTATTACACAATTACACCAGAGCACCTGAAGGCCATGTCGCTTGAGGTGCCTTTTAGTTATTTTTCTTTTATGTGCCGAATTAGATTAAAAATCGTTTTTGACCAGCGGATTCTTATTAACACTCTTTCGCAAAGGCCTTAACACGGCTTTGGTGCGTTGTCTATAATAATAATAATAATAATAATAATAATAATAATAATAATAATAATAATAATAATAATAATAATAATAATAATAATAATAATAATAATAATAATAATAATAATAATAATAATAATAATAATAATAATATATAAAAAAGAGCATGCGACGTACGAAGCATCGTTTCATTGTTTGAGGCCGAAGTAGCCTGACTCCAAACGAAAGAGAGAGTGAAAAACAAACAAGGCACAGAAAAGCTTTTATGGCATTAATCAAAAGAGTGCATGGTGTCGGCTCAGAGCCATTACAGTGGGTGTCGCAGTGCCTCTTTAAATGTTCTAAATTATAACTTTGAATGGCGACAATGAGACCTATTAACATTACTCAGCTTAAAGCTTTAGTAATCAACTTAAACGTCTCTACATGACTAGTAACTGGCATTCATCGCAAAATGCTTATACTAAAAAAAAAAGTAGCAGTTTCGCCCGAAAGGCGTAGCATCGATTGCGATGGCAAATTAGCAGACAGCTCCACGAAGTAAGGATAGTAGTTTTATCGGCGGTATTCTAACTTGTGAGCATTCGCTTACTAACTAAATTAACAAGCATGGTATCACGCGCTCACAAGCAAACATGAACACATCCCACTCGATGAACGTCGAAACTCCCACTCAGATCGACAAAGGTTCTAATGAGCTAGCTATGCAACTCTAAACGCTGAGTGAGAGTCCAAATTTAGCTCCGATTGCTTCATGCATGTCTAAGCGCAACAACCGCGCCACTGTGCACCTGACACATGCACGACCGAGTAATGGCTTATTTCCTCTAAACACACAACGACACCAAAGTAAGGCGCGTGGATAGTATACGTTTGTAAATATATAAGCAAGGATAGTATAACGTTTTTTGGTTACATGTTATTTTAGCAAGCGAACCCCTACGCAGACCGAATTGAAGCACGTTTCACGTAAAAAAAGTCGCAATTTTGCCTGAAAGGCGAAGCATCGATTGCGATAGCAAGTTAGTAGACAGCTATAAGAAGGATAGTGGTTTTACCAGCCGTGTAAAATTGTAAGCATTCATTGACTAACTAAATTAACAAGTACAAGCAAACACGAACTCATCCCACTCGATGAACGCGGAAACTCGCTGTCAAAACGCTGGAGTGAGGAAGCGCGGCCGCAGCAGCGAGCGAATTGGCCTTCGTGCTGCCTTTCGACTCAACGCGAACTAAGCGGCGAAAACACAGCGCACACGAAGCTATTAGCACTCGGCGCACTGTCCCCGTCGCAGATGACTTTTAAGAGAAGAGTCCGCGCGGCCACGCCATACGCGGCAGCCTCCGGAGTATTATTATTGTTATTATTACTATTAATCATGCAAATATATACAGACACCACGCCCATCTGCTTAGCTAAAGGAAGACGTTAAGCAAACGCACATACCCGCAATTTCTTGATGTCTGACTACTTTCGGCGTGCGAGGGTGAGCCGCATACATCGTCGGCTCACCCTCGCAAGCTTTCACTCGTACATACGGCGTATGGCGCGCGGCGATGACGTTATCGCCCTCGGTCTTTATACGGAACATCACGGTGACGGTGACAGCAACGGCATAAATGCTCCTGGAGTGTTGTCCATATAATTGCTATCGCAATGAAGGACTCCGTCCCGTATAAGCTTGATGCGAACCTCATCTTTGGCGCCCTTCAAATAGGCACGACACTTGCCAGGCAAACACTCACTTCGTCTACGTAAAAGCATGTACGCCGTATCAGAGCCACATTTTATTCCCAGACCATTTCAGGAGAGTGATTGTACAGCGATTGTGTAGGCAGCAACGCCTAGCGCTCGTTACCGCATTCTTGGAAAAGCGCGCGCGCCGCCTTTTCTCTGTTTAGAGGGACTGCTTTAGAGCAGCTTGCAAATTGGCTTCATTACGCGCATGCGCATAGCTCGGCCGAATGACGGATCGGAATTCGCAGCAAAAGCATCAAATTCTCCGCCACCGGCGTATCTTGCGGGATGCTATGATATAGGCTCAGCCGCAAGACACGTGCAAGGAACGCCAGCTACAGTCACGATTTTCTGAATCCTTTCGCGTTCGCTGAGGCGGCGCGGATGTGGATTTGAGCTTCCTTTCTTACCCGGCGGTCGTTCGAAGTGAGTGCCAAGAGCTGAGGTGTTCAACGAATCAATCACAATAATACGAGCGCGCGACCTTTCGAGTACATGTTGCTTCTGAGCTTTGAAGCGGAGGGAGACTTTTCACTCACGGATATTTTAAGACGATACGAGTATCAGTGTGCTGTTCGCATACTTTTCGTCGTCTCTCCTATAACACATAGGTGTCACAATATAACGAATGTCAAACTTTGCTTGACATTTTCTTCACGCCAGCTTCCTTTACTTATTATTTATTATTAGTTATTTTATTCTATTTCTTCCATTTTTTTCTTTTTGCTACACATCGTAAAATCGATATGGTGTAGAGGAAGTTTATGCTATGTTCGTTATTTTTATTCGACTGTGCATCATCGAGGAGACAGACGTGTGGCGATAACCTTGTGCAGTCAAAGGTATCTGCTTTTGCTTTGCACACTCCTAAAAAAAAAAAAAAAAAAAAAAAACAAAGGTCGTAGTAGTTACTACCGAGTGTGACAACATTTGCTACCTTGGTATAAATGCAGTTGGTAACGATAGCGTTAGTAACATAACTGAATAAACAAGGTAGTCACTGTTACTAATGGGTATCAGCTATCAATTCCGAACGCAGTTAGCACCACCGGATTCAATGTTTCTCGTCTATAACACTTATCGGACCCACTGTGGAATACGCCACAGCTGAGCCCAGTATATGCTGAAGAGGTGAGAATCTTTGTATCAGGTGGTGCTATATGCGTTTGGAATTGGTAGCTGCATGAGACACATTAGTAACAGTGCACGACTACCTTGTTTATTCAGTTATGTTACTAACTCTATCGTTTCCAACTGCCGTTATACCAAGTTAGCAAATGGTGTGACACTAGGGAGTAAATACTACCTTTTTTTTAAAGAGTGCATATATATAGTGTAGGAAATTTGACAGGATGCGCCACGAACGGAACGCTTGTAAACATTTGCGGGACTATATATCGGCGTGGTTAGCGTTAATTTCCGGTTACCGATACAGTAATAATAACGTTCAGAAATCCAGCCTCAATCGCAGTCTATGGTGCGAGCAGCAGTTGATTGCGTCCGGCGGGCTTGGTATCGTCGAAAGTAGTCGGGCATCAAGAAATTGCGGGTGTGTGCGTTTGTTTAACGACTTCCTTTAGCTAAGCTGATGGGCGTGGTGTTTGTACGAGTATATGTTTACATGATTAATAATAATAATAATAATAATAATAATAATAATAATAATAATAATAATAATAATAATAATAATAATAATAATAATAATAATAATAATAATAATAATAAGCCGTTGGTGGCATTTCCGGACATAGACAAGAAGGACAATGCGGACATTAACAAAAACAACAGAACATATCTCACGTCGGGAGTGACAAATGTGTAGGAGCTCTAGATTAATGAAGGCAAACTAAATAAACGCGAAGAACTTAATCGTGTGCCTCCTTGCAGCTATAAGCTTTTAAAGTTCTCATGCAGCCGTCGATCGAATAAGGTGGCAGAAAAAGAGGAGAGAGAAATGAAAAAACTAAGAGAAAAGGACTATCTCATTTTAAGGTCAATAGAGATAGGAAAGGCAGATACGTAGCCTAACCAGAGGCCCTTTCGGTAAGCTTCCCTGCGCTGTGGAAATGGGTGTTGAGATAAAAATATGAACGGAGGAAAAGGACTATGCGCGAACAAATCCCAGTGACACTGTGGTTTTCAAAATCGTATTTCATCTCTTAAAGCGTTCGGAACCAAGGGTCCTCTTGTTCTGACGGTTGTTCGCGCGCGTGCGGCGATATTTGAGCGTATACCGAGAAAAACGGCCACAGCGAGTCAACTGTATGTCCAGCGATAGTGTTACTGCCGTCGCAGCTTTTAACAGGAAGTTGAAGGGAGACGTATTCAACATAGAAAAAAAAAAAGCTTCCGCATTAAAATAAAGGCGGCGTCAAGTGAAACATATGCTCGATAAATTGAAGGATGAGTGACCAGCGATGACATCTCACTTTGTGAACGACTAAGTTGTCGACGCCGCCACCATTTTCGCAAAGGCCAACGAACCTTGCGCTGTCCGTGAATGGAAAGTCTTCGCTCAGCTCTCCGCGACTCTCAAGGCATTTACCAAGGCTAGCGTGCTTACGTGGTCAGCGACGCATACACACACACCGTGTAGCGTCTTCGCGTGCCACTATAGCTCCATATAAAAGACTATAGCGTGAGTAGCGCGCCTATACACGTGGTCGTATTGTCTCGACACGCGCCCAACAGCGACCGTTTATCCTCGTTCTGTCTCGCACGCAGAAGGTGGTGTTGTGCTCCTGTACTTGACAGCCCTTATATCCGAGGGACAGTGTATCCAATGGACGCCGTTACAAAATGGGACGGGCCGAGTCCTGGGAAATGAAACGTCGCGTTAGAATTACACGCGCCCACGGGCGGCTCGCACAGCTGGTTTTCGCTGTTACTCCTTTCGGCTGCTGTGCGTCCCTGTTGTCGTCTCCTTGTTTTACCTGCCGTGCCGGTCTTTCCATGTTTGCGCTGTGCTCGCAGCGTCCGATAACAAGAGTACGGCGATTCGACGGCGAATAAGGGTGGGATAAATCGAGACAACGCTGTCCCATGCTGTTGGAATTGTGTACGGATGTGGTAAATCGAAAGGGAAGATGCCATCAACAACCTGGTGGGCGGCTACTAAAAAAAGAAAAAAAGCGAAAGAGTCGCTTACGAGGAATTCAGCGTAGTCATCGTGGCTCCTTGACACGAATGTGCGTACGTACGTAGTGTTGCGTAAGATGCTAACTCTTGCTACTGCACTTCGAAAAAATTGTGCATTCGTGGACTCGTGAAGCACTTACGCGCGCCCATATGTCTTCCGCGCGTAGAGTGCTGCGCTGCTGAACGATGAAAATGTGTTGCAATGACATTTACGAGGTTCGAGGTACGGGGCGGCGTATAGATGTGGTTCTCGTGTTCGTATGGCTGCGCCTGTATTGAAAGCATTGTCTCTCAAACCGTGCACCAATGCAAAAAATCGTTTCTCTTGGTAATGGGGATGTTGCGGCCTACGACATCGCTTGTTGGACCACTGTTGATCACTTCAAGTTTCCACGTGCCTGGTAACATTTGCGTGCACAGCCACGAGGTGGTCCAAACCCCCAATTTGAGATCGGTAATGGCTACTACAGGTATCCATGACACGGCGACAGCATCGATCTCATGCCTAATGCATGAGTGCAGTACATAACAGCCTGCGTAACAGCCTGTGTAGCTTGTACGTGCAATGCTAAAGTAAAGATGCGGATAAAAATGTTGCGTCTTTATGTAAAAAAGACTTGGGGAATCTCTTTACTTTAAATTAAGCTCGGATACCCTGTTTTTACAGGTAAAAAATCAAGGGAACATCTGAAGTTAAACACGTTGGCAACTGTATTATTTTTAAAATATACTTGCCATATGGCATAGAGAGAGAGAGAGAGAGAGAGAGAGAGAGAGAGAGAGAGAGAGATGAAAGGCAGGGAAGCGAACCAGAGGCGAGTTTTCGGTTTGCTACCCTGCTCTGGTGGGGGGTATAGGGGTTGGAAAGAGGGCAAAGAGAGAGAAAGAGAAAAAAAAAAAAAACCAGAGCCCTTCCACTACTGGGAAGATGGAAGCCAGCGAAGCTGTGACTATGGTGGGTCTGCTATAGTGAATATGGCTGTAGTAAATATATATATTATCATTATTGACTATATTGAGCGTCTTCGGCATGTTCGTCAAAAAACAAGGACACCGGCGTCTTGTGTTCGCCTGGCGCGATGGCCAAGTAGTGCGTTTGCTGCGCCAAGTCCGCCCCAGCGTCATAGGCTATAGCGTATGAGCCACAGCGTGCATAGCCGCGGCACACTGCATGACATCGTCAGGATCCTGATGTCAGGATTCTGGAAGATGTGGTTAAACGAACGTCCGTCCCATAGCGAGTCCAAAGCACAACTGCTGATAATAGCGTTAGCGCGATCTCTGCGTCACGAGACAAAGGGGCACAGCGATTTGTGGGACGTGCCGCCGCCGAGTATCGCGACACTTGTGAAAGAGGCATAGGCTGTAACGACGGGTATAACAATGGGTCATCCATCACCCGTTTTGACACCTGCGCTAAGGCACAACTGGCGCGAAAGCGCCAGGCACATGGAGCCGAAATTATTGTTCTACGCGTCATTTTGTTGTTCAACGGCACGAGCGCAAACCGAGGGGCGCAACGAGCCAGCTGCGGAAGAAGACGCTCGAGCCAATGCTGATGATGCGAGTTTTTTTTCTACACGCGGACACGATCCTGGGGGAACTAGTCCTTAACAGCTTCGCTGCAAAAAAAAAAAAAAAGACAGGAATAGGTAACAGAAAAGGCGTTCCAATCACAGGCGTTCACACCGGCCGGTCGATCTCAAGGAGCGCAGTAGCGCTTGCATGTCCTTCTGATGCGATGTTAAGTCGCGTCGATGTTGCAGAATTCTTTCTCCTGATTCTTTCTTATACGGTATAATGCATTATATGTTCGGGCCCGCGTTGTGTATGAATTCAAAGAATGTTTTGTGGTATCACCTATCGTGTATCCAGAGATCGGAGCTATAGACGTGGCACTTCATTGAAGTTTGGCTTGCCGAAAAATACGGGAGCGTTCCGCTTGTAAGGCGGGACAGTCCGTATTAAGATTCGATCATCTTATGCCACTCCAATGGAAGTTAGTAGATGTTACGCTCAGTGGAGCGTTCTCCCATTTCTAACAGGTGACATCCTCGGAACAGCGCGAAAAGACGGAACGCAAAGACGGGCAAAGGAGTCCGCCGTGTATTCTTTCTTGTGTTGTTTATCGCGCTGTCTTTTTCCCCCATGAAGACAGCGCTAACGCATTATTTGCTTTCCAAACACATGCATACACAAGCGAGGCAAGATTCTCAGGATTTGTACGATTCAAGATGAAACATGGAAAGGAGCCCGTAGAACAAGATATAAACTGCGCTTGTATTGAGCGTTGGGCGAGTACTTCAGAGGATGCATGAACTAACTCGGCCAGCTTTCAATACTGATACTGGTAATAGCCTATGATATGTGTAAAAGGAACCCGACCCGCATATGGACAACTTACTCCGGACGCATACAACTGCGGCATACCAACAAATCTTTCATGACGCGAGGCAACACTGCTGTGTCGGCTGTGGGTCGGAGTAGCCTTGACTAACACATAAAGCTATCGCACTGGAATCTCCAACTCACCCATGTGCGCTACGTGCCGTTGTGAAGAGACCATCGACCATCTCCTGTGCCACAGTTCCCGCTACGACAAACAACGCCAGACTCTTTAGCTGTACCTTGCTCGTAGGCTGGACGACCGGCCTTTTAGAGAATCAAAGGTCCTGGAAGCCTCCCAACTCATCACCCAGAAAGCTCTTCTACAAAACACGAAGGCGACATGAGTGCCCGGCTGTAGACACACTGCACCTTGCATAGTGCACGTGAATGATGTGAACTCATGTCTTCTCTCTCTCTTTCACTCCCCATCTCCCTCACCACGTGTAGGGTAGCAAGCTGAACAAAGTCTAGTTAACCTCCCTGCCTTTCTTTATTTCCCCCTCTCTCTACACTCCGGACACAAAATGATGACAGGATTTGCAGTTCCTGGGGCCACCGTTACTGCGTAGGTACGAAAATGTATTTTACGCACTGCATAAAGCGCAAATTTCGTCATCGTTTTGTGTCCCCATCGTGACAATGCGAGTGCCTCCCTCCCGCCAGCCGTTCACCGCAATCCAATATCTCTGGAAACTATAGAGAGGCTGAATTATCGTTCGATGTAGTTTCCATCAATTTCGTGTTCTAACATGCAACAGCAAGAAACGTTTCTATGAAACGTTTAAGTGCGCTTTTCTTATTTCGAAGTATATTGTCTGGCTCTGAGATTTAAAAAAAATAAATGGTTGTCAGATTTTGTGTGGCTGATTGGTTGATTAATATATTTATTTATTTGATGGTGATGGAAATATTGGCAACTTTCATCACCGGCTTTTTCAAAACGTTTCTCATATGAGCAAACGTAAGTGACATATAAGGCTATTTATGGACAGCAATTTCTGTACTTAAACCTATGTCACATCGGAATAAAACTCTGTGCTCATTCTTTCTGTGGTATCACAGTAAGAATCGCCCGCATAGATTCAAAGTTGAATTCGGCCTACTGTGGTTCTTAGAGTGCGCGGGCATCTCGGGGTACTGCAGCCTGCAGCGTTTTTTATCCATATCTGGAGCGCCTCCTTTTATAAACATATGCATTAATGATATAAAAATTTACATTCGCTACAGAGGGTGTTGGAAGAGTTAACATCAAATACACAAAAAATGTAAGCAAAGAATAATAACAACTGGCAATTTTACGTTGTAAGCCGAGCAGGGCAAGATAGTACGTAAGAGCTACATAAAAAAAAAAAAAATGGCGGTTTCAAAGAGAGCGAAGAAAACTCTATAATTGCCCCAATCTTGATAATGCTAGGTGTATTATAGTAAAAAAAAAATGAATGTTTCGGAAGCGTATCTCCTCTTAAGTATTGCTGGAGGCGTGTTTTTTTTTCTTTTGGACTCACTTTATGCTTTCCAGGCGTATACTTATGTTCCGCCAAATCGATGACTCACGGGTCATTGACTTGCTCATTTGCATTTTGCAGCGATCATTACAGGAAGGATATGCAACCGAGGATTCAAGCCCTTTGGCACACCCGAAAGAAAACAGGTCATAAATGATCTCTGAAATGCGCGAAGAAAGTATTCTATACATGAGGCATGACGAATTATTCAGAGGCGCCAGGGGCGTCGTTAGGATTAAATGACCGTTAAAAAGATGAGAAGCGCGAACGATGCGACGAGTGGAAGCACATCTTCCTAAACTATCGGGTTGACGGCAATGCTGTTGACTGCGCCTGAAGATAATTCAACTAGAGCTTTGATTCGAGACCGCGAGAAAGTGGGTGGTGCAGGCGTGCCCACGTTATCGAAGTAACAGCTGGCTCCTGTGCCCCCCCCCCCCCCCCCCCCACACTTTTTTTTTTTTTTTTACATTTTCATCTCTGTTGGAGTAGGAAGCAGTCCTCTGCTTCGTACTCTGCGTAGGCGTCGTTCAGACTTTGTGTCGCACGTAGGTGTCCTTCGGATTTTGTGTCGCATTGTGGGCTTTGGAGCTCTCTCCGAGCTCCGGCCATTCTCGATCAGTTTAGTCGGCTTTGAAGCCGGGTAGGCGTGACCTCTTTCTTTAGACCAGACAGCTGGAACTCATGTCGTAGATCAAAAGCGGGCGGTGCGCAATGGCGGACTCAAGCGGCGAGCAGTGGGAGGGGTCGGCCTCAGGTTTGCTCTAAGTGGGGTGCGCGTCGAGGGCCGCGCGCTAAGAGTTCTCCGTGTTCGAGAACTTTAATACACCATCACGCGAGAAAGGAAGAGACGAAGCCAAGGGGTACTGTACGCAAGTAAAACGGGATTACACGGAGAAAGCGCAGTGATTTTTCGGTGGCTCTGCACACAGCAAAATAGTGGGACAAACGCGTTCGCTCTACGCTGCCGCGCGCAGCAGTCAAAGATTGCTCCTTCTCTCATCCATGGTTCTTTAGATATAGGATCGAAAGTTGAGCGAGTTGGTACGGCAACGTAATTTTTCTGCAGCGCGAAGAGACGAAGAATGCTCGTCTTTTGTGTGTGTCGTCTGCGTCTTTGTCCTTTCGCGCTGCAACACAATTATGTCAAGGTTTTTAGGCGCCGCCTAACGTATTGGCTGAAGTTCAAATGGCCAACGCTTTATCTACACCCAGCAGTAGTAGTGGTCAATCTGTAGTTTGTCTGTGGTTTGGTGCAATGAATAAATTTGATTACTTTTTATGCATTTTAAGCATGTAATGCACTTGAAGAGGAGAGATTCATAATAAAAATGGAAAGCAGAAACCTAGAGTTAGGGGGTTCGGTGTACATGTAACTGTTGAGAGCTGGTCGAGCTGGTTAGGTCTGAATTCTGTAGTTCGATTCAGAAGCCCACCTTAAAAAGATGCACGAGGACGAGACCTCGGTTATACGGGTTTCTGTCGGCATGGCAACAGTAGGCAGCGGCTAGGCGAGAAAGCGGAATGTGCGAAAACAGCTTCCGGGTAATGTTTGCTGGCTGTACAGCATCATGACAACTTGAAAACGATTTCAATGGCCTCGCAAAATTGGTGAACGGGTGAGTCAACCACTGAAGGTGGATCGACTGTACATTCAGCCTGAGAGAGACAGAGAATAATATATTGCAATGATGGCTCTAGGCTTACTTGGGAAAGTGAGCAAGGGTAAGGGAGGTAAGTGTGGTTCACTATGGAAATCTCACACTGCGAAGCTCCATGATGAGTTAGCGGTGTCTTTGTCGTTAGCCCGTGGTAGGTCGGACGCAGTACCCAAGTGACGTCACCTCCTTTGGGCACCACTTTTTTCGGAATGTGTCGATTCCTTCGCATTCCCACACGACGTGATGAGCACTCGGAGTTACCTCCGACCAGCTGAGTCGACTCGCTTTTTTTTTTTGTTGTTGTTCGCGTTCATGAAAACGCATTGAAGGTATAGCACGGGGCCCGCTCGCGCTGTGTGGCCAACTAGCCTGTGCCAGCGCGATCGCGGCCTGCAATCTCGTAGTTGTCACTGCCTGTCACTAGCTCACTCTGTTGTGAATATCCGTGTGCGAAGTGCACGCTGGTTTCACTCGAGAAGAGGTGGAGCACAGATCCGCGCGTTCGCCGCACAAAATTCTAATGTGGTAGGATTGTGTTTCTTAGTGCACCGCAGCTACCACTTTGCTTCCTCTTATCTTCCGTCTCTATGCTTCCATTCCCTCCTTGATACAGAGCAGGAAAGCGTTGTGTCCTTATACCGGTGGCAGTTTCCTAGCCTGCTCCTTCCACTTTTTTTTTAATTATTTCTGCCGTTATGTTTCTGTCTGAGAATCCAATAATAGCACTGGTTGCTCACTCGGAATTATTGTTCACAACATCTGCGGAGACGCCATATCCTTTACACACGCAGTAATAGGGACATAGACGGTTATTCTAGCTATAACTCTGTATTCTGACCTTCTGAGTCTTCGAACAACTTCGTCTACCTGCACGGCGTGGTTGACGTGGCACCATCGAGTGAACCGTGCCTCTGATTTCCTAATAGACATCAACTAAGACAGGCTACAGACAGTCTATGTGCTACAACGAGGCAGCAAGGACGGAGAATAGGCGAGGTAGAACCGAGCATTTCTCGCGTTTGCATAGTCTGGCTTGGTTCGAGTCGTGATGAGCGCCTCTGTCACGGTGCCTGCAAAGTCGTAAATTAGTGGTGCTCGCGCGCCACGGCAGTGGTTTCGGTTCTCCGGTGCTCACCAGTGCAGCAGTGCTGCGTCATCGGCGAGCCCTGTGCTATAGAATTGAGCCAGCGAACGTGGATAAACAGGACCACTGCCCTTTACAACGTGGAAGTGGCCCAGATAAGCGAATACGGAAGTTTTGATTTTGCATAGCACAGTCACACCCTCACTGATAGTTATCAGATATAGAAGGCGCAGATTGTGTCCTCAGTCAAGCACTCGAGTGCTAGTGCGCGTATAACAGGTCTGAGCTCTGCTCAGTAGAGAGCCTGTCCTCCTGTAGAACGCAATCTTTGCCGGAAGTTACTGCCTTTCAGTACCGCTTTTCGCTCTCTCTTTCACTCAGTTAAGGGCGTAGCCATGTTTTCAGAAGTGAAGGATTCCTTGCAAAAAGAACAAAAAGAAGTATTGCAAAGCTCCCGCGGACCGTCACTATCAACTGTTTGAGCGCCTATCCCAGCAGCGTTGACATACGAGACTGTGAGAAGTTCAAAAGGGCCATTCCAGTCGTCGAGGCTTTTCGTATGCCTTTCTGACTGCTGGATCAAGTTTCCGTTGATTTGTGGACAAATGTGGCGAAAGGGTAAGCCGCTGGTAGACTGTTGCATGAAGTTTTGAATTTCGTTCAGACGCATGCTTCTAGGTGGTCTATTGTATCCATGTGAAGCGCCATTTATACTTCTGTCATTTTTTTATGCTGTTGCAATGGTCGCACTTCAGAAGCTAAGGTGAGTTAGGTGAGTAACGTATTTGACGTCGCTTTTGAGGCGAATCAGGAGCGTTATATTACTAAAAATTCTACAGTATTTGTGATTAAATAGAAAAAAGTAGGCACCCCGATGGTCGACACGGCGACGACGTATTGGACTGTTTACACGTGTCTCGTTTCGTGAACGTCATGTTGTGCTGCGCTGCGTCATGATAGAACTAAGGGTGTTCCAACTCGAATGAAAAGCTGCGTCACTTCTTGCTCACAGCGCGGAGTTTTTCTATAGCCTGTTAAGACACTGGGCTTACTGCAACATACTAATCAAGCTCTGTCTATACGGTCGCTAGCAGTTAGACGCATACAGGGCATAAAGCACGATCGATGGTCGGCAGCCTGCAAAATAGTGGTCTTACGCACATGACCTTTGAAGACGTCGTTTTCCCCGGAGGGCCCGCCGCAATCAGGAAGCGAGTGCAACGACTGCTGATTGCATTCCTGCGAGACACGGGACTCATCGACACCCGGTGACACAGCCATGATCCCAACTCATAGGAGGCTCAGGTAGAACAATTACCGGATTTTTATGCCAGGCTAACCCCGCCTGCTGCAACACCACCACCACCACCACCGCCACCACCACAAACAGGGAATAAATATACGAGACGTTATGGAGTATCTGCTGCGTTGCTTCCAATCGGTGCCCTCATGACAGCTAGTGCAGTCTGCGCGAGACTAAATACCGACCGCAACATCGCCCAAGGTTAGCGGTATAGAAAACATCATGCTGGCAACTCTGGGCTGCTCCCTAAAACTAGCTCTTTCATGTACCCAGAATGGAGGCCCAAATTTCCTAGTCAAGTCGACCAGTTGAACAGGCGAAGTGAAACTCGCTGTGCATATTTTTTCGCTGCTGACCATATGATTAATGATGGACCCGCATATGCGCATTGTTCTGTTTATAATATTTTCTGTGTTTGTTTGTTTGTTTTAGCCAGGATTGCTTTATCTCGCGAGCGCTCACATGAATTCACGGGGAGATTGTTAGGACTGTCAACAACATCTTCGGCGATGGCATGTGCGCATGCTTGTGTGGCATGTGCGATCATTTGGATGAATCGTCTTGGTGGCGACGATTGTTAATTGACCCTTTTTGTGTATGTAAGTGGTGGATTGTGCGTGATAAGGAATCGGTTATTCGCATTAACCTGTGTGTGTGTGTGTTTATTTGACCAGAAATTTAGTTCGCTCCACAGTAAAGCTTCAGGCTCCTTCTGTGTTCTCAAATTGCACAATCTGTTCACATCTGTGCGCCCACTAACCTCATGATTCCAAAAAGTCACGTTAGAAACATGATCTTTCCGTTTTTTGAACCAGTGAGCTGTTGCCGGTTAGAGCTACGGGAAGTCCGCGCGGCAGGTAGAAAAAGTAAGGCGACTGTTGCAATGCACCTGTAGATCGTCAGCGCGTTTGTCAATGCAGGTTATAGGCTGAATTTATTTGAACTTGTTGTTTATTTGCATCGATAAATCACGCAGTGTGTGCTGCTATGAGATGCAGAATATGCAAAGGCACAAACGGAACCGAGAACGAGTTTTCTCAGACGTGCAACATTTTTACAATAATCGTTCAGGTCAGCCTGAAACCATGCAGTGCTGATGGCATGCTGATTGCAAAATAAACTGAACCACCATAAGTTTAGCAACTGCCTTGCGGAATAGATAGCATTACATTTGCTAAATGTGTTGAGCATCGACAAGATCGAACGACCTACAGAACGCTGATTTGCGCACGGCAAGATATGTCAAGGACGGGTGTGCTGGGCCAGGGAAGCTAAGAAACCGCCACAGCAAACAGGTGGGAGGGCAGGTAGGGGAATGGCCTCGAAGTCGATGCAGAAACAAATATAGGAATGCTAGGCGCCGCCACGCCGTTAAACATCAGGTGAATGTTGAAGAGTGCGACAATGACTAACGTAACAGAAAATAATTTTAAGAATTGGGGAGGGGGGACCGCATAAAAGGCACCAAGAACGAGTCGAGAGAGCGTCTCGTCACTGCCCTATCGCTCAACACCAGACGGCCGTGACCAGTCACCTATAGCTGAGGCTCACCTACCGCGTTGTAACACGTGCTAACTTAGATTTCTCATGAATAAATGAAACATAGTTTCATTTCTCTTCAGAATAAGCTGCAAGTGTAAACCTTGCGCCCACGTTCATCTCCTGCGTGCACACACGTTGAAATCTGGCGCACGCACGTACGAGGAGGGGGAGGCGATAAGAAGGCGAGCGCAGCACGCAGTCGCGTGACTTCACTAGGGACATCTCCGCCTCGCAAATCTAGGGAACCGCACAAGACAAGATCTGGCAACACTGGTGTGTTCTGGTGGGGATTTAGTCGCTCCCTTTCGGAGCAGCGCGCCCTGCAGTGAGAGCACGTACTTCGATAGCAAGACTGCAAATGAAGAAAGGGTCACACCCTTCATTCTCCATTCATTGCTCCTTCAACCCATCTTTACATGCCCGTCCCCCCTCCCCTCATGGGCAGAGTAGCAGGCTCGAGCGCACTAGGGAAACTACATCAGCGCCGGTCATGTAGGCTCCCTAGGGCGCGCTAGCTCAGGGCGACCGCTCTGCCTTCTTTCAACTAAACTCTCTCTCTCTTTCACGGAGTGCGTAAAGACGTCCTGCGCGTTGCTTGAGGTGTCCAAAATACATTTTCGCTGCAAGAACGATCATGAGCAGCAGGGAGGAAACCGATGCGAGACTACCCGTGTAGCAAAAATAAGCTACTTGGCATTTTTGAAACTCGCTCAATGCGCAGGTATTTCTTTTTCATGCGATCCGTTCCTCCACAGGTGCGTCCTACGGAGCTGTCAAATCCTGCCGGAGACGGCGATATATTTAACACAAGCGGCACCGTAGTATCGACCTGTTGCAAGTCGTGTACTTATATGCAAAGGCTAACGGTGACGGCGAGAAAATAACATTAAGAAATCTGGTGTAAAGTAGTGCTTCGATAAAAATGAGACAGGTGCGCATCTAAACGAGAAATGTAGGCACATGAAGCAATAAAATAATGTGGTGTTAACAGGCCGAGGCTTTTGGATATTGCGTAATATCCCAGAATGGAAAATGCAGACAGATTTGTAACTGAAAGGAAGCATGGGTATCTATCCTTTCTATATAGAGAAAAATATATTTTCGGCGGTGAATTCCAGTTTTTGGACACGTTACTGTGATGCGTTTTTGAGTGCTGAGCGCGTGGGCATGCCATTGTCTATGACTCAGACTCGCCTGTAAATAAGCCAGTGTAAGTGCGCCTATCCTATCGTCTTCCCACGTGGCTTTCCTTTCACTGCGACAGCACTTAAAATGTCGAAACTGGGGTTGCTTGTGTGCATTTGTCCACTCAATTCGCTTACACTTATGATGACCGTTATCGTCATCGACGTCCATTGTGTCGTCATCAGGCCGCCTCCTCATTGCTAGATTCAGCAACGCGATAAGATGAAGAAACATGTGAAGGGCACTTGGGTATTGCTACGTGGATAAATGCCGAAAGCATTGCGACGGCCTCGTTCGCGTACTCACGTGGACGTCCAAAGGAGCCGGGAGCAGCTAGCGACTGAGAAGTCGAAGGTTTGTCTATCGGGGCGCACCACAGAACTAGTCGAAATCACCTGACCGACTGGCAGCGCCGCGACGCGCGGCGCTATTGACCCTTTTCGCGGCAATCCCGTGGGCGCTGCCATGTTTGATCACGTGGCGACTCGTCCATTGCTTGCCTCAACTGCCTCCGTGTTTACATTGGATCTGTATGACGCCGGTGCGAGTTAGCAAACCTCTGTTTCGGGAGATATTGTAGACGGTGACTGGTTGGACGACACGAATCTTTGGCCATATAGCTTCCGAGAACATGCAAAAGCGCTTTCGGAGCTGGTTAAACTATGTCCAAACGGCGCGAGCAGTGCTTGTTCTAAAAGTGGGGCTAAATATGTATTCTAAGCTATCCAAATTTTGTGCTAATGAATTGAATCAGGATTAGTGTGTTTTGCTCTTCGTTTCTTGATTTGGCAAATATTTTGAAGCAGCGGCCTGTCATGTTTCTGACTCAGTAAAGTTCCTCAGTGTGGTCACTATATATCTGATTATTTGCTAAAAACCTAATCGCTCGCGGGTGTGTTCAGTTCCGATAGATTTGTTCTTGCTGCGCCCAAGGCTTGAAACGTAGCTGTTTTGTACATTGCTATACATACCTTGTAGTAAAGATGTATTATCGCTAGTAACTCGCTTACTCTTGTGGACCGTCACGAAACATTCAGCTTCGATCATTCGGGTGCTATCGGTGCAGTCCGTCATTCGTTGTGCGTAAATAGTGTGCATATATTCAAGTAAGGCGAAGCGGACCAATCGGAGAAGCCGGCACCACCCTCTTCATGCGGTTATCTGTTTTCACTGTGCTGGCTCGGTCCCATAGAAACCCTCTCCACTAAAGCGTGCTCCTCACCTCTTGTCAGCCAATTAGATAAGAAAATCCGCTGAGTGTAGACAATGTTATTCGTTTTGAAAGCGAACAAAGGTAACCTCCTATAAACGAGGAGAGTGTTTGATTGGGTTGTTCAGACAACGCTGCGGGTCACCGCCCGATGCTTGCGTCGGTGGTTACGTAAATTTGACGTCAGGAGTTTGGAATCAAAACAGTTTGGAATCATTTTACGTTATAGCGCCCCTGGTATCCCAAGCGTCTCCCGGGCCTTGCGCAGTCCACAGCAAATCACAAGGTACGATTCGTATGCACGATACGTGAGAGTTCCTATGTCTCCACAAACAGCACCTTTTGTGTTTAGGCGTGCCTATGCGCGGCCTACGTGTGACCCACATCTAAAGCTTCATCTGCCTTGTTTTTGTTTGGGATTCCAGGACCTGTATTCGCAAAGTGTCTCTTGCGTAAGCGCGTTTACTCATTAGTCGACGCTCAGGCACTTTTTGCATATGATAACGACCGATGTGATAGCGACATGATTGCAAAAATAATGACCTATCGTGCACGGAATCTACGTAAGAGAAGGGCCTAGGCTGGCTGCTTGTTTTGAGGTTTACGTAACGTTTAATTAAAGGCGCACTGCAACGAACTTTTGGACCCAGTAAAAAGCGCAGTTTAAGAAAGAGTAGATATAGAGAAACCTCCATGCAAAACATGACGTTCGAAAGATGAGTGGAAGTGTCACGGAAAGCTTGCAAAAATAGCCGTTTTTGACACCGAATCTAAAAAAAAAAAGAAAAAACACGCCGCCGTCATTACTTATCGGAAGTGACGTTTGATCTAGAGCGTGCGACTTCTCGGAATGACCTCCGAAATAAGGCGGTGGCCGCGGCTGCCCGCACCACGCTGCAAGAACTCGGAGGCGGCGTCAAAGTGACGTCGAAGTGACAACCACCAGGTGCACGCTTCGTCTGGTTAGGTGCTGTTTAAAGCCTGATAACATGAAAACTGTGTAATTACCAGCCCCACGGCTTTGCCAAGATTGCTTTGGTTGTATATACTAACGGCGGTTTCATGGCAAATACCTGCAGACTGCACAGCTACCTGAATACACAGCTACGTTAAAAACGTCTATCATGGAAGGGACCATGCAAGGAAATACAACCTCTCCAATGCTGTTCACTGCATGCTTAGAAGTACCCAAGCTATTAGACTTGGAGGGCTTAGGAGTGAGGATCAACGGTGAATATCTCAACAACCTTCGGTTTGCAGGTGACATTGGATATCAATTGTAACAGATGATTGAGGACCTGTATAGAGAGAAGTGTATGAGTAGGGTTGAAGATTAATATGCAGAATACAAAGCTAATGCTCAATAGTCTGGCAAGGGAACAAGAAGTTATGATCGCGAGTCAGCACGGAATCTGTGCAGTAGTACGTTTATCTAAGCCAATTACTCACAGGTGACCCTGATCATGAGAAGGAACTTTACAGAAGAATAAAAACGGGTTGGAGTGCATACAGCAGGCATTACCAAATCGTGACCGGGAGCTTATCTCTGCTGTTGAAAATAAAAGTGTACATTCATTTCATTCTAGCTGTATTAACATATGGGGCAGACGTTTTGACATTAACAAAGAAGCTCGCGAGAACAAGTTAAGGACCGCGCAAGGAGCGCGATGGAACAAAAAATGCTAGGCGTAACGTGAAGAGACAGGAAGAGAGCCGCGTGGATCAGAGAGCAAACGGGGATAGCCGATATTATAGTTCACATTAATGGTATCTTCGGCTCCGTCGCCTCCATCCTCCGAATCACAGTCGGACAATTTCGGCGTTCCTCGAACTCAGAAGCAGAGGACAAGCACACAAGCCGAACGTGTGACTCGGTCTCGGAAGGAGGTATACAATGGCAGAGGCGAAACCACCTTACTATTACAACCGTCCAATTTCGCCTGTAGCCGAAGCTCCCGGCGCTGCCGCAAAAAACGGTGGTCGCGCCCGTGGAACGAGCGTTGGGACGCCAGCATGCATGCGGTGGACCGTCGCCAACAGCAGCGACGCTGTGTTGCGATGACGTGGCAGGAAAAACTCTCAATCTCGACAACTGCTCCGACGTGATGGCTTGGAGCGCCTGAGAGCGCTGGACCGGGAGGAGAGCGACTCAAAAGAACCAGCTGGAACGGGAGGCGTCTTTCGACGCAGTTGAAGTCAATGCTGCTCGCAAAAGTGGTCTGAAGATGTCCGTAACGAACAGCCGAAGATGCCACAAGAGAAAAGAAAAATGAAACTGGGCAGGCCGTGTAATGCGTAGAGTAGATAACCGGGGCACCGTTAGAAAGGACCGTTAGTGTTACAGAATGGGTGCCAAGGAAATAGCAGCGCAGTCGAGGGCAGCAGAAAATTAGGTGGGGTGATGAAATTAGGAAATTTGCGGGCGCAACTTGGAATAACTGCTAGCGCAAGACAGGGGATATTGGAGATAGCTGGCTTCCAGCCTTCGTCCTGCAGTGGACATAAAAAAAAAAAAAAAGAAAGGCTGTTGCCGCTGCTGCTGACGACGACTGATTTATAACAAATTTATCCAAAGTGAAATTTCGTTGTACGTAGCCTTTAAAAAGATGCGGCGAACGAGTTGTGACGGTGACAAGAACTTTATTCGGTCCTGAGAAACTGTGGCCCGGGGGAAGCGAAGGCTCCCTTAGGTGACTGATATTTTCTGTTATAAATAAAGCAGCCATTCCTGTGCGTAAATTCGTCTATATGCCTGCGTGGGCGTGCTTGTGTGTGAGGGTGTGATGATGTTCGTCATAGAGAGAGAGAGAGAGAGAAAGACGTGCGCGCGCACGTGCGTGTATAAGCTCTCAAAGACGGCTGCGGATGGGCTTTACGGCGCGCTATTCGCGCCGTTAGTCATTGATTTGCTAATGGTGACTTTCAGCTTCGTTGGGGTCTTTAGGGCTCAAGCGCTTTATACGACTATACCGCGTTTTGTTAAAGTCACATTCGTTACAATGATTCCGGTTGTGAAAAGCTGCTTAGCGACGTGAGACGTAACAGACGCTAATTCTCACAACGCCTAGTGCAATGCGACACGGCGATATGTAGTTCGATAAAAAAAAAAGTGATATACCGATACAGGCCCACATAACGAAAGGGTTCTATAGATAGAAAAGGTCTGGCGGAGCACATTCTTGCAAAAAAAAAAAAAAAAAAAGAAGACAGAGTGATAGCATAATACTTCTTGCTGTCGGTGATGATCTTTGTCTTTGTATTTTGGTTTGGAGCAACAAGCTTGAACGAGACTCATTCGCTCTATGATTTGAAAAAAAAAAAAAGTAGGATAAGGATTTTGACAAAGCGGCCAGGTAATTTGAAACAGGTTCCGGAACTGCGAAAGGTCGATGTGCGATCAAAGCCCCTCAGCAACCAGGAAGAGACGACCCACCGCCGTATCTCCAAAAGCCTCGTTACAACACGTCCCCGGCTACAATAGCAGAAGATAATCGAATCCATTTCCTTCAGTCGTTTCGTAAGACAGGATTTTCCCCAATCGTGGTTTTTCGTGACCCTTCGCATATCCGAACATTCTACGTCGCTCTACCAGGAACAAGTGGGTCTGCGCGTGATAACTTGACTCCTTCCGTGCCTCTAATTCACGTTTTCGTGTTGTGAAGTTTCATTACGAAAGGTAAGAGCCGTTCTGACCTCGTACGTGAGCAATTATTGTATGAATTGCTGCCTTTTTTGCAGCATCTGCTTGACAAACAGTTTTTAAAAGGTCTATCGCCTGTTCTGCAGCAGGAAGTAGCTGTTTCCACGATACAATTACTAGTAGGAACCCTGAAAACATGTCTCATTTCCTGTTTTATCTTCATCACTTTTACGTGACCGTGGGTAGACGTTAATTCAGGATAGAGCTTTATGTGTAAGTGCTCGTATACGAGGTATTTTCATATTTACTGTCTCGAAATAATTAAAAAAAAATGGTGGATTCGAGGTAAAACGATTATTTTTTGCTGGGCAAGCTTCGTCACGCTGTGATCGTGTTCGATAGGTGGCATTGAAGTGGAGCAATTTCCGGCAACTTTTGCAAGGCTAGGTCCGTCTGCAGCAAGCAACACCCCTCCTCCTCCATGAGCGGACATTCCGAAACTGCAGTAATCCGCAACGAACTGTTTAATTAATCATATTTTAATAGTTGGCTTCCAGATTAACAATATTAGGCTATATGCCTATTAAAACGCCCACATGCCCTATATCCAATACTTTCATATGAACACAAGCAGAACCCATATAAATACTCCTGTTTCCACATATCGTATGGATCATGTTTCACATGATACTCGTATATATCCAGTATATGAATATACGGGGATTCCATATAAAACCAGCATGTTCCAATATCTCATAAGGGGCATGCCCCAGATATGCTCAATATACGTTTAGGGGAACATACGGGCTTTTAGATGGGATGCCATATGTCCATGTGAGAGAGAGAAACGAAGAGGGAAAGGTAGACAGGTTAACCAAGGACGCGCTCGGTTGGATACCCTACACTTGGGGAGGGGAAAAGGGAAGAATATAGATGAGAAGGAAAGAGAAGAAAAAATAGTGAAGAATCAGTCATTCGCAGAGTCAGTCGCAAAGGAATTTCCGCTGTCACAAGCGTTCGTATAGTCTAGTAGCCTTCAAGAGCTGTGGATATGTGTGTACATAGATGGTTCGGTAAATCTCAGCACCTCTGCTGCTGCAGTCATCATCCCAACAGAATACGAAGAAATCAAGTAGAAAACATCGCGTGTGACTACATGGACGGGGGCAGAGCTTGCTGCACTCCATGCTGCACTTTCTTTCATTAATAAGGAGCCACCGCAACAATAGACAATTTCCTATAATTCAAAGGCAGCCCTTCAGTGCATATACAACCTAATGCGCCACGGACCCAATGAACTGGCCTCAGAAATTCGACAGACATATAATCGCAGTCATGACAAGGGACATGACATAATCTTTCAATGACTTCCAGGACAGTGCAACATCAACGGGAATGACCACGCCGATGAAGCCGCCCGATCTGCACGTGAAAGCGGTCAATGTGTTTTGCTTCCGGTTTCGCGAACAGGCGCTGCGCCTGGGCTGCGACTGATGGCCCGTGAATGTACAGGATCGTCCGCTCTTAGTACGAACACGGCGCAGCGTGGCCGCGCTCCGCGGAGCGCCAGCGCACACGGCGCGGCCGCGCATCGAAGCTAAGCGGCACAGGCACACAAGGGCTTGCACGTGGGGCTTCCTGTCGTGTGTCGTCTGCTAAAGCGCTGGAGCACGCCGTGCTTTAGCAGACCACACGAAGCCCCGCCTTTAATTCCCTATGCGCCTGCGCCGCTTAGCTTCGATGAGCGGCCGCGCCGTGTGCGCTGGCGCTCCGCGGAGCGCGGCCACGCTGCGCCGCGTTCGTACTAAGAGTGGACGACCCTGTACGTTGTCATTGTGGGACTGGAACGTTTTCGCTATGTGCCGGTTACGTTCGTTGTCTCCGGATATACAGATGCATCTACCGCCTGTGTTACCACGGCGTGAACAGACCATGCTGCATCGTATGTCGCTAGGCGTAGCATTTACAAACTCTTATGCCTTCCCTATTGGAATAGCCGACAGCCTCAGGTGCGAAACATGCAACAATGATGAGACGCTCACACGTAATATATGTATCTGCACACGCTACAGTGCCGAGAGGCAAGTGCTGTGTACAGTGCTGGACCAATTGGACAATCGTGCACTATCAGAACTAAATGTTCAAGTTTAGTGCTCCCAAAGAAACTCCGCACAGAAGACTTTATTCGCGCTACTAAGGTTCCTTGGGGTCTACGGGACTTCATGATAGACGTTAACAACGCCGCCTCCTACCGTGTACGCGTTTGTTTGTGCTCGTCTCTCTTTCTCTCCCGTCCGCTCCCTCCTTTTCCCCCAACCCCCGCCTACCCATTCCCCCGTGCAGGGTAGTAAACCGGAACTGTATATCTCTGGTTAACATCCCTGTCTTTCTATGCATCCTTTCTCTCTCGGTCTCTCTTGGATTTAGGGCATATGTTTATCATTTTTTCTTCGATATTGATGCTTCAATTGCGGAATCGAAGCGAGTTAGTGCTTGATGCATGCACACTTAATAAGAATACATAGACTAAGACCAATGTCGAGATGTTCGACCCCTATATTTCCCACAAACTCTGTCTCGCAGAGTTATGAAGGCTTTTTGCGGTGAAAAAAATCGGCGGAACGCAGTTCGGCTGTTCATATCTTGAAAGTTTTTTTAACTTCAGAATTCCTATTAAATGGACATGTCTCAAGCGCTGGTCGGATTCAATTCCGCGATTGCGGCATGTTTGCTAAAGTTATCAAAATTATTAGCGAAATGTAGTTGAATAAAGGGATTACAGAAAAGGTTGCCGCAGAATAACATGAAAACGTTGCCGATGTACATAACTGGTATAGTCGAGCGTTCCCGGCATGCCGTGGACACGGTCGCCTGTCGAACGTCGCTGAGCGCACCGTCAGCACAAGTATAGGCTGAACTGTGCCTCATTTGTGCTGATGCAGAATGTCTGCGATCGCACGCGTTACAAGTGAGCTGTAAACGAGCCTTAACAATTCACGCATAGTTCCGCTATGGCGAGATAGCGTGCTTTACAAGACACGCTAACTCACGCGAGCATTCGTTGAAACTGATGAATTCATGGTTCAATTATAGCGGAGCGCCGGGCTCGGGATTTGAAAGGTCCATTGTTACTGGTTATTGTCTGGTTCGACCAACGGCGCACGCGGGATTTCGTTTGTTCTACTTTGTTACCTGTGCGACCCCGGTGACAAACGGTTTTCTGCGAGATCACTGAGACTCAACGAGAATTGCAAAACGCATTGAGAGCTTGGAGACAGAAAGTCGAACTTCCCCTGAGCAATTCAAGGACGCTGTGGTTGTTCAGTATTCCTAGGCATTGCGCTTCTGCATTAACTGCAATCAAATGCAAATGCAGTTGGAATGCTCTGATATACGGGCGCCGGTAGTAGAACAGTTTCGATTGAAACAGTCCGGGAGGTATTTCCAGATATAGCGCGGCTCTTCTTAGCGATGAACGTCGCGGAAACCATGTTCGTTCCATCGCAGTGCCCCCACTATTTGCACCACTTGGACGCGCCTGCATCCTTAAACCCAGTTGCCTCCGATAGCCTTATCTGCAAATAACTCCCCATCGCAGTCTCGGCGACGCCTCACTGTCAGAGCGTCCGGTGTGAAGCGGTTCGACCCAGTTTCCGAGAAATCGCGCTTTGCCGGGAGGCTCTCTCGTCGCCGCCGTGGATCCCCTCGCATCGCACGCCCCGGCAGGCAAGCATTATTCGTCTTGCTCACGCAACACCGGGCTCCCGACGATCGAGCTGGCTTCCTACGCAGCAGTGGAAAGGGCGGACCACCAGTACGCCAAGCCATAACCTCGGCACCCCGCCGCCGTCTGCAACCCTCGACTCCGTACTCGACGTGCTGTAGTATGCAGGCCGTGCAGCGCTGTTGGAGCTGGAGTCATTCAATCGGAAGACGGCGGTACTAGGTCTCAAGACAATCCGTCTACTTTAGATAACTGCACTTTATATGCTATTTTGGCATCGTTCGATTGGCGCCACCACCGCGCCAACACGCAGTGACATAAGTTAACTCACTCGCGAAGTGCCCGGCAGCGCATTATGTGGAGTATGTTCGCACTATAACATTGCAAGATGAGACGACACTAGAGAAGTTAGCGTCATGCGTATGCAAAGACACGACGCTTCGAAACGCGAGCCGTGAGGTCTTTAAGCGCCGTGACGATAAGAAAACCTGTTCCGAAAAGCAAGAAACAAGAGCTAACTCTATTGTTCGACTCGTGTCGTGCGCACAATGCAGAGGCATCGTCGAAGCGCGCCACTATGTCTTATGTCACCGCGACCCGCTGACCGCAGTCGTAGCAGCTTCCCCAGCGGTGCACAGATCTGCTTGTAGCGGAGTCCAATAAATGCTCCCAGTATCCGGCGACGATCCGAAGGAACGGCCGCACTCCGGGGCTGTGAGGGATTTCGACTCGGCGCGGCACAAGTGGTGTCGCGACGCTTGGAATGGCCCGCGTGTCCGTGTCACGCGCCCCCCTCCTCCCACGCATCGCTCTCAGCGCGGCGCGCTTTGTGATCTCTCTTCGCGCGCCACGGGAAGGACGCCGATGGCTGCGGAAGACGAAGAGGAGGAAAATGGCGGCCAGATTGCCATGCGGGAAGGGTCGTTGTCTCCCGACACATGGATGGCGGTTGCCGCGACGTCCGTGCGTGCGACGGCGTCCGTATAGCGTTGATCCCTTGATCTCGGCACGCGGCTGGACTGGCTCGAGCCACGTAACAGAGCGTGCCACGGCAGTTGAAGCGCCTGCCGGGTAAATAAAGAACAAAAAAAGCGCCAGATAATCCCCGGTCATTCAGTGGGACTCCCACCTATATACTCGTCGGCGCCGATGTCGAGAAAGGAGCGGGCGGTGGGCAGCAGAGAAAGGATACGAGACGCCGTCGGCCGGAACCAGCACGCGGACGAGGCCAAGCGTGACGAGAGTGATCTCGCTGGCTGGAGAAGTATGAGCAGCACGCGTCGCCTCTTGGGACGCACTGGAGCGAGTCATCTCGGTGTTCTGGTGGGTTTCCGGAACGGGATCACGTCACCATATAGAGAGCAACGCTTACCGACGTATTGGACAAGCGCAATTTTCGAGCAAAGTTGTGACCTGTGCAATGCATAAGCACTGCGTGGAATCACACGTTGCATAGGATGAAAATAAAGACAACTGCACGCACCGCATGTAGTTTTACATAGCATTTAACTGTAACGGCCTCCCAACATGTGCGTTGGATCTGCGTAAGCTTGTTTTCCTTATGTCGCGTGTCTTCTTCTCCGCTCTGGTTATCTGTAGGCCAAGGTCACGTCCCAAAAATTAACCAGCAGACAATCTAGGGCATGCGAAAGAAAACAAGAATGAAATCATGAGAATGCGTGGCTTTAAATCGGTGTGAAACTATTTTCATTGTGCTTCAGTAAAGAGTCAGAAGCTGCTACGCAGAGCGAGACAGACATATAGAGAGACGACGAAATAAATAAATAAATAAATAAATAAATAAATAAATAAATAAATAAATAAATAAATAAATAAATAAATAAATAAATAAATAAATAAATAAATAAATAAACGTGAAAACATCATTTTAATGCTCGCTTCGATTTATGTAGCTGCTCCTGACTTTTTTTGTGTAGCTCTTCTGCGTGGCATTTCCCAAGCGAGAAACACAAAACGACAAGACTAAGTGCCGGGTGCTGATAGGACGATTCCTGGGAACAAGCTCACCCGGCAGTTTCGTTTAGGGTGATATACCCCCCCCCCCCCCCCCCACCTCCCAAATAACAAATATATATATATATATATATATATAGAGAGAGAGAGAGAGAGAGAGAGAGAGGGAGAGACAGAGAAAACGTTGTAGAAAGCCCAGAGCCACGTTCGGATGTACCGTGAACCGCTATACCCATATATAAAGCTTTGTAGAGTTTTTGATTAGCTTGTTCTATAGCGCTAAACTAAGGCGTAAAATGCCCGTATACGACCCGGACGCTGATGATCATATAGTGGGCCATGCATAGTCAGGAATACGACATGCAACCGTTCATCAGGCACTATACCCGCCCTGGTTGCTTAGTGGCTTTGACGTTGCGCTGCTAAGCACGAGGTCGCGGGATCAAATCCCGGCCGCCGCATTTCGATGAGGACGAAACGCCAAGACGCCCGTGTACCGTGTACTTGGTGCACGTAAAATAACCCCAGGTGGTCAAAATTAATTCGGAGTCCCCCCACTATGGCGTGCCTCACAATCAAATCGTGTTTTGGCACGTAAAACCGCAGAATATAATTTTTAGCTATACGAGTAAATGCGCTCGGCTGGAGCTCCACACTTGGCGGGTGATATACAACTGTTTCTCAGCTTTCCGATGATGCCAACTTGGCCTGCGCAGCGCGATTGACAAGGGCGTCGCGGGGGGTTTGAAGAGAGGGGTGAATGAACCCACAGCCAGCAATCGGCTTCATGTATTGAAAAAAAGAAAAGTATATAGGGAAGGCGGCAGTGTACGAAAGAACAGTTGTTCGCGCACAACTTCGCCATATAGCGGCTTTCACTTTAACAGCGCTCCGTATTTCGCAAATACGCATAACATGATGTTTAAATGCATGTTATATATGAAGGAGTAATGTAGCCCATTGCATTTCGGTTGTATGGACGGTGCAAGACATTATGCCCAACTAGTGGATGTTCCTGAATATTATTCACGGCATCACGCTCACCGTATTGAAAATGATATCGTGAACAACCCGTGAACATCTGCAAACAGTTAGAAACAATGCTAATCTATACTCTAAGGCTATTCGGTTTCAAAAATTCTTAATAACGTTGATTATGCGAACTTGCTGCGCGAACACGACGGCCCATTTATAAAATACGCATTCGAAGCGCTGACTGCTTCGTCCTCGAAAGGTCACTAGAGAAAAAATCGGGTCATGACGGCAACATCTGTGGTTGTGGCTCTTCGATCTGAAAACAAGGTAAATTCTCGCGTATCAAGTCATTTCGGTTAAGCTTTTGATTTAAAGAGCTCCGAAACGGCGTTTAATTGAGCATTTTACTTTTAATTACATATTATAAGACGCTGCTGAAAAGAGAGGCTCTTCAGCAACAACTTCGAGAGCGCAGGTCAGGTTGTGTTCGTATACAACCACACTCCCACCTTATCGCGCATCCTTCGGCGCGCAGCAATGCTATGGCCGAAGCGTCTTTCTTTCTTTCTTTCTTTCTTTCTTTCTTTCTTTCTTTCTTTCTTTCTTTCTTTCTTTCTTTCTTTCTTTCTTTCTTTCTTTCTTTCTTTCTTTCTTTTTAATTCTCTTCGTTATCTTCCTAAGCGCTGACTATACATTCTCGCCTGGTGAACGTTTATCGTGGCGCATCTTCTCCTGCACCGTCAGAATTTTTTTTACTCTCGCAGGCAACGGCACAGTGCATCCATGAAAACTTCACCTCGCATACGCGGACGTCAATAAGTGGGCCATGAAGGAGGTTAGGGGGGGGGGGGGGGGGAGGTCATGTTGAAGCAAATGAGCCCTGGCGTTTGCGCAAGCTTGTGAGCTAACTGCACCGCAGCGAGCGGGATTATCGCTGTAAAATACCGACCGAGTATTTTCCCTTGGATTTATTGAATTGTCTTTCTCGAAAAAGGACGTTTTGGTTGTTTCTGTATGAGTGCCCAATCGCGTTGTGTGCCCCCCCTCCCCTTTGACTCGTAACGCTTCAAGTGTTTAACTTTCTCGACTAATGTAATTTATCCCGTTGTTCTCATTGCATAACTCGTGATGATTAGTTGGTTTCAACCTCTCAAATCAAAGCTGTGTAAACAAGGAAGGAAAGAGCGGAGAAGGAAAGGCAGGGAGGTTAACCAGTAAAGGGTTACGAAACACTTAGTGACGTCAAAGATCGGGTTGTTTGGTTCTCCACGATTCAAAGATAACAGCGCGACTTGGTGAACGAGGACGAAACCAAAGGACAACCTTTGTTTTTGACCTCCTTCGACAATTTGCACTGTTTACTTTGAACTACGAGAGACGCCGTGGTGTGTTGAATGGCTCTAGGTTAATTTTGACCACCCATTCTATTTTAATGTGTATTCAATACACGGTTATACGATTAAAAAAATTTTTTTGCTTCTTTCGCCTCCATTCGGAAATGGTCGCCGCCTTCGGGAATCGAGCCCACGACGTTGTACTCAACAGAAGAATGCCACAGCCGCTGAGTCAGCGCGCTGTGTAACAGCGCACAATTTCATGACGCAGGCCTCCGTGTCTCTAAATCTACATATTTGCGGGTAACGGTTATCACGATTGAATTACGTTTGGTGTTATAAAGAGTTCCTGCCATATAGTCTACTGGGGCGCAATCGGATATCTTTGTTCGTTTAGTGTTCTGTTCAGTTGTTGCAACATCACAAAGTGACAGTATGCAAAATTTGTGACAACGGGAGGGAGAGAGCTGCCAATTGGCAAGCGCTGAACTCCCCGGACGTTTAAGTTCGTCGTTTTTGGTGACGTCAAATGACGACACGCTCCTGTCAATCATTTTGATTACGAGCACGTCGTCTGCTAGGAGCAGAATGCGACGAGAGATGTGAAGTTCGAGCGATCATCCGCTCGCTACGAGACCGGCTTCACATGGCACGTCTGGTGGATTAGATTGGATCTAAACGGCAGCTCCGGCTACGGAATGGTTCACCGCTTGCCTATTGGCTGGCTCTCTTCCTCCCGTTGTTACAAATTTTGCATACTGTCACTTTGTGACGTTACAGAAACTGAAAAGAACGCACTTCGAACAAACATCTCCGATCGCGTCCCTGAAGACAACAGAATTAAAAAAAATAATTTGTGGTTTTCCGGTCTAATAATCACTGCCACGGCCGCTACATAAAAAAAAAAAAAAAAAAAAAAAAGCCGTGGCCTGATGCATTCCGTCGCCGTCAATGGGCGAGCGCGTCTCGGCTGAGTTGACAGTTGCGGCCGCTGTTTTTGGTGAGGACGCCACTGCTCCGGTACGCAAGGCAGACGCCGGTTCGTGCTACATTGTGGTTGCCTCCGGATTTATGCGTGTTTGAAGCCATGCATCTTTACTAAGCTGCCCAACCTGCCGCACTTGTCAGATTGCAGAGAACAGAGAGATGGAGGAAAAGTTAAATTTCAGGAGAAATGGCGTCAGGGCCCTTTGGCCACCCTCCTCAGTGCCTGCATCACTCACTGCTTCGTCTTGAAGAAACACGTAAATCCACTCCCGATTATTCGTAATAGAGCACTTCTTTTTATTTCAGGTGAGTAGAGCGGGCAGCCTTCATGGAGAGCATTGAGACCCACTCTACAAAAGATTGGCACTCCTAGAGCAGACTTTTCACATATGTGGAGCAACCGGCACTTCTAATAACGACTTCAATATTGAACCTGTAATGTGCAACTATAAAAGGCTAGGACAGACTTTTCACATATGTGGAGTAACTTAATTCGGCACTTCTAATAACGACTTCAATATTCAACTTGTAATGTGGACCTATAAAACGCTTATTTACGGCCTGATTAGAGTCACTGTCGCGCTTACCAATGCGGCTGTGGAAGCGCTTCTCCGTGAACGGCTGTACCAGAGCAGTGGCGCCAGAGCGGGCGCGAGGAGAACTAGGCCCGAGACGCCGTTTCGGCGCCACGAAGTGGGCTGCACCTTTTTTTTTTCCTTCTTTATGTAGCGGCCGTGCCACTGCATGCCGAATTAGTTGTGATGAAACACCTTCAGGAAAGTTAGTAAAGAAGCCACAACGTTTTTTTTTTTTTTTTTTTTTTTTGATGCCATATGGACGGAGTTTGTACACGGTACCTATTATTACCGTGTTCATTGGTACGCTACGCTGATCACTCATGCAAAAGCCAGCGCCAGGTTTTCATCTAGTATTATAGGTCATTCTCATTTCATGGGACAGCACTGTTGCAAGCCATATCTTGGATTAGCATTCCAAGATGACGGCACGCTGCGCATCAGCTCGACGCCTAGCTCACGTTGCTCAATTGCACCATGTCCTGTAACCATTTCGAACGCGTTCATCCCCTTGATGGTGAACGTTTGCGCTGCTAAACGCTCACCATTATCCAGAATCGATTAGCCCATATCAACAAGCATCCCCTCCACTTGTTGCTTGGGCCCATATTCGATGCACAGTTCGTAATCCATACAGGCTTTCAGTTTTCGTGAAACGAAACGAGACGCTCTGCTGAAGCAAATGGAGGACCGGGCTGCCAGGCTAACTCAACTTGTGTCAACGGCATCGATAGTGGCCATCATAACCTTGAGTCGCACGCCATTTCTGGACTCTGCGTGTCTAACGCGGGGGCGCCATATATGGCGCCCCCGCGCGGAAGCGTGAATTTTTTTTTAAATAAGCGCGGAAGCGTGAATTTTCTTCCAAAAATGGCACACTTGTAAGCCTTATAACTCCTTATGAGCACTAGTTATGGGTTATACCTACTATGGCTGAGTGAGAGCTCTCAAAAGCAAGCTATTCCGCTAGGATCGACCGATGTACTTCCGATCTATGCCTCTTTGAACGTCGAGTGAGAGGCTAAATTTAGCTTCGATTAAGTCATGCGTGGCGCGACGACCTATGTACACGACACATGTATGACCGAGTAATGACTTCTTTTCTCTGCTCAACGATACCAAATTAAGGCACATGGGTTGTACGGTTGCAGAGATACAAGCAATAATGCTATAACATGTTTTCGTTACATGCGGTTTTAGCACGCGACCCCATCTGACCGATTTTAGTACGTTTGACGTCGAAAGCCGCGCGTTCACACCAACAGGTTATGAAACATGATTGGTTAAAGCACTTAAGAAGACTCAGACGAAGCAGACTGCCGATAGCAACTCCTCTGTTTATTTTTTACTCAATAAAACATTAATAACGAATTCGGCACAAACACGAAATGCACAGGTCGAGTGCACTGACACGACCTCTTGTAAACATTTCAGTAGTAGACTAATGAAGGTACCTTTCACAGAAACAGATCACAATTAATCGTTTACATGAATCTAAAATTAAGTCAGTTGTCAAAACACGGTGCTTCGTTCCGTCGCTTCAGATGCAGCCTGCGCCAAGAGCGTCGCTCAAAGATAAACTTGTTTTCGAGGCGGGCTCATCACGGATGCCGTGTCAGCGGTGTAAAACACGCACCGAGTGCGATGTTCACGCACAGTGTCGTTGTCGGAGACGCGAAGGGGCTTAAGTGAGGCCTGTTTTGTTATGCTGTACGACACTAATTGGCATTTTCGGGTCTAGTGAAGTAATCCAACATCTCGGCGATGTAAACACGTCGTTCACACTGGATTATTCACGCTCGAGCTTTGCAGGCGTGCCTTTTCTGACACGCTGCAGTTACGATGAGCAAGTGCTGGACAGAAACGTGACGCATTTAACGATGCTTCTGCCCAACCTCTCGAGGACGTCACGTTCTCCGCACACCTGAATGCTTGCGGGAAGCTGTCTGGGTTTTCTGGCCTCGTTTTGCGTTTACACATTTTATAATTGAACAACGAACCACGCTTTCCAACCAGTTTGACACCATTCGACTCTCATTACTGGCTTCCTATCACCGTTGGTGCTTCCTTCATTCAACTAGTGAGAGCATGCAGCAATCAGGTCAGCCCGCCTTCGCAGCTCCTGCTTGTTATTCGCACTAAGTTCCGCTGCTCTGCGCATGCGCTATACCTGAGAGAAGGTTATCTGTTCCCCCTCATTTCCGAGAAAGCTTTAAGCCCACGCCCGACGAGCATTCAACGTAGACACGCGACAGGTTCACCTCGCTCTCTTGTACGTCATCCGCATGCAGACGCTGAAATCAAATTGTGATGCTCGGTGACGCGATGCCAAGCTACTCGCATACGGACTCCGTCGCGCTCTTCGCTATCTAATTAGGCACGTAGGCGGTTAAGTTAATTATGGCTCTGTGGCCTTATTGCAGCTTTGACGTAGCGAAATGCTAATACCTGACCACCCCGTCTCGAACATTGGTGGTGGGGTCAGCGCAACAGTGACTCATGAGATGAAGATTTCACCTGCGCACATTGCACTCAGCCTCTGCCGTGTCCACTACTTCTGGCAGTACGGGAAATGCTTAGTAACAGGACAGGTTTTGCTTAAACCAGGACGACTGCACGGTCCATCTGACTGTTTTCATTATGTAAACGGCTGGGCTAACGAGCTCCCCATAACGTTTGGCCTAAACAGAAGGGAGAAGCACGCTGTGGAAGTTGTGTAGGCGAGAGGAGCCAGCACGGTGTGCTCTCACGTTTCTATGCAACTTGATGCCGTTACCGGTAGTCATCGTAAGTCACTTGCGTAATCAGTCTCTGAGGAGCAGAGAACGCCTGTTGGTTTCGGCAGAACGCAGTGGACAAGACGAAATAGCCGCTGTCGGTGCTAACTAGCCCAAGAGACTTGCGGAAACTCACAAGTGTTATCGACAAGTGATTCTGAGAGGAAGCTTTGCCTGCAGCTCTCCTTTTGAAGGCTCGGAAAGTCAGAGTATGCAAGGGCTGCTGGCGCCGCTTCGATTTCCTTTTATTTTACTTTATTTATTTACTGTCAGTGCCGTTCGGCGATGCAGAAGTGGCAAAGAAAGTATATAATTACGCGGATTATTCAAAGGAACACAACTGATTGTGCAACACTGATTTAAACGTGGAAGGGTGAGTAATAGAGGCTCTGTTAAACTACATGCGTTTAGCTTAGCATCTCACACTGCAGGATATTGAGGCCTAGTTTGCCTAGATTGTGCCGTGCACTTCCTGATAGAGAGGAGGTCGAATAGCCCACGATGCTTCTCAAGGCTATTTGACAAAGAATGGGTGGGTCTTTCCTTCCAAAAAGTCACGAGTGAGAATGTTCCACTGTCTTGATTTTTAACTTCGCTGACGTCAGCGCACAACCACGAGAAGTAATGATTTGGAGAAATATATGAACAGGTTGGAGCGCGTACGGGAGGCATTGTCAAGCCATGAAAGGCAGCTTCCCGCTATCCTTGAAAAGAAAACTATAGGATCACTACATACTACAAGTAACATCTGTTTAACTTGGAAGGAAAACAGATATGTGGGAAGAAACTAAGGATCACACATCGAGCGATGGAACGTAAAATGGCAAGTGTAACAATAAGAGACAGGAAGATGGCAGAATAGCTTAAAGAGGGAACAGGTGTAGCTGATATTCTATCTGAAATTAAGAGCGAGGAACAGAGTTGCGCAGGCACTGTAATGCGCAGATGAGATGTCTGATTGCCTGTAAGAGCAGTAGCATGGGAGCCAAGCGAAGGGAAATGCAGTCGAGGATGGCAGGTGATTGCTAGCGTTACGGGGTTGCGCAATTTGCCATAGGATTGGGTGCTTGCTGGCGTAGACAGGGGTGCTTGGAGGCTGTCCCGCAGTGAACGTAAGCGATGATGATGGCGATTTCAGTTACGTGTCACATGACTGAAATTAGGATGTGGAAACAACTGAGCAGCTTCACATTATCTAACAGGATAGTTCAAAAACGTAGGTTGACTACTCGTACTTTTTTTTTAAAGAATGCATCACGTCAGAAGAAGAAGAAGAAGAACGTAAACTTTATTATCAAATCAATAAGATTTGAGTCCGGCGTATTTTTAGTGGGTCTGGGCACCCACCACGGACGCGGTTACGAGACCTCCTTGTCTCGAAGCGGCTTCCTCGGCTCGCTGGACGGCCCAGAGTTGTACTGTCAGGTTCGAGCTGAGCAGAAGAAAGCTTCACACATTTATTATAATGCGTGCTGCTGGAAAACGCATCTTCTTCTTCTTTCTGGGGTTTTACGTGCCAAAACAAGTTCTGCTTATAAGGCACGCCGTAGTGGAGGGCTCCGAATTAATTTTGACCACCTGGGGTTCTTTAACGTGCACTACAACGCAAGCACACGGGCGTTTTTGCATTTCGCCTCCATCAAAATACGGCCGCCACGGCCGGGATACCGCGACCTCGTGCTCAGCAGCGCAACGCCTGAGCTGGCTGAGTCACCGCGGCGGGTGCTGGAAAACTCAAGCGAGAGTTGTGAATAAGAAGACAGATGAAACAGAATGAAAATAAATTGGCTAATTTCTAAAGGGAAATTACAGCGGCTATATAGAATATCGTTTTGGCACGTAAAACCGCAAAATTAATTTTTTTTCAAGGGCTATAGAATAACTTCTAATGCTGCCCTTAGCGAATAACAAGCGCGTAGCTCGCGTAATTATAGTTTTTCTTTTTTTAAAGCGATTTTGCCCCCAAGTTTCATGGAAGGCTGTCCGGCCGAATAAACAGGGTCGATCCCGGAGACCGTGTAATCAAGGAAGGTGACTTGGTGCGCCTATGCTGATACGTATCCTCGCAAAGGTGTTAATTTGGTTTGTAACGTGGACCAATCTCGGCGGCATTGCGACATCACAGCGCCCACACGCCTCATATAGCATTAACCAACAGAGCTAACAAACAAGTGTTTACAGCAGCTTATCTCAGCGCGTCTACCGGGAAGCTTACGCTTGACTTTGACAATAATCATTCACTTGTTTCTATACACTTTGTTTCTCTATTCTGTAAATAGCAAGACCATGCCGGACAAACTAAAACATAATTGAATACAGCGCTGCGGATCACTGCGGATACAGGCTGACTCGCATCATAAACACGAGCGCTTTCGAGGAAGCGAGCATCAAGTGAATTAGTACAAAAGAACACAGGGGAAGTGAAATTGTGGACACAATTGCCTACGCGCCGACAACTACGCGTAGTACATGAAAGATGGGTCAATCAAAGAGTAAAAACAAAAGCAAAAGTTTGCAGACAAAAGTATGACTGACATGAGGGCGTGAACTATGCTTGACACGCATGACCTTATCAACTCCAACCTAGCCTAGGCTCTGCTTATTGGAACCGACTACGCTACGTGTGTGCATGTTCAGGATTTTTGCTGGCCACCCAGACAAATTTCTGGTTAACATCCCTGCCTTCTCTCCTCCTCCTTGATGGCCACCCAGAAAAGACACTGCCTGTCGGTAAGTGCAATCGACGGTGAGCTTACACATTGACCGTGCTTTTTTGAGAGCATACTGTATGCTTTTTGTTACGAATGGCATGTCACACCCAGTGCAAATAGGATTATCGAAAGACCACGCCTAATCGGAAAGCGCAGGGTAGAGCCCAAATTCCTATGTGTGTCTCAGGTGGCTTCCCCGCATTGATTACGGGCCCCTCTGTCAAGCCGTACTCACGGCTTTTAATCCCGCCTCCTGCTCTCTCAAAAGAAAATAAAGCTTGATTTGATTTGTATTTGTGCGAAAAAAAAAGGGGGGGGGGGGTAGACGCTCTCTGCGAACTGTGCGAGACAAGGGGAGGCCCTCCTTATGCGAACCAAGCGGGACCCACGGGTTACCGCCAGAGCAGGCAAGCACGTGCAACATCGCCTGGGAGAGAGGGAACAGCTGCCAATCACCGAACGGACTCGGTACATACCATGTGACGTTACCGTGAGCGAAATCCCGCCTACGACTTTAGCGGGCCTATTTAGGCGCTTCCGCAATGTATCTTTTTGGTATTCTCTAATTTTCTTTCCTACTTCGTTACCATGGAACAAACAGTGAAAATACCGCACTAAAAATCGTCTCGCCCCTGCCTGGACGCTGTGGTCTCCCGGACGCCTGCGGCCCGCCGACAACACCACGCTACCCAGAAGTAACGCCGGTTGAGGTTTTAATAACCGGCATCGCTACATTCTATAATAATCCTACTGAGCCTGTCATTAGTGCATGCCGCCACTGTTGTGTCCTTAACTTCAAAGTGGCATGCAGTAATGACAGGCTCAGAAGAATTATTATAGAAGCATGCAGTATGCTCTCAGTAAAACACGATCAATGTGTAAACTCACCGTAGATTGCACTCACCGACAGGCAAGTGTCTTTTATTGGTGGCCAGCAAAAATTCGAGACATGCACACATGTAGCGTAGTCGGTTCTAATAAGCACAGTTTAAGCCAGGTGCTAGTTGATAAGGTCATATGTGTCAAGCATAGCTCACGCTCTCATGTCAGTCATACTTTTGTCTACAAACTTTTGTTTTTATGTTTTGATTTGCCAATATCTCATGTACTCCGCGTATAGTTCTCGGCCTACGTGCGTTTCTGTGCACGATTTCACTCCTTTCCTTCCCCCAGTGCAGAGTAGCCAACCGGCCAGTTACTCTTGTTGACCTCTCTGCCCTTCATCTATTTCCTCTCTCTCTCTATCTCTCAAGCAACTTCCTTGCTCAGCATGCAAGGATTTTTATTATGTATCTTCCTGCGTATGCAGGAGTCTACAGAACACAGTCTTTCTGTCTGTGTGGCGTATGATTACACAAATACCTGTGGCTGCGACGATGTCGTGTTTCACTGCTCTTCGAGGGAAAAGAAGCTGATGATGTAGTGCATTGCAGCAGTGAAAAGAAAGAATTTGCAAGCCATACAGCAATGCCCGCTCAGACCAAGTACCTGACGACAACTACCACGGGAGACAGTAATGGGAGTGCTTTAACGTAGCGTTACTGCTCTAACGTTACCACTGCCGTTGTTAGCCACGTGCCAACTTCGCTCACCTAAGCTGTACCGTGCCGTCCATGCACCTGCCTCGACTAAAGCCTGGCGCAGTGCCTTTGGGGTCCATTCATGGCAGGAACTCATCGGCGCCGCCAATGATTACTTTTCCTAAAAGAAGAAAACACTTTCATCGGAACCTGTTAGCACAGTAATTGCGAAGCGCGGTATTAGTACAACGGAAGAACATTACACGTGATTATTTCTGACGTTAAGTGCAGCCACCACTATTAGTATCGATTTTAGGGATAGCGGAGTCCATCTTAACTTTGTAGGAGTGGCGGGATGGTATTGTAGCGCAGCTGAAAATTACATTACCTTAAACAGATATGACGGCATGTTTAAGTATACGCTGCTAAGCGCATAACGTTTTCGTCTGCTATGCTTACGCAAAACGTGTCACACAACGAGGCCTTGTCCCACAGCGTTCTGCACTCCACCAATTGGCGCTGAAGGTATTCAAAGCTGGCTGAATACGCAGTATGTAATACGAAACTGCTGTCTGAAACAAAATCTCATTTCGGCCCTTGGTGGAAGGCATAAGAACGTAGATAGAAATTCAGCCACGAAGAAAACTTCATTCCAAGTATTCGTTTATTCCAAGACTCCTTGAAGGTTCCTGTAATGTTAAGAATCTGGGACGTGTTTTTATGGTGAGTCCTGTAATGCTGCTTTTGTAATAAGAACAATCTTCTCGTAAAAACTGTAATGCTACGCGTTTCCCGATATCTCAACGCTGGTTGCAGAATCTATAGGTTTCCAGCGCACACATACAGGGAGATGGCAGCATAACGACCTGAGACCTTTTTTTCAGAAGCATAACTTGTAATATTAGTTTTTTTTTGTCAGAAATGGAAACGTCGTTGGCGATGTTTTTCATGAAGACCTCTATTTTTCTAGCTGTTTGATCGTCCACGAATGTGTAAACCTTTGAGAGAGAGAGAGAGAGAGAGAGAGAGAGAGAGAGAGAGAGAGAGAGAGAGAGAGAGAGAAAGAAACGTTTATTGTTGAAACAGTGTCCCGAGCGCGGGCCTCGCTCGCCATCGGTGTGCACGTGCCGATATCGTTATGACGGAGAAAAAAGTGCATGCAATCTACTTTTCTACCTGTTTTGTTTACTCCTACATTTTTGGGGATTTGAGGAATGCAGAAACACGCGCGTGCAATGATAGCATATGAGCGCAGACATTTGATTTGTTTATCTAACCTCGGAAAACTATTGCTTCATGCGCAGAATATCGAATTGGGTGGCGCGGACATTTATTTTTTCTTCCTCTCTTTCTTTGCAATGTACTGTCGCCTTTATTTTATGTCGACGCTGCCAAGATTGAATTTTACACTAAAGCTTTTAGCAAAGGAGGAAACAATTCCTTGTCTTGGGATAGTCAAGGGACGCTAATTGTTACTAACGAGCCCCGACGCAAGCTGATTGCACAGTTCGTGCGTTCAAAGAAGATAGCTGAGAGCAGTAAACATGAACTGTAGATCAAGGATATAGCGGGATGTCTGAACATAAGACGTCATCAGAAAACGCAAAGTTTTTTAAGCGGCGCCAGTTTGCGTTCATTTACAAAACACGTCATTCAAAGTAGCACTAAATAGGAATGGGATGAATACGAACAGACAAGGACAGTCGAAGTCACCGCCGCCACGGCGGCCGCGTATCAATGCATTAACGCCCCTGTACCATGCCATGGGTGCACATTAAAGAAGTACAGGTGGTCAAAATGAATCCGCAGTCCCCCACTATACGGCGTGCCTCATAACCATATGTTGGTTTTCGCACGTAAAATCCCAGAATTTAATTCATTTGAGGTTACTGCCATGTCCTTTCTCGCTCCGTCTCTCTAACGCTGGGCTGCGTCAGGTAGAGCAGCAACAACAAGATGTTGTCGAATTTCACTTGTGCCAGTGAAAAAGAGGGCGTCAAGAAATTTCTTAGCAAATATTGCTTCGGAACCCTGGCCTTCTCAGGCTTTGCTACTGATGCGGCAACGTGCCGTCGTGCATACTGAAAAACCGCGAGAAAGGCATGAACGAGCGATAAGATACGAACGGTCGTGTCACCTTTTCACTGGTGCGTGTATTTTGCGCTATTTTCACCGTGAAACCTAACCAACTTGCTCACGCCAACACTCTTACAGGAGTCGTGTTTTATTTCGTGAAAATCAGCTGTGTCACGATGCGGTCCATGTAGATGAAAATAAATGGTGCTTCATGTGGTGTCGGAGTCATTTATGGCGTCTTCGGCTAGTCGTTTCGGAGCTCTCCAGACCGCTTTCGCAAGCAGCGTTATCTTCAATTGGTCGAAAGAGATCGCACGCCTTCCGTGCGGCTCGTTGCCGCGCGCCGTATGCTGTATGTGTGAGTGAAAATGCGCGAGGGATGCGCGCTTCCACTGGGAGCGAGCGCACGGCGGAGAGCAAACGCGCGATCTGCGCCGTGCTCCCTGAAGGGCTGCAGAATTAAGCGTCTCTTTCCTCTTTTACAATCACCACACACACACACACACACACACACACACACACACACACACACACACACACACACACACACACACACACACACACACACACACACACACACACACACACATATATATATATATATATATATATATATATATATATATATATATATATATATATATATATATATAACGCGACTTCTTCCGTCGCGCGAAAGGCTGTGGAGGGACGGGAAGGAGGTAGGGGAGGCAACGTTTAGCTGGGGTACCAAATACGTAATCGTATAAAAAATTGTCGCAGTTTCACCCGAAAGGCGAAGCATCAATTGCGATACCAAATTGGTAGAGAGCTATACGGAGTAAGGATAGTAGTTTTATCAGCTGTATAAACTTGGACATCCAGCAGCACCAGCAACGCGCAGAACTGTTGTCGACGCCGTCGGTGTTTTGCCCGCGTTCGCACCGAACGCGCGCGGCGTTTTTATATAAATACGTATTTGGTGCCGCATCTAAACGTCGCCTCCCCTCCCTACCTCCCGTCCCCCCACACGCTTTCGCGCGACGGAAAAATTTTGCTCTCTATATATGGAAAGGAGGAAAGAGACGCTTAATTCTGCAGCCCTTCAGGGAGCACGGCGCAGAACGCGTTTTTGCTCTTCGACGTGTGTTCGTTCCCTGTGAAAGCGCGCGTCCCTCGCGTCCTTTCACTCGCACATACAGCGTCCGGAGCGCGGCGACGATTTCATCACCGTTGACGTCACACGGAACCTCACGGTGACGACGACGGCGACGGTGACGCCGACGGCAGAAATCCGCTTTGGAGTGTCCATATAATTGCTATCGTAATAAAACGTTGCGAGGCGAGAACGTGGTAAAGACTTCCGACGCTGCTCGACGAGCGTCCCCTTCTGATCTCGTCGAAAACCCCCGAGCCGCCCCCAGAAGCACCGGCAACAATCACCAACGCCGCGCGCGTTCGGTGCGAACGCGGGTAAAACGTCGACGGCGTCGACAACAGTTCTGCGCGTTGCTGGTGCTGCTGCATGTCCAAGTTTATACGGCTGATAAAACTACTATCATTACTCCGTATAGCTCTCTACTAATTTGCTATCACAATTGATGCTTCGCCTTTCGGGAGAAACTGCGACATTTTTGTAGTCACGTGGTTTCGTCTATGTCATTTTCTCCTCCGAGAGCCAATTGCATGTTTGGCTTGCGTGCTTGTCCTTTACCTTCGAGTTCGAGGAATGCCGGATCCTTTACCTCTGAGTTCGAGGAATGCCGGATCTGCGTGACTCTTATGGGGAGGACGGAGGCGAAGGGTCAAAGATAAAATTAGTGCCTACATACAGGGACAAGAAGCATATGCAGATGTCCATTGACCACCCAAAGTAGCCCAACCCAAGTAGATGATCATTAGCGCGTATAAAGAGAGAGAAGGGTAAGAAAACGAGAAGGCGAGGATATTAACCTGAAAGGCTTCTGGTTGGCTACCGTACGCTGAGTGAATAAAAAAACTCGGAGTACCCTTAAGCTTCGCCTTTAACGCGATAGCGTTATTAGACGCCGTTGACGCCGACACCGTATTTTCTGCGACATGGGGCCCGATCAAAATTTATAAAGGCTCGGTTTTCGACATTCCCCTCAGTATTGCCTAGAACCAAAGAACAGCAAGACACTATCAGAATTGGAGGACGCTTAAGCTTCAGCCTATAAGAGTGGAACGCGATAGCATTCAAAGATCCCTGGCTGCTTATCAGGCTTTTTTCTCGTATATTCAAACTACAATACGGCGCTATCACGCCTGTAGGTTGTGGTTAAGTTGTACTTTGCGAATTTGTTAATGGATTTTACTTTGAGAAATTCAATTTTTGTCCACTAACGCTTTGCGCCACGCGAAGGGCCCGCCCGGTCGGGGTGGTTCGGGATGATGTGGTTCGGCATGATTATTTCCGCCAAACGCCGATGCTTACACCGACGCCGACACCGACGCCAACGCCGGATTTTCTGCGACACGGGGCTCTTAACAATATCGCGTTAAAAAGGGTACAGAGACAAAGAGAGGGGGTGGGGGCATAGACGGGGAAAGTGAGAGGGACAACCTCGTGTAATCAAAGGCGCTCGCACAAGCTGGTCGTTTTCCAAAAGCTCAAAAGTTGGCGCTGAGCCGTGCTCCCTCAAGGGCTGCAGAAGATAGCGCCAACCTTTCCCTTTCCCTCAAGAACCACTTATCATCATCAAAGCTCAAAAGTTTCTTCACTGCCTTGTGAGCCAATGATTAGTGGAGACGGTGTTGGAGTAGCCCTTGCATGGATAGCGGACAGTGGTTAGCGCGTATGAGGTCATGCTCTTGAGATGCTGCTGCCCTAGGGCCAGTTTTACGATCTGCGATATTCGTACATACCACTAAATCCGTAAATAGGAGACACAGCTAAATTTTGCAAACGTCGCTCTTCCACAAAAGAGACAAGAACCTTGCAAGGACAAGCCAACATTGGCTCGTTTCAAGCCCGCAACGTCGTTTGCTGCAGCTGTGTGGTGCGTCCACAGCCGGCGGATGGGAATAATGTGAACGCTTACACATTCTGAGTCACAACATGTGTATGCGTTTGCTGTTCGCGGATAATGGGCGGTCTTCTTCGTGCAGGTGATTGCTTGTATGCGGTTTATATACCGACCTTGCAAGCTGTCCTTGCGTGCGGAGCTCAGCGGGTATTCACAAAACTTCTCGTACGTTAGAGGGTTTCCTCACTGGCCGCGTTCGAGCGCCCGCCGCTCATGGTAGCTGTTCGTGGTAGCCTGCTTCTCCACAGTAAGATGGTCTGTGTGGAGAAGCTCGCTTCACTTATTACCTTCGCGTTCAGGCGATGACCTGTGGGTTGTAAATGTTTGTTTGGGCATGTGCATGGGCGTACGTAAACGGATAAACCGAGAATGTTACCATGACAACGGTAAGTTTGTTTCATCTGAAACGACAGCTAAATGAACCAACCAGGGGCCGTATTCTGAAACGTTCCCCTAGGCGAAATTTCCTTTTCGCTTTCAGGCGTGCGCTGATTGGCTGTTTTAGCAAAATTGGATGAGCTTATTGGGTGGTTGAGCCCGACGTCATTAAATTTTGCTCAACCAGCCAATCAGCGCGCACCCTGAAAGCGAAAAAAGAAATTTCGCCTAGGGGAACGTTTCAGAATACGGCCCCAGGACGCACTTGGAGTATATAACGGCTTATGACAAAGTGCGAGCATAGTTCATAGTTCTCTGAACACCGATGCAAACTACGGCATACCGTTGAAGGACAGCCATGTGACAGAGATGCAGCACGGTGGCTGTGGGGATATGCCACTTGTACTTAATTTTTTTTTCGAGTGATCATCTTGCACCGGCTCACAAATGTTGAAAGTTATCGCCCAGCACTAGACGCGCCTTTCTGTCTCGGAAGTTTTTCGAATGTTATTGCTGGTTCTATCCGTTGTTTATGTTGTCGCCGAGCCTTGTGTAGTCAGACTGTGTGCGCGACAAGAATAGTTGTGTACGTTCTAGAACTTACGCGAGCACCAGTGATTACGCTGGGAGGTTTGATGGGTCATGTATAAATAGCCGCAGCATCTGATCCGCACAATCAGATTTCGACGATTGATGCACATGCTCGTCACTATCGTTATGCCCGAGCGTAACTTGATTTTGTGGGCGCAGTTTCGCCCAATAAAGAATTATTACTGTGACTCGCCGTTGTGAAGCAGTGGAAGAATTCTATACTGACCTGTACAGTCCCCAAAGCAGCCAAGCTACTTTCATTCGAAGTAGTGATGAACATGATACAGACGCTCCTTCTATAACTAGCGATGAAGTTAGAAGGCCTTGCAAGACCTTACCAGAGGAAAAGCTGCTGGAGAAGATGGAATAACAGTCGATTTAATCAAAGATAGAGGAGATATCATGCTTGAAAAGCTTGCAGCTCTTTATACGCAATGCCTCACGACTTCAAATGTACCAGAAAGCTGGAAGAACGCCAACATTATACGCATCCATAAGAAGGGAGACGTTAAAGAATTGAAGAATAATAGACCCATTAGCTTGCTCTTCAGTATTATATAAAATATTAACCAAGATAATTTCCAATAGAATCAGGGCAACACTTGACTTCAGTAAACCAAAAGAACAGGCAGGATTCAGGAAGGGATATTCTACGATGGATCATATTCATGTCATCAATCAGGTCATCAAATCTGCGGAGTACAATCAACCTCTCGATATGTCTTTCATAGATTATGAAGAGGCATTTGATTCAGTATAGATACCAGCAGTCATAGAGGCATTGCGTAATCAAGGAGTACAGGAGGCATACGCGAATATCTTGACAAATATCTGCAAGGATTCTACAGGTTCTCCACAACAAAAGTAAGAATTCTTCACAAACGCTGCTGAAGGGCACAAAAGCAAGCTGCTGCGCTATGCCCGCTGCTTTTTTCAGATTCGATCTTCGATGATTAAAGCATATATAGTTCCGATTGTGCGAAACCAACTCGACTCTCTTTCGTAAGGTTCCTGAAAACAGCCTGCTTGCTTATGCCTTTCATCTTCGGGCCTCTTTGCACGCCGTCTGGGCGTATCATGTCATTGAAATCATTGTCGAGTTTACGACCGGACCCGAGGTTTGCATGGAGCGCACCGTGGATTGTTCTCGGTATGCTCAGTAAAAATTGCTTTCGTTATGACCAATAAAGCAATCATCGAATTAGCGATGCAGAATGCCCGATTTGTTTCCTTGGTCAACGATAGCAAATAATTACGACGCTGCGACATGATTCTTTTTCGCGCTGCGAAGCACTATTTCAGTTACGACACAGAATGACCACGATACGTTAGGCATGGCGGATAACCGCAGTAACTTGCACAGTCGGAGACGCGCTCACGTCCGTGTCGCGGATTGGAACATGAGGACCTATTCATTACGCGTTCTTACCATCGTCCCTATGCGAGATTGGATTAGAACCGGTACCGGCTTTTCTCGGTTTCTTAGTGGTGGTATATATAGCAAGCGCATGCCTATAAATTTTATTCCTGTCGTTTTTTTGTTTCTCTTTCTTACCATTTTCACAAGCACTTGACGTGGATACAAATTATTCGAGAGAAGACGAAGCTTCGATTCATTCGGGACGGCGACTTGTGTCACGAAACATTTGCGAACAATTCGATATCACGAGAATCGAATAGCCATTTAGATGCGCTCTCGCTAAATTGCTCTTTAGAAATTACGACACTTTGAGCAATTGTTTGCGGCCTGGTCGCAAATTTCGAGGTGAATGGAGGCTCATATATACATATTATTTCATTTTAGACAATGCGCTCACTTTGATTCTGTGCAGGCAGACATCGTTATATAAAGAAGCACGGCTTCGGGTGAATGCTACAGACGGCGTGGGTTGGCAAATAAAGTTTTTTTTTTTCGGAATTCGCGCTGGGCTCACGATGCGCTCAAAAGGCACAACATAATTTCCGCCAGCACTCCACGATGCGCCAAACATCCAGAGCAATAGGTGCAGCCATAACGGCCTAACTCTTATCTTTGACCTAGCTTCATCTATTTGTCTTCCATGCGGGCAGGGTTTGTTCACTTGGAGGAGCAAGTGGCTGATCGAATTGAGACGCGGATAGCGTTCGTGTAAGTGTGCACCACGTGAGTATCAGTAGATGCGCGTTGACGGCGTCTGTTTCCCATCCTGTGTATTTCGGAATCCGAGCACAAGAGAGTACGACATGAAACTGGCATAGTCGTGTTATTGCAGTGGGTTCAGGGTGCTCATTTGGATTTCGCAGCGTCTCGCAACAATAGCGGGCTTTGACCTCTAACAGAGGAACTTATTTTAGAATGCCGACATCACAAGCCATCGCAGCGGAGGGCGACGAGGGCACTGTTGCAGTATTTAAGGGCAACAGACTTGGACGAGGGGCTGTAGCCTGAACAGATGCTTATAGTGCTGCAAGTGCTACTGTGCTGTGCGGTGACCGTGGGCGGTGACAGTGACCGACTGTGATTGTGTGTCTGTGCTCCTCTCTTTCTTTATCTCTACTTTGCTGTCACTTTACCTCCCCTCCCTCTTTCTCCCCAGCGTAGGGTAGCAAACCTAATTTTCCCATCTGGTTAACCTCCCTGCCTTTCCCATTTCTTCTGTCTGTCTCTCTCTCTCTCTTTCTCGCAACAAGCTTCAAAGCCCTTTTTCTTTGCTGACGTAATTTAAAGTACCTTCAGGTGGCACCGACTAACCCTCGTCGCATTAAAAACAAAATGAAATTACAATATGAGCAGAAAACGCCGTGTGCAGTCAGTGAGCATGAATATATAGAAAGTTCTGCAGGCACACGAGTCAAGGAAGTCCCAGATTATGAATATGTGTAGTTGCATAAATAAATAAAAGCACTTGCACTTGTCCGAAAACACATACAGAAGTTCGCAGTTCTGGGCAGACGAACGCAAGTATACATGCACTTACAGAACGTAGTGTATTACTTCACAGTATATAATTGGACTTGCAAGGCCCATATATAAACAGTATATCATCTGTATCGTTGTTACTTTTGTATTATAGGACACTAAATTTAATATAAACCTAAGATATTGGTATTTTTCAAGAAAGCTTTTAAAGAGGCAAGCGGCTCTTCTCTTTAACCCTGAATGCTGTTAGCCATGGGCCAAGTATTTTTTTTTCAGGCTGCGTGGTCGTCGATATAATAGCATTAAATCTGTCCTCAGTGTTTGACATGCAGCTCATGCCCCTGACGATGTTTCTGTTCCGTCCTTCCTGAAGAGCAGGAGGGCACGCTGTCTTGAAGTTTCCGCACCAATTTCTCGTGGCGTCATAAAATCTGGCAACGCTTCACCTGTGTCTCCTGATTTTTATTAAGAATGTATTACTGTGCATTCTGAATCTAATTAAAAGTAAGCCTGGTCAACCCATTCCACCTGGCTATTTTCGTCGACTTTTTCTGTGCATACGCAGGGGAAAATCTACCTGGAAATACAACGAACATGTGAATTCCCGCTGACGTCATCTTGTTTGCAATTTGAGCGCGAAATTGAAAAAGAACATTTAGCCACTCCCCCTTTTTTTTGCGCTCACAAAACACTTTTTACATCTGAGCAAATGCGGGGATAGTTCAGAATTAGTCGTCAAAGTATTTAGCCGCATTTAGTGCTTCCCTTCTGAATCCTTTTAATACCACCCACACTATGCTACTATAAATGGCGAGTGTATATAGTTATATAATGTTATAAATACACCCTTTGTATTTCACTGTGTGGTCAGCTGTGGATATGTTAATTACTGCTAATCGTTGTTCTTGTTTTGAATATTTTTCTATTTCCTTTTCCTCTTTTGCTCCCCTCCTTTATGTATTGGCAGTTTCTGTTTCCTTTAATTTCCCACTACTGCTATTACTATACCCAATTATTAATGATATAATTAATGTTCTTTGTTGTACTCGCGTCGTATTTATTTGTTTGGAAAACAGCTGCCGTTCAAATAATTATTGCATTCATTCTATGACATCTCTTTTCTGTTATTTCTTGACCTCCCTCCCATTGTGGTGTAATGCCCGGTAAAGGGCATTACACAAATGATGATGATGATGATGATGATGATGATGATGAGTGACGTCTAATTTCTCCTTATAGCAAACCATAAGCTATAACAATCTTGCCTGATATGAGCCGAAAGTGCACGAACCTGCGTTAAATAGGAGCTACGAGGCTTCAAGCTCGCGACAATACTACGATGCGTGCTTGCGTTGCATTAATGACCGACTCGTGCTTTAGGGGCACGTCATTTCCTGATATAACCCATTGATTTGTTTTCATACGGTTTTATTAGAAACCACTCGCGCGAATCACGAATAGCCAACGCAAATTATGCAGTATTTCCCTCTCGCGAGGATTTTTAGCGGCTACGCCGCGGGTCAATCTCGTGGCGCGCTTGAAGATCGTTAGCGTGAGCACGTAGCATCGTTTGTGGACGGCACTTCGTGTATGTTGAACTTTTCTGACCTCACGTTCGCGTCATCCATTGCAGAGTGCGCAGTATACAAGCGGATTTAAGTCTGGTGCCAATTAGGCCGGCACATCCCAGCCCAGCGGCCGCGTGTTGAACCTGGATGTGCGTGCTCCGTTATGTGAGGTGGTGACACCCAGCACGCATCGAAGCCGGCATTACACCGCTCGGTTTGGCAATCGTCATGATGGCGCGGCGTCCGAACCTCCGTTGCAAGCTGTGCCTTTACGTACGCGCCCAGCAACCGGCGGGCTCACGTGCTCGTTCGAAGTCGCCCGCTAATTATTCGCTAATCAAGAACAGGGCCGATCTGCGGCCGATCTGCTTCTCTCTCCCCTCTTCCATGTCGAGGTCGCGCTGCGAGACGGCTGAGCCGTGACGCTCCTGGAAACTTTAAGTTACCGGTTGGCATCTGTGCGAGCGATACGCGTGGCTCGGCTAAGCTCTAGCTCGAGATATTTCGGGGTTCGAAATTAAGTCGCGCAATCCTGTTGAGTTTCGGGCAGACTGCCAAATCCTCCTGAAGCCAAAACTACGTTGCTTCTCTTATGCTTCTCTGCTGCGTGAGCGAGAGAGTCAATCGGCGTAACCATCTTCGCGAACTCGAGAAAGCGCCTCTGTCTCACTACCAGGTAAGGTGGCCAATGCAATATGACCGAGGAAAGGCTTTGCCAGCTCTCTCAATATTCACCCACTGCAATGGCTGAGTACAAACTAACGTTTCGCTGCACAGTACAACACCGTGAGTTAAGTTTTCGCGGCCGCCAGCCGTACTTCCATGAAGATAGAAAAAAAAATCTCGTATGCCGAGTGCGGTTGCACATTACATAATCCTATGTGGTGAAAAATTGATGGAGAGCACTCCAATGTATGATGCCGTTTATAGTAAACCATGCGTTACCTTGAGACGTTGCCGTGTTCACTAAGCCAACGAGAAAGTCTGAAAGCAAAGTAGACAGTTGCGCGAGTCGGCTAAACTTCACGTTTGAAACAGCGCGAACGGGAGGAAAGACACGGGAAGACGTAAAACCTGTGCACTGGGGCTGCGCTTGACAGGCAGATCCCGTTGATATGCAGCCATTTGCTACAACCCAATATACCTCCACGACCACTACGCAATTCAATTCTGTATTTTTTTATTTTTGTTAGAGAGCGATAACGAACAGAAGGAAATGACACGTTTTATTTGACACCCTTTTCTATGCGAAAAGGGGAGATAAGTAGATGAAAAGAAATATAGAAGTGGGAAGAACAGCGCATCAAGTCTGTGTATGGTCGTGTAGAAGTACGTGTCGAGTTAAGGAAATGGATCAAAGTTCACGTTGATTTCTCGACCAGCGACACACACGGCAGCCTTGATCCAATGATGTTCGCCCGTGAAAACGGTTTTTGATTGAGCCGGTTTTGCGGTTTCCCCGGAAATGCAGGCGTAACATAAAAGCACGGGAGGTGTTCGATATCCTCTTCCCACCCGCCAGCGTTTGATAGAGGTGAGGTCCGCTATCCAAACGAGTAATGGGTGACCCGGCGAGCCAGTGGCGGCAAAGCAATGTTACATCAGAGCGGGAACGTTCCAGGAACAGTTTCGAATCTAAGGAAGGGTCCAGTCTGTGCGGAGGAGAACTCTATATATAGAGCCTCGAAAAATTTGAGGGAGCGCTGTGATAAGTACATGCCTCAAACAACAGTCGTTTCCATTAGCGGCCGGAGCAAGTGCGTTGGTCGTTGCGTAAGCTTTATTTAACGGTGTCGGCTTGGGAAATATATGGGCACTTACGCATTTACAGTTTGAGGTTGCAGATGCCGCTAACTAAGCTGATGGTCAGCAGCGTAAAATAGGTTGCTCAACCTCAGGCTTCTGAATGATGAGTGAGTGAGTATGAACTTTATTTAGGTCCTGAGGAGAAAGAATTAAAGCGGGGCCGGAGTTCATCTGAATGATGAACAATAGCTGCAACGAAAGAAAGGCCACAAACGTCGTCAACGAGTTCGTTTCACGCACAACCATTTTTCATATTTCGATATTTTCGAGATTCGCGTGCGAGATTCGCGCACCTGCTAACTATCGTAAAAATCATATATTGTCTCAATAACTTTTTTATTGCTACGGTAAACGGTCTTTATGCACTGAAGTGCATGCACAATTTATCGCATAATCTGTTACCATACAAATTGAAAATTTCATCTAATGGACAAGGAGTCTCTTCCAGTCCGCCTCTTGGCATCTCAGGCGTTGCTGACGCAGCTATTAAGGCTGGGCGAGTCCCGCGTAGGCACGGCGCTTCTCCGGCGGCTAAGAGCAAGAACTCGCTCACATTTCCATGCGGCGCTGAACACTTTCCAATTTTTAGGATTGGAATGGCCTAAACGAAGTCGCCTTGACCCGCCATGGTCTTTTTCGGACGTTACCTGCAGCCTCAGTGTACCCCACCTACCGGCGAAACACACCATTTCAACTGCAGAAGCAAAATTTATTGTGCTGGAGCACTTGGGCACAACGTTTCAAAGCCACCTACAAGTGTACACAGACGGTTCGGTGTGCGCACAAACAGATAGCTGTGCAGCGGCATTCTGCATACCATCCCTTGATGAGTCATGGTCTGGCCGACTGGATCGCGTAGTCTCCTCTACAACAGTAGAAAGCGCCGCAATCACCGCGGATTTGCGGAAACTACGGGCCTTTTCTGCACGAGGTGTCGTGGTGCTGACGGATTCCAAGTCAGGGTTACAGAGAGTACATCGTGGCCTACCTCTAGAGAAATTTACAAGGCAATCTCTGGCACTGATTAACGATCTAACGAGCAAAGGATTTAACATAAGGTTTCAGTGGATACCATCACACGTAGGAATTGATGGAAATGAGAAAGCTGACGCCCTTGCGCGCCTAGCGTTGACATGTGTCCCAAAAGTGAAAGCTCCAAAGGCTTTTCAGAACCCTAAGGGTGCAATCCGCCGGAGATCCACAAGAATCCCCACGAAGCCTGTGTGACTCATGGATTTACCCGCGAAGAAGCGACGCTTTTATACCGCATCAGGACCGACTCCGCGTACACCCCAGCTTGGTTATTCAAGACTGGGCTTCGCGCTTCCCCACTCTGTGCTTTCTGTGGTAACATTGGTGACATCGAACATTTCATTTGGCTATGCCCGCAGTTTGACACAGAAAGAAAAGCGATGGTCGACAGCCTACAAAAGAGTGGTCTTACGCACAGGACCTTTGAAGACGTCGTTTTCCCCGGAGGGCCCGCGGCAATCAGGAAGAGAGCGCAACGACTGCTGATAGCCTTCCTGCGAGACACGGGACTCATCGACACATGGTGACACACCCCTGATCTTTAACTCAAAGGAGTATCAGGCGGAACAATTGCAGGCTATGAATGCCAGGCTAACCCCGCCTGCTTCAACATCACCACCACCGCCACCATCTGTTATTAACAAGCACTCACTCGGTATAACTGGTTCAAGCGCACACCGCTTGTTTGGTACACAGAGTCAGAGTCACTCGAGATCATCTGAAATCAGTCTGACATGTGTCATGGATTCAAGAACAACTGGAAACTTACACGACTCAGGCTTACTTTAACTTACTCTGATTCGCTGAGACTCACTAAGGCTCACACTCTCTTCCACTCATCTCGACTCCGATCTACGCTCACGCCTGCTTGAATCTACCTCGAAAGACAGCTAAACCGACAACAACAAAACTTTTTATTACTGTTCACAGTTATACACTGTACACCGAGAAAGATTGGACTAAAGGTGTTTTGACTGACAGAGTGATCAGAACACTGACTCGAACTCAGTTTGGCTCAGAATCAGACTCATACACCCCAGAACTCACTCGGCCTCCGTCTTACTCCCTGACTCCCTGAGACTCACTCATGTTCACGCTCACTTGCGCTCAGCTCGACTATCTCAGACTCAAACTTGTGAACTCACGTCGACGCCCACTCTGATTCATTCAGGCTCACTCATCCTCAGACTCACACCAATGTCGGACTCATTGGGACTGACTTAGGCTCAGCCCAAAGAGTTGCTTGGAGTCTGAGTGAGGCTACTCATGAGTGAGTTCGCAGACATAATACTTTGACCTACAGCTACGGAGGTTTCATTTTGCTGCTGCAACAAAATGAAATCGCCTGGCGGCAAAGTAAGCTCCTCAGAGAGAGAGAGAGAGAGAGAGAGAGAGAGAGAGAGAGAGAGACTAGTGTCGCAACTACTGTAAAAACTTTCTGCGCTTAACGCCAAAGGAAGATTAACAGTAGTTGCGACAGTTTGGTTAATTGCGATAAAGGTATGTCGAAACATTATTTAATGCACGGTGACAGCGACGTGGGCAGCGACGAAGGGGCAAGCTAAACATGAAATTAGCGAGGAACTGCACTCATCTGGCTTTATTACCAGGCAGCCCCACGTTCCCGTTCCAAGACACCACGACCCGTGTAGAGTCAGACACGCCTGATTGCCACCAGGCGTACGGAAACACTTCAGAAAGTGTGACTTCGCTTCTGTGGCGCATCGTAGCCACCTCTGGAAGTTGGCGACTCGAAAGATGAAAACTGCAAAGCTTGCTTCCATTCTTGAGTCCGAGTTTGCGGGATGAAGCAAGAGAAATAAATAAGGGCACCCGTGTCTTACTGATGTTCTTGCATAAGGCTGCGTGTACGTATAGTATCTAAAAATGCGCCATAGACGTGAAACAACGCAACACAATATCATTGTTTGCTTTCAGTGTTTTCACAACGCTAAAGAGGAGAAAGAAACACTGAGAGGGGTCTGTTAGTCAAGGGAACATTGCAAGCACAACTAGCGAAGATTAAAGACCTAGTCTTTTAAGAAGTGGCTACCTGCCGTAAGAAAACACGAAGTTGTCTAATAAGACCACACGGAAAAACGTATGCAGGTCAGGGCAAAAAATAATTACGCTTTATAATCCGGAGACTTCAGCGAATCGTCCGGCTTTGGACTCATTTACTGCGACAGCGGCAGGTCCTCACGGCCAGCGGACTCTGCCTTCTTCTCGAGAACAAGTTCCGTGCTATTCGTGCAACGGCGTCTCCGGTCGCTACACCTTTGTTTGCAGTTGTGCCTTCACACCAGTATCAGAGTCTGCACACCCCGCACAAATTGCTGAGCGCTAGCGTTGCGTAATAGCTCAGTGGTTAGAGCGTCTTTCCTCAGTGCTGCGGTGGACAAGATTGATTTTCTTTTCTTCGCCGTATGGGGCGGAAGAAGGCTCAGCATGCGGAGGTTGTCTGATGACGACCACACGATAATGACGACATGGTGACCGTGTTAGGAAAGGACGGACAGGTGGACGGATCTATGAAACCCAGATTCGAGTTCTGAACCACTGTAGCAAAGAAAAAAAAAAGACATTGGCCCAAACTGTCTTACTAAATGTGCCCAGCAGCGGGGTGTGAGTGCTTTTGGCAAGTACGAAGATGGCTATTTTGTTGTGAGCGAGCGAGTGAGTGAGTAGTGAGTACGAACTTTATTGAGGTCCTGAGGAGAATGAATTAAAGCGGGGCCACACAAGCCTCTCCGTTACCAACCACCAGCCATCTAACTGCGTATATATTCTGCCTCTGTACATATCTCCTGAATACTAAGCAGGAAAAGCAAGCATGTACAGAAGCAAGAAAAATTTCGATGAAAAGTGTTTCTATGCAGAAACGAAATGCTTGCAACTAGCATGGATGCCTCCGACCGTGAGCAGGGTTTACAAGTGTTCAATGTGCATCAGAGAAGTGATGCGGACTCGTTTTCACCAACCTTCTCTTAGGCAAGTCTGTTTCCTTATCTGTCAACGTTCGAGCGTGCACCAATCGCGGCGACATAATAACGAGGCAATGGTCGCGGCGACCGCCAATCGCGGCCCGCAGTTATGTACGATACATTTTTGTGAATAGCATCCCAAGTTTCTAGTTTGCCACGCTGACAGCCTTCAGAACACTAATATAGAGCGTTGGCGCTGTCCCGTGAAAGTCACTTGGTAGAGGTAATTTTCTTCTCAGTAGGCGGTACCTTAATTATACTGACACCCAATAACGGTGAAAAACAACAAGTCTTACATAGATGAAAAACAGCTTAGGAACCTTGCCGCGTTTTATTTCTTCTACACCGGGCAACCTCATTAGCAGGCCAGTGATAGTCATGCCACCCTTTGAGCATGGCCCCAGCCACTGTAGTGAGCGACAGGTCATACGAGGCGACAAAGTACGCCTTCGCTTTGCATCTCGGCGATTGCGAAGGTTCGCCTAGAGTAAGGCGGTATCATTGAAAAAAAAAGAAAGAAAAAAGATAAAGAAAAAAGAAGCCGTAATAGCCAATTGCGTAATAAGAAGCGCAAGCAGCGAATTTCAGCCCATATGGCAACCCCGGCTCAGAAGCAAGTACCAACGGTTTAAGGATCGAGACTGCGCAAACACAACTCTGAGCGCACCAGTCCAGCACTTTATAGTCGATAATTTTGGGTATGTTCGCGCCATGAACTGCCTGTGACGGTGCATGACAGTCATAGTTCTGCCTACCTAAAAGGTAATGAAGACTGAAGAAATATGGCGCTTTCGAATGCTGCATTACTTGATACCAAACACTGCCAATGCTCACACGATTTCTTATTCTGCGTGCTCTTGCCCTAATGCTCCGCACACAAGTTCCCGTGAAGTCCCAAGCCAGCTTGCTTTTGCCTTTCGATGTAATTATCCACTGTTTTAACTTCGTGCAGAGTCACCTGCTGGTTTCCCCGCAGTTGGCACTAACGTGCCAGTGCTCGCGTATTTCGGTAGATTTTGTCGCTGCTGACATTTTCTTCGTGATTGATTGAAAACTGCGTGTCACATTGAACAGGCGTTATTCGGGCGGCGTGATGGCCGGTAATTCCGTGCAACGTTAAGTGGTGTTATGCTGATTGTACTTGCTCACAACTTGTCTCTGTGTTTTATAACATTCTTGCATGTTAACCAGGCTCTTATCTGTAACTATTGCGTCTCTTGTTAATCTCTATACTTTTGCTCTTTTCTCTCACATTAAAATGTGCTGGAGTTAAATTTGCACAGACCGGGACGCATCAACTGCTTTAGCGACACTTTATGAAAATTTGTGAAAGGCCTTGTGGAGGTTTGAGAATATGAAGGAAGATTGACTTCACCGACTCATAAAAGATCTCAGCCACGCTTGCAAGGAAAACTTAGTATGGAGTGTATTATTGCTGCTATAGAACCACGATGCGTACATGTGAAGGAGTTATAGTTGTTCAAGTGGTGCTGTGTTATTTACTGTCGAGGTTTCTTCAGCAGGCTGTGCGAGCACATTGGAAGTTGATAAGTAGAGCAAATTTATTGGGATGACATTCCGGCAAGAGCGCCATTCGCCCCTTCGGTAGGACTAAAAGCCCTGCAGTCACGCCGAGGACAAAGGTCACGATCTTTACAGGAGCTGCATAGAAAGCGATCCAATAACGACCCAAGCAAAGGGGTGCCGCGTTTGTCCAATACGATGGGCGAACATGCAGACGGCGGAAGGGAAATCAATGTGGCTTTGCTCTCGCCAGAGTTTGGGCAAACACGACCACGCGTTGATCTTTGCGTCGCGCTCACAATACGACAATATTGACCGGCTGGTGCAGGGGCACGGGTCCATCCCAGGAAAGACGGGAGAGTTCACTCATGCCGAGTAACCGGGTTAAATTAAACATCTAATAATTTCCCAGAATCACGCGCTTGAGAGTCACATTCAGCACGCTCGACCAGCTTTAACCGCGCGCGGTCGTTCAGGCAGCATGCGTTAATTTGTGCCGTAACCGGTGAATCGCGTTCCCCAAGCAGAGATAAATCACGGAAATCGAAGCTGTATACATGCTCTGAGCAGTAACGAAGCCCTTGCACAGAGTTTTACTTCAGATGCAGTGACCCAAACGGAAATCACAAGCGGCAGAACATACAGTTCGAGCGAGACTATAATTACACCAGGGGAAACACGCGATCCAGCACACTCAGTTGCGCACACCGAGCGTCCAACAATTCAGATGCAAAATCACCCCGAACATCCCGAGCAAACATTGTAGAATAGTTTCGTCTCATACAAGTTTCTGGGAAGGAGCGTTACGGTACTTGAGGTCAGCGGCGCAAACCTGCGACCATTCTTATGGTACATTCGAGTGGTCGCTTTTGAATGCTCCAGAGCGCTCTGATGGTGCGCTTAACATTCGGCTGGTTAAAATTCAGTGCTCCGTACACATTCGCTTGATTCATTCAGAAAGTTGTTCTGCAGCTTATAGCGCTGTCACCTTTGAGCTGGGAGAGTGACTGCAGTCGGACGGACAGAATTTCAGTCACCTGGCTCCTCCGATCGTTCTATGAGCAGCTGAAGGCGAGAATGGGGCAGGCTTTCTCAAGATACAATTTCGAGAGGGCTCCACGTCGTTGCAAACCAACCAAGTTGGTGCGCGGTAGGAACTTAATGAGCTTGCTATTCAAGCGAAGTTTGTTATAAGGTACATATTTCGGTGGCGTCCGTGTACGCAAAAAACTATCATCATCAGCAATCGCTCGAGCGTCGTCGTCTTCTTCCCCGGCTGACACGTTGGCACCCCTCGGCGCAACCGCGTGAACGCGCTCGTGCCATTGCTCTGGCGTTCGTCGTCGTCGTATTCTTCCACAGCTGGCTCCGTTGCCGCTCATTATCCCAGCGTAGAATTTCGCTTCTCTTCCGCCGTCGTAATGGGGAGGCCGCGTTTACGGGGGTATGAACCATTGCCTAAATGGGTATGAGCCATTCATTGTCTTACGCGGCGGGACAGTTGACAGTTGACAAGAACTTTATTAAAAGGTCCTGAGGAAAAAGATTGGGGGAGCCGAAGGCACCCCAATCAAGTTGGTGGCTCCGCCCATGACGGAACCGGGAGCTGGTGACTCTCGGCGACGTCGCGGGCCCTCTGGACGGCCTGTCGTTGATGCGTAAAGTCCGCGCTTTGCAGTAGGGCGTCCCACTTGGACTTGTCGTGAAGATCAGAGCCCGCGTTGGACGGGCACAGCCAGAGCATATGATCGAAAGAGCAGAAGTCGTGCCCACATTTGGAGCACGATTGCGGGAAGTTAGAATCTATCCGATTGAGCGCTCTGGGGGTGAGGTACGATCTCGTCTGTAAGAGTCTGAACGTGACACACTGAGCCCTGTTTAATTTTGGGTGAGGGGGAGGGAATTTCCTTCTGCTCAGTCTGTAGTGGGATGTGATCTCGTTAAAGGTGATAAGAGGGTCTTTAGGGGAGCAATCCTGTGAGAGAGCTGGACCGCTAGCCCGGGCGCGGTTCGTGAATTCACGCGCTAGGCAGTGGGCCTGCTCGTTGGGGTTGCATCCCGCTTGATTAACTACGCCTTTAACGTGGGCCTGGAACCAGACGATGTGGTGACCTCCTGTCTCGTTATCCGCAGTGTTTTCAAGAGATTTGTTGACTAGGCTAGCCGTGTGCTTAGACACTAGGGCTGACGAGAAGGCCCTGACGGCAGTGCGTGAGTCGGAGAAAACAGTCGTTGGGCCTTTGGCCGCGTTAAGCGCCAAGGCTATCGCGGTTTCCTCCGCCTCGTTTGCGTGCTTAGTGCAAACGGATGCAGCGCTAATCAGCGTTCCGCGCGCGTCTACGACCGAGATTGCAAACTTATTTTCGCTGCCGTATTTGGCCGCGTCAACGAAGAGTGCATCTGCCCCGTACGGATTAACTCTTTGAAGGATGGCTTTAGCCCGTGCGATTCTTCGGCCCTCGTTATATATCGGATGAATGTTTCTCGGTACGGGATCGACCGTTATAGCTTCCTTGGCTTCTTTGGACAGGGGGTATCTGTCGAGCGGCGGTTGTATGGATGATATGCCTGCTTCGTTTAGGATTTTGTTACCCGGCTTAGTTAACGAAAGCCTGGTGATCTGTGCAGTTCGATGTGCCTCGATTAATTCGTCGATAGTATTGTGAACACCAAGCTCCAATAGTTTCTCCGTGCTAGCACATTGTGGGATGCCGAGTAGTCTTTTGATACCGGACCTAATGAGCGTGTCGAGCTTCCTCTTTTCGGCTTTACTCCAATTGAGGAAAGGCGCCGTGTAGTTAACGTGACTGATAAAGAAGGCCTGAAAGACTCTGAGTAGGCTGTCCTCCTTGAGTCCCCCCTTTCTACTTGTAACTCTGGCAAGTAGCCTGAGTATATTGTGCGCCTGTGCGCCGAGCTTCTTTAGAGCGTCTGCATTACATCCTTTGGCGTTTATTAAAAGTCCTAAAATTTTGATGGAGTTCGCCCTCGAAATGGGGTGTCCTTCTCTAGTCGTAATTTTGACTGGCAGTGTTTCCAGAGGCTCAAGGTTCCTAACGCCTTGCCTAGCCTGCCTGTAGAGTAATAGTTCGGATTTGCTGGGCGAGAGCTTTAGTCCTGTGTCTGTGAGGAACTCCTCCGTCACCTCTATGGCCCCCTGTAAGGATTGCTCTAGTTCGGCCAGAGATCCCCCCGGAGACCAGATTGTAATGTCGTCGGCATAAATTGCGTGGCCACTTTTGGGAGTTCGGCTAGCCTGTTAGAAAGTTTATGCATGGCGATGTTAAAGAGTAACGGGGATAGGACCGAGCCCTGAGGTGTTCCGCAGTTGCCCAGTTTGTAAGGACCTGCCCGAGATCGTACCCAGTCGAAGGAGCGCCTTTCTTTTCGACAGGAAAGAAAAAGTGAAGTTAAAGAATCTCCGCCCTAGATTAAGGGAGGAAATCTCTTTCAGGATGTGCTCATGCGCCACCTTGTCGAAAGCTTTGGCGAGGTCGAGTGCAAGTATGCCTTTAACGTCACGCGACGCGTTGTCGAATATGGATCTTTTTAGAAGGAGCATTGTGTCTTGTGTTGAAAGTCCTCTTCTAAATCCGATTAAATTGTGTCTAAAGAGTTCGTTGTTCTCTATGTGATCTGTGATTCTGTTATGTATAGCATGTTCGGCCACTTTGCAAATACAAGATGTTAGAGAGATGGGACGCAGGTTATCCATATGCGGGGGTTTCCCCGGTTTGGGGATAAGCACCACCTTGGCTGTGCGCCATTCCAGCGGGACCTGCCCCGAACTCCATACTTCGTTTATCTCTGCCGTTATGATTTCTATGGCCTTGTCGTCCAGGTTTCGGAGGAGTTTGTTGGTAACTCCATCTGGTCCAGGGGCGGACCTTCCGTTTAGGTTGAAGAGAACGTGTCTAATTTCTGATACAGTGAACGGTTCGTCTAGCTCTGGCCTGTCTAGCCCCGTGTATCCTGCTCTCACCGTTCCGCCTTGCGAATCTCCTTCCTTAATGGGGAGATAGGTGCGAGCCAGGATGTTGATAGTTTCTGCTTCCGTGAGGCCCGTGGCGATCTGCTTATGAATGAGTCTATCCACGGCAAGATTGAGATTGCTCTTGGACTGTTTGTCGTTGAGGAGGCTTTTGAGCAAGTTCCATTTACTGCCTCTTCTCATGCGACCGTCCATTTCGTTACACGTCTCGTCCCACTGCTGTAGGGCCAGCTGCATGGAGTACGACTCTATTTCCTTGTTGACTGACGTCAGCTTAACTCGAAGTCGGCGATTTAACTTCTGCGTTTTCCACCTCTCCGCGAGGGCGTGTTTAGCCTCCAGGAGGTGCGCTAACCGCGAGTCCATTTTGGGAACTTCGAGCTGTGTTGTGATTTCCTTGGTTGCGCTCTTGACAGCCTGTTTAAGGTTTGCGATTAGTTCTGTGAAAGATTCGCTACCAGATCCCGTACATCGTACGACGTCGACGCCGAAGGCGCCGAAGGCGCCGGAAAGCACAGGTGGACGTCACCGATGTCACCGACACCAGCGACAGCTCGGCGGCAGCTACACGAAGCGGGACAGATTTAATTTTGAAGCAATTTAATTTTGAAGAATCGTAAGTGGCAATTGCGGGTGGATGTTGCTAACCACGCCGCCGAGCAAACTCGAGGCATCGAACGCAAGCGTTTGTGCTTCGACAACACCTTGTCCCTCATCAGTCTGATCCGCTACGACGAACAGTGACACAAGTATGAATGAAGCATAGCTGCGAGTCGGCCTAGTTGGAACAGATTCATTTTCTCAAAATTTTTGCGCGCAAAAATTTCTCGCGCAAAAATTTCTTCGTCCCTGTTTATTTGCGCGCAAAAATTTTGAGAAAAAAAAAGTATGAATGAATGAAGAGATTCTAAGGCAGGATGAAGAACAAGGGCGCATTCCAGTAAACATAAAGTTGATGGCAAAGGGGAAGGTTAGGTATAGAAAGGGACAAGCTTCGCTTATCATCCATCTTCATGGAGTGAAGATGAAAGATAATTTTTTCTATTATATATTTTATTCCTCTTAGCCCCTTTCCCCAGCTCAGCGTAGCCAGCCGGTCTGAGAACTGGCTAACCTCCACGTCTTTTCGTCTATTCCTCCTCCTAATATTTCCTAATATTTCCTCAAAATGTTTGTGTCTTCGAAAAACGTTTTCAAAGCAAGATGTGCTCTTTTCGGAAGTCCCGCTGCTGGCTATGGACCAAGTATCTTTTTGAGAGTGAATGACCTTCTATCTAAAAGAAAGAAACTTCTTGCATTACAGATAATTTCTATAGACGTGAGATTGCTGCCTTGTATTGCAAGTGCACATAAATTGCGCCCTTTGATGTGTCTGTCCATCGAATCATTAAGTCACTTCGTAGTTGGCGCTTTGTGTGTGTGTGTGTGTGTGTGTGTGTGTGTGTGTGTGTGTGCGTGCGTGCGTGCGTGTGTGTGTGTGTGTGTGTGTGTGTGTTCTCACTCAGCTTTAGTCCTCTTTTCCCCCTTACCCAGTGCTAGGTAGCCTACCAGACCGCCTGCACTTCCCTTATCTCTTCTCTCTCGGTCTCTCTCGCTCAGGTTGAGGTTCTCAGGTTGAGGACTGTCCTCATTTCCCGCGTTCAATATTGCTGCAGGGAACCTTCGATTTGAAATGTGACTGGCAGACGAATTCAGAGGCCCGGATGTTCCTAGCGAAATAAAGTGACTTTCTTTCTTTCTTTCTTTCTTTCTTTCTTTCTTTCTTTCTTTCTTTCTTTCTTTCTTTCTTTCTTTCTTTCTTTCTTTCTTTCTTTCTTTCTTTCTTTCTTTCTTTCTTTCTTTCTTTCTTTCTTTGTATGGCTGCGCACTCAAGCGAACTGTGCGACGAAGGCAAGCTCTTGTCCAAATCACCTGCGGCGGAGATAATCAGAGGCGGTGAACTGCAGATAATCATGTTGTCTTCATCAAAGCTGTACAACCCTCAAAGCGGCGCCTTCGCGTCCAGAATCGGGGCCTCTGCGACTGACCTTTATCTGGGCGAGGTGCCTTGGCCTGCAGCTCGGTACAGAAAATAAAATGACACACGAATAACAGGCTCAGGCCTTAATTTCCCCCAAATGTAGATACGTCATCAGCGACTCGCAGTCGGCCATCAGAAACTATGCGCGAGGAAGAATATCGCCCGAGGCCGCTAACATACTCCACGTGAAAGCCCAGTTGATATCATCAGAGGAAGTCGAAGACAGATACATCATTTGGTTCCCAGCCCACACCTCCTGTGAGTCCCCCGCTCCCAACCTCAATGTGGAAGGCCACCGCGTCGTGCGAGGTCTCATTTACCGCGCTCGCGAAGAAGCTTCCCCCGAAGGAACGGGAGGGGAGGCCTGGAAGGAGAGGGACAGAATGTTCAGATTCTGCGACGTCACCCGCTTCTACCAAAAGTCGAGGTGCATATTCCCACCTCCCAGCTCCAAATTAGACAGATATCAGGCGGTTGACTGGAGGCGACTTCAAACTAGCCCCTTTCCCAACCCGGTGCACCTACATCGCATCTACCCCGAACTATACCCAGATGACTTGTGCAAATTATGTAGGACAGAACACGCCACCCTAGAACACATTCTATGGGATTGCGCACATGTTCAGGATGAATATGCAGTCTCCCCAGAACAGCTTGGGGCGCGGTGGAAAGCCGCGCTGATCAGCTCAGATCTGCAAGATCAACTGTGGGCCATCCAGCGAGCTCGAGAGGCGGCCGGGAGACAGGGTCTCTCTACCGCCCCTGGCGCGGCCTAGGCCCAGGCCTCAATCCGCTGGTCTAAATAAAGTTGTTTCACTCACGAATATTGACTTAACGATGAAGCATTTCGAGTGTGTGTGTGTGTGTGTGTGTGTGTGTGTGTGTGTGTGTGTGTGTGTGTGTGTGTGTGTGTGTGTGTGTGTGTGTGTGTGTGTGTGTGTGTGTGTGTGTGTGTGTGTGTGTGTGTGTGTGTGTGTGTGTGTGTGTGTGTGTGTGTGTGTGTGTGTGTGTGTGTGCGCGCGTTTGCTGGTGGGTTGTGAACAGAGAAAAATTTCGGAGGCTCGGTCACGTGCTTGTGATGTGTTTTATAAGAACCAGCACGCTCCCCCTTGACCAATCTTCGGGCATGTACAGCCTGCGCAGGGCTGAACACAAGGAGTGAACACTGGTAACACGCAGGAGATAACAACAGGCTGAGCGCAATCGCGGCCGTTCGCTATACCAGTTCCCGCAGCCATCGCAAAAGATGGCTGCCACCTACACAAGCGCTCCTGATTCCGGCCCTTTATAAATGCCGGCTCGGTTTCTGAAAATAAACTGTTATTAGAAGTTAGTGCCGCGTCTGTGTATTTGTGTCGTCCTGCTGCAATACCTTTGATAGTAAACAACCTCGTTTTCTGTTCTACCGCCACGCGCTTCCGTGCTTTGTCGAGGAAAAAAGACTGCGGGCATGCGACTCGGCCGGGTGCGACGTTCGGGGCGGCAGGCGACATCATCTTCCCGCGCTTTTCTTATCCCGAGATCATCGTGTGTACAAACCTCGAGGTGAAAATAGACTGACTCGTTTTCTTTCTTTCCAATTCACCGCGGCGTGCCGTCGGGCGATTCCAGCGTTGTGTACAGCACACGACACATGCGATACGCCGTGCGTCAAAACAGCTTCTTTTTTTCTCTGCGTTTGCTTCCCCGCGCGAAATGTTTCTCGAGACGACAAATCGAGGTAAAAAAATAAAGTAGAAGGCTTGAGGACAATCGGCAAAACGACGTGTTTTTCTGCGCCCATCGTCAAACTTCTGCCAGTAAGTGGTTGGGGAGGGCAAGGGGGATAAAAAGGATTTACTGTGAGAAATGCTGTGTAATGTATACGCATGCACTTTGTTTTTCTTAGAGCAAATGCACACTTACGCTGTCCAGTTCGATCGACAAACACTTGTGCCGGAAGTGTGAGAAATGGCGAAGAAAAAGTAAGTTTTAATAGCCCTCGACTGAGTGTTGTAGCAGCCTGCCGGCGAGGTATGCGCGCTGTTCAAACAAATAACACGGGAAGATAGAAAGTATCTTTGAAGACTACAGGGCAGCTGAGGTTTGCTGGGAAATGGCAAAAAGGAAACAAAACAAACAACGATGAAGGAAACATGCGAGACGCGAAATGGAGGAAGAGGCGTTGCCGAGCGAGCGCACTGAGAAAAAAACACCGGAACGCGCGATTACTCAGTAATCGGCACGGCAGAAAAGTAGGAAACAGCAGAAGTTAGTGATGTTGCATCGAAATGCAAGACTACAGTAATTGTGGAAATTAATTTCGGTGGATGTCTGTTAGAGTTTTAAAGAGGCAATACATTCGTGGAAACGCGAGCACACCTCCCATCAACTCGTCTTCTCGTAGGGAGAGAGAGCGAGAGAGAAAACTACATATGAAAGACTCACAGTTGAATAAATAAATTAATTTAAACAAGTAAATGAATACAAGTAATGAGGCGTGATTTGCACATCAGAGCGATCAAATTTGCATGATAGTTTGTGGGCTTTCTGGGCAGCCCGCAAGTACAGCATGATTATTAACAGAGACGAGGTACACGACTTGAGGCATCATTAGGTTTATCATCATACCGTATTGGTGAAGCAGCGCACTGACAAGGACAAAGTGGATAGACACAAGAATACACGACACTCGCCGCTTCACCAATGCGGTATGATGATTAATCACCAACTCGCCCAGCTTTCCACATTACTGAACACCAATTAGGTTATTGTACAGGTTATTCTCACAATAACCTGCGGACCTATTGGTGAATTTAACAATTTTTGTATTTTACATGTACAATAATGTTGCTTAGGGTAATGTCATTCAAGGCCTCTGGTATTAATCTGTTAGAATAACCTACTCTGTTAATTATTTTTCTCCATATGTAACAATGTTGTTGTTTACGTTATTACGATTGTATAAACAGAATGTACCCACCCCCTCTGTAATGCACCTTGGGCCCTGATGGTATTGCAGTAAATAAATAAATAAATAAATAAATAAATAAATAAATAAATAAATAAATAAATAAATAAATAAATAAATAAATAAATAAATAAATAAATAAATAAATAAATAAATAAATAAGGATAATGAACGAGTATGGTAGGATAAGAGCGGGCTATCTCGGAAACATATTTTGTCGCGTAGTCACCATCACCCTCTTTTCTCACACTTTTTTTTTTCGTTTTAGTGCTTTGTTAGTCTAACACGTATGTGTTATGTTTCGTTCTTTTCTTTTATATTTTTTTTACATTCGCCATCATATGCATAACACTATTCTTTCTCGGTGATAAGTCAAAGCGGACATTTAAGAGGTAACAAATAAACGATGGAAGTAAGGAGTCATATTGAGGTTATGAGGGGCATTGAGGGATAGTGGCTGGGAACTTCTTACAACAATCATGCTGACGCCGTGAAGTGCAAAAGCATGGACCTCTGACGTCCAGCTCGTAGTGGCGTTTTGGAACAAGCTGCGCCATACCGCAATAAAACGTCACACACCTCCGAAGCTTGAAGCGTGCCAGTCGTCTGTATTATACTGTAGGTACCAAGACAGCCAACATCACCGTTTCTCGTTCAAGACAGAAAAATTCGCGTTCCCAATCATTCTTCTCTCCTTGCGATGATTGCAGTTCCAAGTGGTATACTTTGTCCCGAGCTTTGGGGTTCAGGCAAGGCATATCTGTCTAGCCACCATTCGTAATTTGCTTACCAATAGAAGTCCCTCAAGTAACTTCCGTACGACTTTGAACAATGCTAAATAAAGAGGCGAAAAGATAAAGTGCGAAGCTCTTCATGTTTATTTCACATATATTTCGCCATTGCGTTCTAAGGCAGTACGCTGTACAGGAATGTATCGAGAACGACAGAAACCTGTGCGAGTTGACGAGTTACGAAAAGTCAAGCTTAGAAAACTCGGCGTGCGGGTTGTGCTTGCGGTCAACGCAAGTTCCGTAATCTGAATAGCTTAAGCGTTTTCGGCAAGATTCACGAACACATACGTGTAGCAGGGAAGTGTTCTGTGGTCAAAGGAGATCATGCAGGCGCGATGAAGTTGAATAACGCAATAGGGACTTCAGGACCCTTGGGTGGCGAGGTGTGTGCGGTACAGTCAGTCTATATCTCGCGATGAATATGTCACCGAAGTATTGATAACGCTTTGTTTTCTGTCCCATTTATGATGTTATACGCTTCCATCGTTTGTGTGTGACAATATCCTCGTGAAGGAACAATACCTCAGCGCCATAGGAAACAAAGCCGTAGAAACGCACTTATATCGATGCTTCTCGCTGTTTGGCAAATGGCTGCTGGACTTTTCGCTCACGTTGTTGGCGTGCTCCTTCCATCTGGACGTTGTGAGATCACTATTCGCTCTAAATTATGGCATAATTGCCACAAAACCATGGGTATCTATTAAATATGCACCGATTCTCGTTCATAGCCGACTAACGATGCTATATCTAGATCATGTGGCAGTTTAAATGTACACAAATAAGAATGACTTTTTTTTATTGGTAATCTTCTCTGCTATCGACGAGCAAGTCAGTTGCTTGGCACTTCGTATATTAGTAATCTTAGTTTTTTTGTTTATTTCCGCTAGTGAATTCTCTGGTGAACAGTGGTTGGCAGCATTAATTTACAGGTGCCGCGAGAGAAGGCAGACGCTAGAATGTTTGATGATACTCTGCTGGTTAAAAGGAAAAGGAAAAAGGAGAAGAGAATCTGACACTCCATTACGACTTGAATTTCGAGAGCTGGAGATATGCTTCTCTTATTTTCCATCCCTCCCTAAGTGGACGCACAACAAGCGCCAGTTTAATATGGCACAAGTATGTTCGTTGCATTCCCCAGTGTGTGACGTATGCGACTGCCTTAAGGGTGATGGTTAAGAGTCATCATCATCATCATGCTATATTTATGTCCACTGCAGGACGAACACCTCTCCCTGCGATCTCCAATTACCCCTGTCTTACGCTAGCTGATTCCAACTTGCGCCTGCAAATTTCCTAACTTCATCACCCCACCTAGTTTTCTGCCGTCCTCGACTGCGCTTCCGTTCTCTTGGTATCCATTCTGTAACTCTAATGGTCCACCGGTCACCCATCCTACGCATTACATGGCCTGCCCAGCTCCAGTTTTTCCTTTTAAAGTCAATTGGGATATCGGCTATCCTCGTTTGCTCTCTGATCCATTCCGGTCCCTTAACGTTAGGTTAGGTTAAGAGTACAGAAGCCCAAATGTTGGTCACCATCTGTTTTCATCTTCTCTGTCTTTATTCTGCCGTCGTCACAATAAGTACCTGTTTCAGTGCGTCAACCATACCCGTCTAATTTTCGTGCGTCTTGTGAAGGTTTCATGGAATGACTTACATAAACTATCCATGAATTATATTTTGCAGGTCATATGGACTATAACCTTCTTACTACCCTGCTTCCCCAACTACACATGTCGAATAATACCTACAACCGGTACCTCCGACAGGCGCCGATTATTTTTTAGGCGCACTTGTTAAAAAAATCCCTATCTGTGAAATTTTTTTTGTTGACCCGTTATCTCGTATACGATCGATTGGAAGCTCCCACAAATCTGTCACTTGGCTGGGCAGGCAAATGGAGATAATGGAATATTCGTTGACATTCCGCTGGTAGAAAAAAAAAAAAAAAGCTGACACTATCGTGGCTTAACTTTAGAAAGCTGTAAGTATGCTTCCACTATACTTGATTCCCCGCTAACGCTCAGTAAGAAGCAAACACAGTTTGGCTGAAATACGCGAATATTGTTTTTTCCTATCCGGCGTCTTATCTTTGTAGATGCAGTGAGTTTCTGCTAGAGCAACGAGTCCATGAACAGCGTGCAGCACCGAACGCTTCCTTTTACATTCGCCTAAGGAGCATGAAAATTAACATGCAATCAGTCATCATTCTACCTGTCTGCTAGAATAAAACACTTTTACTTTCAATCTATCCAATGAGGCAAAGCGACAGTTAGGATGTGTAAAACTATATGACCTGAGTGCACAGGTCGCAAGGATGTTTTCGCTCAAGATTGCTCTTACTCTCAAGATGGTTCCTCTTTCAATCCAAAGAATTGAATAAAACAACAAGAAAAAAAAGAGAGAAAAAAAAAATGGAAAGAAGAAATGTGGCGATCTGTGAAACTCGACGTCGTTGCGTTCGCCTTTTTTCGTCAAGCAGAGCGGGCGTACCTTTCTCGTCTTACTCATCTTGTTCAGTCTAAAGAGAACAGGTGCTAAAATTGGAGCTAGAGCTGCCAATTGTGCGTTGCCGACTTTGAAAACCCACGCAGGTGTATCCCGCATAGGTCGCGCATCGTCAGTGCTATACCCTACGCTGAACTTCTCTCTACTTTTCCTTCCTTCTTTTCCTCCTACTCAACTTATGCTCAAACTGCCTGGCTCAAAAGCTTATGTTTGTAGCGGGACAGCCTCAGAACAAATTGCAGTGATCCTTCCGTATGTAGCGCTTCCTTCCTGTAAGGCTCTATTGTGAGAAATTTTGTCGCACTCAGCGTGAGAACTGCAGTTCCGCTCGAATCTCGCATACTTTCCTGCACGATTAACTCGCAAGTTCTCCAACCAGCCTGACTTTTTTTAGCATTCGAGCTGAGCCGAGCCGCATATTTATCAGTAATCATCATACCGTATTGGTGAAGCAGCGCACTGACCCGGACAAAGTGGAGAGACACAAGAATACACTTGTCTCTCCACTTTGTCCTGGTCAGTGCACTGATTCACCAATACGGTATGATGATTAATCACCAACTCGTCCAACTTTCCACATTACTGATTTATTAGTAAGCTTGAAAAATGCTTCTTTAGTAGGGCCCATATGAATGCTCTTTTATGTTCCCATCCACGTCTTTATTTACGTGTTCTCTATATTCTGCACTGCGCCGTCTTCCAGAGCAGGGCAGTAAAGCGGATTCTATTTGTAGGAGCAACTTTCATATACTCCGTTTCATACATAGCAGTTAACGCTACGACGCAGTGCGACACTTTTCTCACAGCTGGCATTCTGTGATAAAAAAAAAAAAGTGCGTCACATAGGAAGGAAAGACGTACGCGCATGATTCTTTCAATTCGACATAAAATGAAGTCTCATACTTTTATGTCGCAAGGTATGACGTATTCATTAGTTCACTACAGACCAAGCGGAGTGACATGTTTCTACAACCAAACGGCCACAGCGCACCCGTTTGCGTTCGCGACCAAAATAAAGTATACTACGCGTACTGGAAGGGTGCCCAAGTAAAACGTGATCCGACGTAAACCTGCTTCAACAAGTTGTAAAACATGCTGGCGCTCGCATACATAACGAAGAACAAAAAAGAAAAAAAACCGGCACGGGAATATCACTAAAAAACAGTGAATAAACATAACAATCTTCAAAAGAACAGTGTGCACACAACAAGGCGCAATGTGAATGCAGAAAGAAAAAGGAGGAGAAGGGCAGTTGAAAAATATGTGAAAGTATGACACAGCAACGCAAATCTTGGAAAAGAACAATGACAGCGAGTTATGAGATATCAAGATCATGAAAGCAAGCGTTTTAAAGACTGTATTCTGTGCACGGTTGAGTGTTGGTGATGACGGGCAGGAGCATGGTAATCGCTATGTGGTGGTGGTAGTGAGTTGTAGCAACAGGCGGGTTTAGCCTGGCGATCAAGGCCGGAAATTGCTCCGCCCCAGCGTCTCTTACAATATCACTGCAGTGTTTCACTACATGTCCATCAAACCAGTCTCTCTTTAAGGATGGGATAAGGAGACGTGAAGTATCTTTGCGAGCTTTAACTGATCGTGTTGCAGGCACGCACACGGAAGACCCCTTTATTTGCAGATTCTCCCGGAGAGCGTCCCTTTAATCTTATAATTTCGGGAACAACCACAGAAAGTGTTTAATGTCTCCTCACAGTTCGGAGAATTCATACGCCCCGTCCTAAATAACCATGCTTGTGTAGGAGCAGATCCTGTCCGTATTCAATATAGAAGTGAGGCTTCCTCTCGACGAAATCTCTTGGTTACGCAGGGCATATGTGGTGGAAACCAAAGTGATCCAAAGTGATTTGGAATGTCAGGTTTTTTAACTTGATTACTCTTAGGGTGCTTGACTTTAGGAGGATGATAGAATGCTGCGTACTCAAGCGCATCAGCTTTTTTGTTGCCAGAAATACCAATGTGGGAGGGAATCAATTGAAACTGTACTGGAAGCCTTTGTTGCTGAGTTCTTTCACAAGGGCTAGTGATTTAGGCGGGAACTTGGCGGACGGTAGACCAAGGTTGCATTGTTGCAACGTGGCCTTTCAGTCCGTAAGGCGAACCCCATTCTGTGGAGGCAAAGTCCTTAGTTTACGCAGAGCAGCAGCTATTGTCATGCCTTCCACAACTGTCGACGAGGCTATACAGTCCAGATGACCAGGCCACGTATATCTCAAAGAGGGAATATAGAATGCAGCTGCGCAGCGGTCTTCGTCTACTTTGCCAGACCCATATGTGTATACTTGTAGCTAGGTGATTCGGCTGAGTCATGGTCAAATGTTCCAGAACTAGTGACTAGGCTTCTGCAGATGTAATGCAGCTCTTTGACTGGAATCGTGGTACATTTAAGTTACATGTAATATTTTTGAATGTCCAGGGTGGTTCTACCTTCTTTTTCTCTGTCTCAAGCGGTGCAATCCTAAGAATCGAAGCGTGTTTGGTGCTTTATAAAAATGTGAGCGGGCCTGTTACCTATAGGTCTTAGGAGGGCTTTTCCGTGCGAAGACTCACTTAAATGTAGTAGCTGAGTTATGAGAGTCTGGGAAGCCTGAAGTCGCAGAGGGTGTGACTCAGCTTCGTAGAGCCCTTTCTTGTTCGATGCCGGCTGAGGGACTCCCAGGCACAGTTGAAGACAGTTTCTGTGTATGGCTTTTAAGCGCTAGAAGGTCTATGTTCTCTGGTGATCTTATGTGGAATACGAAACATGATACGACTGAGGAGTTCGGGGCAGGTGAGGATATACTTTGAAGGAGTTTGAAAAGAAACAGAAATTCTGCGCTATTACGTCGGCAGCGAAGTAAGGGCAATGACAATAATCCGACAGTGCTAGAACAAGGTCCAGTGTCAGTGTTAGTGAAGTGGTGATGAGATATTCTTAGAAACTTTTTCTGGACACGATCTATCTATAATGTCACTGTTGGATCTAGAAATTCCATTTCAGACGACCGACGCGTATTCGTGTTGAGGAAGACAGATTGGTGTGTACAACTTGCGGAATGGTGTAGGAGAGTTTAATTATCTTGATAGTGTGCAAACAGAGCCAGGAGAGCGCATAGCCCACATTGCTACGCACTTAGTGTGAGCTGAGAAGTATAAGGCTGTATCAAAAAGTACGCCGAGATCATTGATCTCATGGACCTTGCACAATACTACAGAATCTACAGAATAAGAAAAAGAAATGCTTGCTGTTTTGCGTGTGGAACTCATGACTTTGGTATTATCAGCGTTCCAGGTGAGGTTATTATCCTTGCACCATTTAGAAAAAGAAAACAGGTAAGACTGCAGGATGCGACAGTCATCAACAGTATGAATTTACTTAAAAATCTTGATGTCATCGGCATATAGAAGGAATGAAGAATTCCAAATAGGGGAAAGAACGTCATTTATAAAAAAAAGGAGTGGTTCTAATACTGATCCTTGAGGGACGCCGCTAGTTGCCATGTAAAAAGATGACGTTTGGACATTGACGTTAACATAGCACGATCTATCAAGAAGATAACTGCACAAGAGATTTACAACTGACGAGTCAACACCAAAGTGTGTAAGCTTGATCAGAAGCAGTGAGTGGCTAACTACATCAAAGGCTTTGCCGAGGTCACAATAAATGGTTTCAACTTGCCCCCTTTGAAGTACCGGCGCGGAGATCTGTGTCATGAAACTTGTGACATTTGTGATAGTGGAGTGGCCGGTGAGAAATCCATGCTAATTCTGAATAAATGAATTATTCACAGTAGTCCACAATATGTTGGGAAGAGCAAGCTCAACAATCTTAGACGTGACACAGAGAAGATAAATAGGACGATAATTCGAGACATCGGTCTTACAGAAAAAACACGAGCAGTTTTCCACATGTGAGGGAAAGTGGAAGTATTCAAAGAGTTATGAAATATATATGCCAATACTGGGGCAAATATACTACCGGAAGCATTTAAAATTGCGGAGGGGATGCCATCAGGACTGCAGAATAGGGAAGGCATCAAGCGCTTAAGGCATTCGTTGATGAGCTTTTCATCACGCTAGATGTAGGAACCGTTGTGTGCTACTGATTGACACCAGCGTTGAAACCTGCAGCTTTATATAATAATGAGAATTGGGCAGCAAAGCAATCCGCGATTGCTTGGACTTTAACCCCTCTAGAGTCGGGCAGTCGAAAACACTGTCTACGTCTACTAGAGCGCTTGCGGATATACTTCCAAAATTCCGCCGGCCAGTCAGAGGCGCTCTTCTCCAAGTATGCAATATATGATCGTAATCCCGCTTATAGAGGCGTTTGCAGAGAGTAAAAAAAAAAAAACAAAAAAAAAAAAAACACAGAATTCTTCTCTGCACTTCTTTGGCACAGGACATCTGGATTTACGGTGTGCGCGATCTTTACGCTTAGTGCAGTTATAAGTTCAGATGAGAATAAGTGCGGCTATGTTGAACATTTAGGTCTGTAGTGGACAATGTATCTGCGCATACTGCTCAAAACAAGCTTCGTAAACTGATATACTTGGTCAACATTGGTTTTGTTTGTGACTAGTGACCAGTTGGTGGTGGACGAGAAATAATGTAAACCAACATAGTCACCACGCTTGAAAGCAAAGCGAGAGGATTCATTAATGCCAGTG